>NW_020172779.1:3057641-3121716 GCF_003031525.2 Neophocaena asiaeorientalis asiaeorientalis
GTGTAACTTCTGAAAGATGTAATTTTTCTAAAGGTAAGTTTCATTTCACTTTCCATTTCTCTAAGTTCCTCTTTTTTTCCTAATATGATGGTTTAGTCATAACCTATTCTTGATTTTTTTAAAGACCTATCATATAATCAGACTATAGTAATACTTTGACAGTGTGTAATCAAAAAACTCTCACTAGCTATTGACGTAGAATTTTGTGAATTTTAAGTAAAGGATGTAATTGATACCAAGACTGTGATGTATAAGAGTATTTCTTTCTCCACATGAGGATGTAGCTCTCTGTAGAGTCTCTCTCTGTCCTGGACCCACCTACATACTTTCCTTCCCCCAGTCCTTTCAATGCGGTTGTCATAATTGGGGTTCAATAAATATTCTGTGTTCATATTATTATGGCACATAAATACTGCTTATTGCTAAGCCACGTAGTAAACTAGAATTACATTTCCTTGAATAATTATTTTGTTTTCCTAAAGTTAATAGTTCTGTAATTTTGAAAAATTTTGGTTAGAATCAAATTATCAGACGACTTACAGGTTTCCCCCCCACTCCCACCCCAAGTCCTCCCATCTCTTCAGGTCTTGGTTGAATGCTCCCTAGGCCTGCTGTTCATCTATTGCCCTGGGGCTTTCCTTCACCTCTTCTGTTGGTTTCACTATTTCCTCAATCTCCTATCTTTCTCTTTCTTGGTTTATTTCTCCCTCGGTAAGGTACATACGTCAGTGGCTTCTTTAGGAGGAATGCAGGGACTTTAGCCTTCACGTATCTGTCCAGTTGATCGTTTGGCTAGATATAAAATTCTATGTTGTAAATCAAGTTCCCTCAGAAATTAGAAGGTATTCTTCCATAATCTTCTCATACAGGGTTTGGCAAACTTTAAAGGACCAGATAGTAAATATTTTAGGCTTTGTGAGACATGTGGTCCTTGTTCTTTTTTTTTTTTAATTATTTTATGTATTTATTTTTGGCTGCGTTGGGTCTTCATTGCTGCGCATGGGTTTTCTCTAGTTGCGGCTAGCGGGGGCTACTCTTCCTTGTGGTGCACGGGCTTCTCATTGCGGTGGCTTCTCTTGTTGCGGAGCATGGGCTCTGGGCGCACGGGCTCAGTAGTTGTGGCTCCTGGGCTCTAGAGCACAGGCTCAGTAGTTGTGGTGCACAGGCTTAGTTGCTCCACAGCACATGGGATCTTCCCGGACCAGGGCTCGAACCCGTGTCCCCTGCGTTGGCAAGTGGATTCTTAACCACCGGGCCACCAGGGAAGCCCATGGTCCTTGTTCTGATGTAAAAACCATCCTTAGCTCATGGGCCTTACAAAAACAGGTCACGTGCCATAGTTTGCCAACCCCTGTTATGTTTTGTTGTTTTTGCAGATGGAGGCTCTAAAACATCTGGTGAGCATCTGATGCTTAAACATGAGCCATTTATATTTGGGAGGGAAGCACTGGAAAGCCTATCGTAGGCTTTGAGTTGGCTTCATCATAGCGAGATTTGGAAGCAAGTTGGCTCTTCTCTTTGAGGGGAGCCCCAACTAACATTTACTGAGGCTTTTTTTCTTTAGGGCTATTCCATTTCTTCAGAGGAGAATCTTCCAGTGCCCTAAATAGAGTGTAGTCTCATGTCTTCTTGCCATCTGCTGTGCTGGTGGCACTGAATCCCCAGCTGTTCTGGTTCAATTTCACAGGAAACAAACCTCTCGCTCCCTGAAACGTGGGACAGGACGCGGGAGAGGGTACTCAGTCCCCCGTTGGTGAGGAATGGGAGTGAGCACCTGGGCTCTCACGCATCCCTGTAGCTGTTTCCCTCCAGTTTCTGTCACCGGGGCCTCACGTGCTGACTTTGCGATGGCACCTGTCTCCAGGTCTCCGTGGCGGATCAGCCCGTTCTCACTGGCATCCTTCCTGCATCCATCTGGGTTGTATAGTAGTTTCCTCCCATGTCATTTATTGCTCCCCTTCTACTTTTCATTCTTAACATGTGCCACCTGACATCTACTGTTGTCTCCTTTCTGATCATTTTTCTCCACATGGATTTATAGCTTTTTCATTCCTCTCCTGCCATTTTATTAGGGTTTGAGAAAAAAGAAAAGATAAACACGTGTTTAGTCCACAGTGTTTATCTGCAACAGGCTTACTTCAATGCACAAAGTAGTATTTCTGAACGTTCATCTATTTATGGAATAAAAGCCCATATTTTAAATTCTGTGTTCCCATTTATACTTCAGGCATTTGAGAACTCGTTTTGATTTTGAATAAACCATTTGAATCTGTTGAATTTGCTGTTGTACATACTTCTAACTTTGGCATAAAACTTGTTTTAGTTAACATAGTATTGAACTGAAGATTATTACAAAGAGGAAAGAATCCATTACATGTTTTAAATTAAACA
The DNA here is from genome assembly GCF_003031525.2 of Neophocaena asiaeorientalis asiaeorientalis. NCBI lineage: Eukaryota > Metazoa > Chordata > Mammalia > Artiodactyla > Phocoenidae > Neophocaena > Neophocaena asiaeorientalis. Next base: position 3,060,033 of record NW_020172779.1, read on the forward strand.
GATTTAAAGCTTAGCCCTATATTTCCATGGGAATTTTTTTTTAAGAGAATTTAGAGAGAAACTATCTTCTCTTGAATGGCAGAGGAAGTATTCATTTGATTGGCCTCATGGCTCTCTCTTACTTCCTGGGAATTGTTACTATAATTTGAGACAGTACTGGAGAATTAAGCAGTAAACAGAAACCAAAAAAAAGAGGGAGAGGACTAAGATTTGGTTAACTCAAACTGAAAATTCCCCTAAAAAAGGCAGAAGAGAATAAAGTTAACAGCTGAAAACCAAAGTGGATTTTTTGACCCAAAGAGATTTTTGACTCATTCCTTAAATAAAACATCATAAATGTTAATTGAATATAATACATATTCTGACTGTTAACCAAGTTATCTTATGTATAATTAGTGGTACTAAGGTATTTTATTTTTTCTTTTCCCCCACTTCTTCCAACTTTGTACCTCCCTTCTAGAATATAAGATTAAAATATAATTGAAAAATTTTAAAACACTGAGTAAACTCATGATCAATTGATATATATTTTTCTGCCTTAATGGCACACATACCTCAGTGTTTCTGTGAAAAATATGTTTAAGTAGCCACCTTCAGATGGTAAAATGTTGGCCTATACATAATCACACAGATGCTATTAAAAGTAGTTTAAATTAATTGAGTTAATTTTTCAACTACAGTTGACCCCTGAACAACACAGGTTTGAACTGTGCAGATCCACTCATATGCAGATTTTTTTCAATAAAATACTCCAGTACTACACAATATGCAGTTGACTGAATCTGCAGAAGCAGAACCATGGATACAGAAGGCAGACTGTGGGACTTGAGCATCCTCAGATTTTGGTACCGTGGCAGGTCCTGGAACCAGTCCCCCACAGTGTTTAAGGGTCAGCTGAGTATCACTGTGTACTTGAGATTGTACAGAACATATTGATGGTCAGTCTGGTTTCTAACAACATATATATCACTGATGTCTACCATAGTGGCATGAAACTTTGGGGCATGAAATTTGTAATCAGTATTTGATATAAATCATCAGATGAAGAATGGCCTAATTTTAATAGTCAAATTTTTGGCTTTTTAAAATACTTCATTTTCTTTTCATATGTGCTTGAATCCATAAGCCTTAATACCCAAGTAAAGGATGAACACTTGTTTGAGACTATATTTTAAGGATATCACAATGAGTTCTATTTTGCTTAAAAGTATTCTGTTAATGGTAAAATGAAACTGAAAGAGATATGTGGGTAGTTTTTAGAGTTGACATATAATTGAGTTCAAGCAGTTAGAAGTTAAAGCATTTTTGACCAATTGTCACAGCCTTTGTATGAATAGTAAATTACATGGTATGACTTAGCATAAACATATTTTTTAAGTATCTACTCTACTTACACATTCACCTGTTAATGTAACAAATTAGGCACAGATGATGGATTTTGATAACAGCAGCTGTCAACCTCTGTTAAAATCAATCAGTGGCAAGATTGTATATATTAAATCCTGTGTCATGTCATGAAAATTTATTTACAGTTTAACCACTAATAAGCATAACTGTCAGCTTTGCTGTTGATATTTTCATGATGTGTTTTGGCTCTAGGTATTTTACTTGTATGCTAATTCTTTTCAGTTAGAACTTTGTGGCCTCTTTGAGACAAACTGTCCAAATGCCTTATGACATATCATACTTAAAAAAAGTTTTATTATTCCCTAGAGTTGAATATTACCTTGAAAATATCCCACATTTTTTAGTTCTCTTACTTTATTTAAGAGTTAATGATGCTAAATTTTTTAAATGAGTATATCAGAATTTATATTTCCAAATGAGTATTCTTGAAAGTAGCATTTATTCCAGTGATGTAACCATTGTGGGAGCCATCTGTAACCTCTGTTTGGATATTGATTTGAAAGTCTGTTTCTAACGACACAAGAATATAATTTTATTACTTCTAGTTACTCCTTAATTTATACTGAAAATGTGATCACTAAGCTTCATTCACCAGACTTGGCCTCTGAATGGTCTTCAACTGTTTCAAAAACTTAAATACCTCCTCTTTCTCCTTTTCCATGGATACAGATTTGTCACTATTGAAGTTATTTAGGAGAACCCATCGCACACATCTGCCCAGTTAACCTTTTTCATTGCAGTTTAAATCATATTTCTTCTTCTTCAAGAATTTTAATGGATCCCCATTATCTACTAACAAGACCAAATTTATCCTTCCTTCCACTCTTTGCTCACCACCAACTTTTCTAGACCCCAAACAAAAATATTTTCCTTGTTTGCTGACCCTACCAGTTGGGGTTCCACAGCATCTGATATTTTTCCCCTGCCATCTGCCTTAACCAGGTTATGGTCTAGTCATTTGGGCAGTATCTTCTTCCTACTTCATGCGGAGTTTCTTCAAGGCAACGGACCATTTCTTACTCATTTTTCTTCCCTTACAGTGCCTAACCCAGAGCCAAGCACATAATATACCCTCAGTAAATATTTATGGAACAAAATGTGTTACAGGCTAAGAATTCCATTCCAAAGAGAAGTTCTGAGTTTTTTTTAAAGTGACCATATTCATGTCAGAAGGTACTAATTCAAATAATTTTTTAAAAACCAACTCATATTCTTTCTCTTCCTTTTATTCTTATTCAGTTGCTCTTCCTACTTTCCTCCTGAAAAATGAGAATTGAGCAGGGAATCATGGTAACTGAAGTCTCTCACAGCTTAGGGGAATGATGGCTTGGTGGAAAAGGGCAGCTGACTGAATCATTTTGAAGCCTTGAATTAGTTCCCTGAACTAAGCTTACTGGTTTTCATTACATGTGTCTGTGTAACTGATTTTCATCTTATGTATGGGTATAAACAAATTAGAACTGGCAAGGGCCTAATAGATTATATAATCCAATTTCTTGCGGAAGAAAACTGAGGATAAGGAATTTGTCTAAGATCAAATAGCAAGTTAGAGGCAAAGTCAGAACTGGAACAGAGGTTTTCGACCTCCCAATATACACCTTTATTCGTATATTCCTGTTTTGCTGCCACCCTTGATTGCTGGCAGAAGTTTCTTGGTCTCTAGGATGACAAAGACTTAATAGGCAGCTACCACATACTTATGACAACAGAACTTAGAAGATCGGGCATGTGAAACTGAACAAGGAGACTGAATACCTAAAGTACTAATAGTATCTTTTTCCCCAAAACTATGTTAAAGTGAGCTTTATGGTACTGAATACTGTATGCTTACCCTGTGTACTCTACGGTCATATGTTTTAAATCTGACTGTGTTGTGTTAATTCTCTTTTCAAATATGAATTAAATTTAATTAATATTGAAGTCTCTTTAAATTGCTTTTCTGTTTTCCAATAAGAATTTCTTCTTCCCTTTTACCTTCTTACCTCCTGTTACCTCTCTAACTCTAGATAGAATATAAGCAATTTATTTAATCTTAGTTTGCTCTTTAATGAAATCAAGATAAAGATTTTTAGGTCTCTTTATAATGAACATGTACTACTTGATCTGGAGGTATTTTAATATAGTATCTTTAAAATTATCTAACTAAATAATATTACTTCCAAATGTAATGTTTCCAAGAGGTTACTTAATAGTAATGATTATTATAATAACTAGTAAGCACTTTGCAATTCTCTATGTTTATCTTGTTTTATCTACATAGACATTTACTACATAGGATTTGAAGAAAGGATGCTTAAAAAGAAGTTAACAAACTGTGGTCTAGTAGAAACCCAGATCTAGAGATACAGGGACACCTGCCATGTGCATTCAGGGCATCCAGCAAATCTCAGTTACGAAGAAGCTTATATCAGGGCTGTGCCATCTTGTCTTCAGTTTTCAGCATTAGATCGCACTTCATGCTGAGAGCAAACAGTGACTTCTGCCACATGTTTGAAAGACCAATTGCATCAGGCATTGCATTTTTATTATACTTTCTATTCTATATTGACGGTTTCTGTTCTGTGGCTACCAGTAACATTTGCTGAATGCTTACTTGTATGCCAGGCACAGTTCTCACACTTGACATGAATCAAATCTTTTGATCCTCATAAAAACTCTTATGAGGTAGGTTCAGTTATTATCCCCATTTTTCTGTTGTGGAAACTGAGGGACAGAGAGCTTAACTAATTTGGCCAACATCATATATTTAGTTAGTGAAGGAGCTGAGTATAAACCCAGAGAGTTTGGCTCTAGAGATTGTGTTCTTAACCATTATGCTACACTGTCTCTTGGAAAACCTATGTACTTAGGTTTTATAACAAGTAAATATTTAGCTTATTTTCTTTGGTGGTAGAAGTGGAGGAGTGAAGGGAGGTGGGGGATGGAGCTGTAGGCCTCTGGGTGCTGAATTAGACTTCCTCATGCCTTGCAGCGAATGTTTGCGGCCAGAAAAGGATTGAGACCTTCTGCCTTAAGGAAATTAGCTTAATTTGGGTCTGGATCATTGGAGTTATAACTTATGACATTTTAGTCTTCTACCTTCATGGTATATATTTCACGAAACGTTTCTGATAAATTCTTTTGTTTTCACAGAAACTCAAACAGAAGAATCAACAGCTGAAGCAAATTATGGATCAATTACGAAATCTCATCTGGGATATAAATGCCATGTTAGCAATGAGGAACTAAACTGATATTTAAATTTCCAGCATTACACATGTTATTCCATTTTTTCCCCCTCAAGTATTTTTTCCCTTTAAAGAAGATTATTTTATTCTAGTCACTAGAATGAAAGTTTCTTTTTTTTTTTTTTTTTTTTTTTGACTCTCAACCACTGCGCCACCAGGGAAACCCTCTGGCTATGTTTTATTCTAAACTCTAACCTGCCTGAGACAGACCCGGGTGGCTGATGGCTGCCCTTCAGAAGGCTCTGCTCCCAGCCTTTCCATGTCACACTCTGGCAAATCCAGCACTGGCTTTGCCTCTTCCTCAACCTGGATGCCCTGTCCTCCCTTCCTTCTGTCTGGTTAAATCCTTAACAATCCTTCAAGCCTCCTGTGAACCCACTGCTGGCCCTCACATCTTTCCACACTGATTTCCACCATCTCTGAACTCTGCAGACTCCTGGGTCAATCACACCCTACCTTCTGCTCTTATGTTCCAGCTTCATGTGTGTGCTTTGTCTGCCCAGGTAGACGGAAAGCTCCCTGGGATTCAGATGAATTTTCCCTCTTCCTCCACCCAGCACAATGCTATAACCATCACAGATATTCAATTAATAGTGTTCAAACTTGATTGAATCAAAATTCATTTTAGTTCGTAAATTTCTACTGATTAGGAGATGATCTTTTTACTTTGAACGTTACCTTAAGCAGTTATTTCTCTTTTCTTTTCACTATTCTTGATGCAAGAAACAATACTTTTGAGGTCAAAATATTTCCATATTAATGATTAAATTTATACATTAATGAATGCATTATTATTAATGATTGGCACCCATAAAATTAAAGATAAACCAAAAGTCTTAGGATAAGCTTCTATACTACAATATCAAGAGGAGTTCAAACTCCATCATAGATGGAGTGCCATCTATGAACAGACAGTACAGAGGGTAATACTTTCTATACATTAAGTCACTAAGTCATTAAAACAATCATATGAATAAGATATTATCCTTCCCTTTTTACAGGTGCTAGAAAGGAGGTGAGGACTGAAAGCAAAGAATATATTTTCCTTGGAGAATTAATCATAGAGGATCAACCAAAATGATAGATTTTGTGTGCCAGGCCCTGTTCTACACGTAATAACTCATTTAACCTTCACAACTTCGTGAAATAGTAACTATTAATTCTCCCACTTTACAGATCAGGAAATGGAAGCCCAGGGATAAATCACTTGCCCCAGGCCACGCAGCTATAAAGTAGCTAAATTGGATTCAAATCTTAGTCTGGCTCCAATGTCCTCATTCTTAACCAGTACACGGACTAGAAGATTCAAAAACATGGGTAAAACATAGACAGATGTGCATGGTATTCAAATCTGAATGGCCCTGGAAGATCTAGACCTTGAGCTCCTCTTAGCAATCAGGTGACCCCTCACAGACATACACACACACACACAAAATGAGATGATATTAGTACAGCCCTTAGCGTGGGCCTGGTCCATACAAGCGCTTGGTAAATGTCAGGCACTCCTGCCATGGCCACCACTGTTTTCCCTTCAGGGGCAGTGGAAGGACCAGCACGACTTCAAGACTATGACTTCCTAGAACATGAGACTGGAATCTTGCTTGCTTTCACAGGAGGAGATGCAGCACCCTTTATCTTATTTTCTCCTTCTGCAGTGTTATAAAGGACTATTTGAACAGGCAGGTCGTGGAAAGGAAAAAGAAAGTAATATTTGAAAAAACAGAGTTCACATCGTCTTCCTTTTTTATTTCCTGCCCCAGATATCTTTTGCACTTTCTTTCATCTATTTTCCTTGTCTCTAGTTACATACTTGTTCAGAAGCCACCAGGCATTTCACCATAAGGAGAATCCAAATGCATCCAGCAAATCAGCAATACTTTGGCTGAGCACAGCACTCCACTCTGTGAGGCCTGTTAGCTAAAATTCAGTAAGACCTGTGCTCGAAGGGCTCTTGGCAGAGTCTGAAATGCTCTTACAAGCCACAGTTGGTTATAGAGCACAAAAGCTGGGCAAGAGGGGGGTTTACTTCCTCGGGGGGAGGAGTAGATTGCCTTCTTCAGCCAGGGCAGTGCTTTCTGGAGGAAACTCCTGAAGAAACAGCAGCATCTCAGAGGACATGAATAACTGACCTGTGATGGGGCTTGTCGGCCACGCGTCATTCAAGGTGAATGTATCATTTTGAAGATCAACAAGAAGGGAATCTTCCTGGCACATAATAGGCACCCAATAAATATTTCTTGAATAAATGACTCATAAGGTTATAAAGAATTTATGAAAATAATACACAACAGTTATTAACTTCTGTGCCCTGTGGTTTATAACCACTGCCTCACCTAATCCTTATAGACACTACTATGAGGTAGGTTTTATTAAAACCCTCATTTTACAAATGAGGAAACTAAGGTGATATAGCTTGCCCGGGAGACAATCAGATAATCTTAGATTGAAACATATGCTCCTGGGACTTCCCTGGTGGCGCAGTGGTTAAGAATCCACCTGCCAATGCAGGGGACATGGGTTCAAGCCCTAGTCTGGGAAGATTCCCACATGCCGCGGAGCAACTAAGCCCGCGGGCCCCAACTACTGAAGCCCGTGGGCCACAACTACTGAAGCCCGTGTGCCTAGAGCCCATGCTCCGCAACAAGAGAAGCCATCACAATGAGAAGCCTGTGCACTGCAATGAAGAGTAACCCCTGCTCGCCGCAACTAGAGAAAGCCTACGTGCAGCAACAAAGACCCAACGCAGCCAAAAATAAATAAATTAGTTTTTTTAAAAAAACAACATATGCTCCTAAGAATCATGCTTCATTGCCACTCTTGAAGGAGCAACTTTGCTTGACTATGTTCCAGAATGTTCTGGAATGTAAATACAGAACTTTCTCAACTTCTGTTGGGGTTATGTCCCAGATAAGCCCATCAAAAGTTGAAAATATTGTAAGTCAAAACGGCATTTAATACACCTAACCTTCCGAACATCATAGCTTAGCTCAGCCTACCTTAAACTTGCTCAGAACCGTTCCATTAGCCTAAAGTTAGACAAAACCATCTAATACAAAGCCTGTTTTATAGCAAAGTGTTGAATATCTCATGTGATTTACTGAATACTGTACCGAAAGTGACAGAATGGTTGTAAGTGTATCGGTTGTTTACCTCGTGACTGCGTGGTTGACTAGGAGCTGGGGCTTGCCACCACTGCCCAGCATCACAAGAGAGTATCGAACCACATATCCCTGGCCTGGGGAAGAGATCAAAATTCAAAGTACAGTTTCTCCTGAATGCCTATCACGTTCCATCATAAAGTCGAAAAGTCATAAGTCAGGGACCGTCTGTACTGAGCATCTGCCTCCAGTTCACACTACTCATGAAAAGGGCACCTTGAGCAATGTTCTGGTTCTGAATCTGGTGAGATGTCACAACCATATGACCTCAGCCTGCAAGGTAAATGTGGGTATGGGGACCAGGGCTGCCTTCTTTGGCGGCTAATCCAATTCAGCACCAGCCTATGCCAGATGAGCCTGCAGCCACTTTTACCAAAGACATGGGTCTCTGCACCTTGCAGTACAGCGTACTGCAACAAAGTAGATAAGAGGAGCATATAAGAAGTTGTCCACTCCAGCACTCTTGAAAGTTTCCAGTGAGGAAGGGCCATTTTGTACACTTCCTTGAGAAGGAAGGAAGACACCGGTACGTTAGGCAGTTCAAGAACCGAGCCTTGGGCGCTTTCTGGCCCTTTGGAAGTGGAAGAGACCAACGCCTTTTGAATTCCACTTGACACAGAGGAGGCTGCAAGAGCCATTGTTGGCCTGACAATGGAAGATGATTTTCACAGACAAGTTGATTGCTTTCTAAGCAGCAGACAAATAAAGCCGATTTCAGCAACCACCAAAGAGTCTGTGAGAACAGCCACTTCTGAAATGACAAAGAGATGAGAAACAAAAGAGAGGAGGCTTTACCAGCCAATGCATTTCCTCCATCTGGGAGGAAGATGGGTTTCACAGTGTTTTCATAGTAGATCAATGAGCATCCTGTCCAAGGTTCTGGTCAAGTCTGTAGCCTGCTGAAGCTTATACAAACTTGGAAAATGTTACCAGGAAAATCTGATATGATGAGGCTTAAACCAGTCTAGCCAGCTGTAGAAAGAGTTCTTAAATGGAGAGCTATTGTTAAGTACTCAGACTGTTTTCTGAGCCTTTGAACTCTACTGCGATAATCTCCCTTCCTTCCCAGAGAAGGGAGAAATAGTCCGCTTCCCCACTAAGCAGTGAAAAAGATGTTAGGAGAGAAAAGAAACATGTAAGTGTGGGTATACATATTTACACATACATGATATTTACCAAGTAGTAATATAAAGCAATGTAAAGCAAAAAAAAAAAATCATTGTACTGTTCACTCTATACATTAGAAGGTTCATAAAATAGCTGTAGCAATATTCATATTCAGCCCAAAGTACTGCATCACACTTCCAATTTTTCTTTACATTTAACTAGAATGTGCTGAGTATCTATTGTGAGATGGCATTTTGTCAGGTGACTTACGTAGATCAAATTATTTAATTACCCCCAATTCTCTTAGGTGGTACTGACCTCACTTTTTAGATAAGAAAGTTTAGGTTCAGAGAGATCACATAACTTGTGTCTCACTTAGGATGCTTTGAACCGCAAGCAACAGAATACCTAGCAATGGCTTAAACAAAAACACTTCAAGTTATCCCCCAGAACAAGGAATCCGGAAGTCTGGGTCCCAGGGTTGGGTCATTAAATTAACAATGACAACAAGGACCCTAGCTCTATCCATCCTTCCTCTCCTCCATCTTTGACATGTTGGCTTACAGTCTTTAGGCCTTGTGTCTCATGGTTGTGTGATGGCTGTTGTAGTTCCAGACACCACATGTTTACACCACCAGACCACAAGCAAGATAGAGGGGAGCTGGGACTTCTTTGGCTACAGCACCCTTTTTCATCAGGGAAGAAAATTTTACCCTGAACTCCCTAACACACTTCTCCTTAAATCTAATTTGGCAGGAATGAATGGCATGACCACCTGTAGCCATAAGGGATACTGGGCAAGTGGGTATATAGCATTTTAGTCATTGGCATTGGATGCTGGCTTTGCCAGGAAGGAAGCAGAGAAGAATAATAATTGGGCCAACATACACAGTGTCTGCACACTTACAAAGATTAGAGGTTGATAGAGCTTCAAGAAGCATGTACCGTTTATCCCATAGTATGCAGAAGCATAAGGAAGGAAAACCCTTCCTCAGATGGGAGCAGCCCACAACTTTTAATACCAGTGCTCTATTCTTAAAGGAAGAAAAGGAAGGCTACCAAGAAGACTGATGGTGCTGTGGAACTGAGATTCCTTCTCCAGAGCATGCGTGATCTGACTCCCTTTCCCGAGTGTCCCTTGAGTTTGAGGTCTGTAGGGAGCCAGGCAGACCTCTGCTTGAGAAGGCCTTGCCAGAGTTGAACCCACACTCCTGGGGTCTGAGAATGGGTGGGGATCTGAGAAGGGCATCTCATATCTGGCTTGATGCAGACTTTTCACTAGGTCAAGGCACTTGCCAGGCTTTTATTTTTATTATTTTTACATTTTTATTTATTTATTTGATATGTTATTGCTACCCCAACTTTCTGATTCCATTTGCATGGACTATCTTTCTCCATTCCTTCACTTTCAGTCTGTGTGCATCTTTAGATCTGAAGTAACCTGTGGACAGTATATAGATGGGTCTTGCATCCACTGGGTCACCCTATATCTCTTCATTGAAATATTTAACCCATTTACATTTAAAGTAATTGATAGGTATGTACGTATTGCCATTATGTTAACTGTTTTCTGGTTGTTTTTGTGGTTCTTCTCTGTTCTTTTCTTCTCTTGTTCTCTTCCCTTGTGATCTGATGACTTTCTTAAGTGTTTTGTTTGTATTCGTTTCTTATTTGTTGTGCATCTGTTACAGGTATTGGTTTGTGTTACCATGATTCATATATAAGAACCTATATACAGCAGTCTATTTTAAGTTGATGGTCACTTCAACTCAAGCACATTCTAAAAGCATTACATTTTAATCCCTCTCCAATGTGTTATGGTTTTGGTATCATGTTTTACGTATTTTTATTTTTTGTATCAATTATTTTAGATATAGATCATTTTATTACTTTTGTCTTTTAAATTTCGTACTAGCTTTATAGCTGGTTGATCCACTACCTTTACTATATGTTTGCGTCTACCAGTGAGATTTTTTTCATTCATAATTATCTTGTTTCCAGTAATGGCCTTTTCTGTTTAAAAAAGATCCTTTTAAGATTTCCTGTGAGGCCAACTTAGTGTTGATGAACTCATTTAGCTTTTGCTTCTCTGGGAAATACTTTATATCTCCTTCAATTCTGAATGATATCCTTGCTGGGTAGCATATTCTTGGCTGTAAGTTTTTTCCATTCATTACCCTCAATAAATCATACCACTACCTTCTAGCCTGCAAACTTTGCAGAAAAATCAGCTGATAGTCATGGGAGTTTCCTTGTATGTACCTATTTTTGTTTTCCTCTTGGTGCTTTTAAGACTCTCTCTTTAATTTTTTCCATTTTAATTATAATATGCCTTGGTTTGGGTCTCTTTGGGTTCATCTTGTTTGGAAATCTATGCTTCCTGGACTTGGATATGTTTTCTTTGCCAGGTTAGGGAAGTTTTCAGCCATTATTTCTTCAAATAGGCTTTCTGTCCTTTTCTCTCTTTCTCCTCATTCTGGAACCCCTATAATGTGAGTGTTAGTATGCTTGATGTTGTCTTAGAGGTCCCTTAAATTATTCTTTAAAAATTTTTTTTTTTGCTATCCCAATTGGGTAATTTCTACTACTCTGTCTTCCAGATCACTGATCCATTCTTCTGCATCCCCTAATCTGCTGCTGATTCCCTCTAGTGCATTTTTCATTTGTTATTGTATTCTTCAATTTTTTTTTAATATTTTCTATCTTTTTGCTGATGTTTTCACTGAGTTCATTCATTCTTCTCCCAAGCTTGGTGAACATGTTTATGATTATTACTTTGAACTCTTTATCTGGTATTGCTTATCTCCATTTAGTTTAGTTCTTTTTCTGAGGTTTTGACTTGCTTTTTCTTTAGAGGGTATTCCTGTCTCCTCATTTTGCCTAACTCTCTGTGTTTGTTTCTATGCATCAGTTATTTCAGCTAAGTCACCCAGTCTTGAAGGAATGGCCTCATGTAGAAGGTGTCCTGTGGGGCCCAGTAGTGCAATCTCCCTTGGTCAACAGAGCCAGGGGCTCTGAGGGTATCCCCTGTGTGGGCTGCATGAATGCTTTCATTGTGGTTGGGCCACAACTGCTGCAGACACTCTGCTGGGCGGGGCTGGTCCCTGGCCCAGCTGTCTACGAGGTCTGGCTATGGCTGCTGTGGGCGGCACTGGTGAGCAGCACTGATCCCCCTTGAGTGGGAGCTGCTTTGGAGGGTTACCAGTGCTGTCTAAGGCTGCCCATCGGGTGTGATGTGGCAGGGGGACACTTTGGAGGAGTGTCCGCTGGGGCAAGTCCCCAGGTGAGCAACAGGACAGGTGCTAGCAAGGTAGATGGCCAAAGTCAGAAATGATATCCACCAGCACTGGGCCAGCTAGGTAGGAGAGCAAAAAGAAATGTGACCTGCCAGTGTCTCCATACCCAGAGAAAGTTCCAATAGACCCTTGTCCCTCTAGCACATGCCCTAAAATTAGTCAATGACTCTCCTTCTTGTATGAGCCAAGTGCTTTTCAAGCTGCTGCCTCTGCACTGGGACTCAGGGAGAGTAAGTTTGTGTGCAACCCCCTTAAAAACAGAGTCTCAGTTTCCCATACCTCTCCAGCTCTTCCAGACATAAGCCCCACTGGTTTTCAAAGCCAGATATTGAGTGTTCATCTTCCCAGTGCAGGTTTCCCAAGCTGGGGAGCCTGACGTGGAGCTCAGACCCCTTGCCCCTCAGTGGGGACCTCTGTGGTTGTGATATCCCTCCTGCTTGTGGGTTGCCAAGCCAGGGGTGTGGGTTCTGATTAGACCACATCTCTGCCCCTCCTACCCATCTCAATGGGGCCTTTTCTTTATATCCTTAGGTATAGAAAATCTGCTCTGCTAGTCTTCAGGTTGTTCTCAGAGACAGTTGTTCTATACGTAGTTGTAGTTTTGGTGTGTCTTGCAGGAAGAGGTGAGCTCAGGATTTTCCTCCTCCATCATCTTGATCTGACCTTGCCAGGCTTTTAAATGTCTTTCTCTCGTGTGCCCACTACGATGTACAGAGCTTCTCCAGCTCCATTCTGCTATTGGGTTTGTTAACTTCTCCTTGAGTGGTCTGTATGTGTGCTCATACCATACCACATACACATTTTCTTGTACATTATTAGCCAATTCTATCAGTTGCTTATTGAAAATTATATACAATAATTATTGAATAGTTTGGAATTATTTGTAACACATTGACTGGGTGAACATATAAGCATATAAATAATGTGGATTTAACATTTTCATTTCCACAGTTATCAGTCCCCAAGAGCTCCAAGAAACAAAGCATTGTGTATAGACTTTTTGTGTATATAAACAACAGACACACACAGACACAATCCTACCTGGGTATTCAATGATGAAATAAAGAGAGAAGGCATAATCCTTATTCACAAAAGTTTACAGATAAAACGCAAAAAGGACAAACATACACAGCAAATGCAGAAACAGATTTGGGTTTAAATTCTGGCTCTACCACTTCCTTGCCCTTTGACATCAAGCACATTGAATCATATCACTGTGCCTCAATTTCTCACTTGAGAATTAGGACAGTAATATCTTCCCTGTATAATTGGTGGGGGATTTGGAAAAAAAAAAAAAAGCAGGCAAAACACTAGCACAATGCTTAACACCCATAAACACTCAAAACACTCTATTCTTGTTCAATCGGAAGAGAGATTTATTGTCTCACTATCAAACTTGGTTTTCTTAGCTCCAAGAGCCAGTCCTAATCCTTAAAAGATTGTTTAGGAACCCTAAAGTGGTACATATAAAAGAGGAACATCAGGCAGAACCCCTCATTACAGTGGATGTCCCTGGTCCTCCCAAGTCCAATGTGGCCTCTATAGGCAATGGATTTATCACGCCTGCAGGCATCTTTAGTAAAGCAGATTTCAGAGTCAGCTTTTGTTTATGATCCCTATTTTCAGTCACACAGACAGGCAGGGAACTGCCCTTTGATTCTGGTCCCCAGGCAAAAGAAATCTTTCTACCCATTCCAATTACTCCCTTCCTGAGGAAGAACATTGTGGAACTGGTTAACCAAACACCAGGACAATTTTTCTCATGTTTGGAGCTCTCCATCTCTGTTTGCACTGGTGCTAACTAAGGTATGACTTTTCAACCCCTTGGAATATAAGTTTTGAGGCTGTGGTTTGCGTTCAAGGGAAAGGGGCAAAATGAGTCAACTTGCTTTGACTCTCGGCTGACATTCTCAAAGTGGTCCATGGACCAGCATCACTGCCTCACCTGGAAGCTTGTTAGAAGCACAGACTCTCCGGCCATGCCCCACAGCCTATGGAACCAGAATCTGCATTTTAACAAGATCCAAAGGTGATTCACATGGACATTTTGGGAAGCACAGCCCCAGGCGTGTAAACTGGCTTCAGGTAAAGAAACCTTGCACCTAGCTATCTGGAACACTGCAGTGGGATTTCGTATAAATTTCTATGTGGTTAAACTATATTAATTATATATATATATATACTTTTTTTACATTTATATATAATTATATACTTTTTTTACATTTATATATATACTTTTTTTACATTTATATATATAATTATATTTAGATACATAGCTACATTTATATCTAATTCCTGTATGTACTGATTAACTGTTCCATGCACTTACATCTTCCTCTGGGACTGCTTTGTGAGGGGCTGCCTGTGGTCAGCTAGAGCCAGCTGGCACAGGCTCATGAGAGCCAATTCTTCACGTCCCTTCCCAACTTCCCATTCAGTGATGACATGTTGGTAGCAAGAAACTGGCCATGATGGGAGTATTTGCACCACAGAAATAGGGAGACACTACAAGTCATAGTATTTTTCCTTCCAGAGAACTGGCTTACAGGACAACATATGGACCTGGTCTAAGTCAGGGGTGCTCTCTCACTGGCATGACACTGTCATTCAAGCATCTCAATCCTATTGTCCTTTCCAACACGGTCTCATTCTTTCTGCAGATTAAGTGCATTTCTTTTTACTCTATCTTCAGTAGAAATGGAGAACAATCAGCTACCACCTAGGATTATCTCATTGAAATGCTATTGCCCTACAATTATAATTATTATAAAAATGATCTGGAGTGTCTGTTAAAATTTCTTCATAGCTTCATTCCCTGGATTTTTATTTAGCAGATTTGTAATCACACCTGGGATTCTGCATTTCAAAATACACTCCAAGCGATTTTAATGGAGGTGATCTTTAGACAAAGCCTTGAAAATGATCAATTCTGAGGCACATCCCCAGGGAAGCAGCTCACTGCATTCACCTGGGGGTTCCGAGCTCTCCCACCCTCTACCACTGCTCACTCCCAATGCCTGGTGTCTCCCTAGAGAAATAAAATTCTATCAATCAAACACCTCAACTCTGAACTCAGTTACATAACACCAAATTGCAAGGCTTATAGTAGCCACCTGTTCACATAGCAATGGACGGTTAAGTAGCGTGTTTTCCAAACCCTTGGATTCACCATCAGAAAATTGAGACCCTGTAAGAAAACTGCAGGTTTCCAGCTTTCCAAGGGATATCATCTCCAACTGAAACCAGCGACGTATTCTCAGAGCCTTTGGCTCAGGTTTCCCAAGCATGTCATTATTATCCTCATGGATTTGGGAAATTACATGTTCTCTAATAATAACCCATGAAAGGAATGCACAAATAGAAATAGAGAGAAGTGACTTGCCACAGCCCTTTTAAGCAGTTAGTGACTGTGTAAGCTCAGCTGTTATTAGCTGATAGAATGAGATTTAGTCTACTGGGCCTCACTCAATAAAAATGAGAGAATTTCCCATTAAAATGTATGTTCCAGGCTCTTGAAAAAGTCAGAAGGTCTGACAATGCTGGGCCCACATTTCTGTGTGGCAACCATCCAGAGCGGAGCAGTGATGGCTGTGTTTGAAAGCGGCACAAATTCTCCAGGTCGCAGTAGTTCCTATCATGCCCACTTTCCTTGTTTCCCATACTGGCCTTGTCCATGGAAGCATGTGAGTTTGCAACCTTTACTAAGCTTTACGTCCATCCCTGCTTCTCCTTCCCTCTTCCTTCCCAGCTCCTCTCAGCATAAAATCCTTGGAAACTCTCCTTTCTGTTGCAAACTGGCCTAAACCAATCTCATGCTTCACAATTATTGGATTCTTTTTGGTATCAACAACTGAAGTCAGAGGTAGGTGAAGTCTGTAACAGAATGTGCATGAATCGCCTGGGATCCCATTAAAATTCTGACTTTGATTCAGTAGGTCTGGGGTGGGCCCGATTCTGTATTTCTAACAAACTCCTAGGTGATAACTAAGCTGCTGGTGGCATCCACCATTGTGAGTGGCAAACATGTAAGTTTCTGCCCCCAAAACTTTGCTCCCAGGTTCTATCGAAACAGGCCTCAAACCAAAGTCTGCAAAGGAACAAAAGAGGCATACAACCTGCTCTATAAACTGCATGAACTCCCCAAACTTTGCCCTCTTAGTTGTTCTGACCATGCCCTTGCATAAACCAAAGTGACGGTGTTCTGGAAGCGGAGATCCTGTTCATTTTAGAGGATGAATCAGGCAATCGCAGGATCCACCGCCAGATAAAGGGCAGTTTCAGAATCAAGCTTCAGGCACCACTGTGAAGAGTACAGACTGCTGAGTTCCCTGGATTGCAGTGCTCTATGCAAATACAAGAGGGGTTTTTATGAGATTTCTAGAATCCACATATTTTGAACACCAGTAATCTCAATGGTAACCTATTATAACAACATGCTAATATCTGAAGCTCTGCCGCCAACTGGCAATAAAGAAAGCTAAGCATCTACGGCAACCATCACTGCAGGGAACCAGCCCTGCAGTGTGTATCCCAATTACGGCAATTAGCAGCACCTATTTTCATCATACTGTCTTTGGTAATATATCTTAAATTACAGACTACATAGCACACTCTTAGTAAGAAATAGGTGCTCCAAACTGGATTCTTCCTGTAATCTAAAGTAGGAGGAATTAACTTTGCACTTGAGAGAGACCACTGTGTGGGGGGTAGGGGAGAACGACCCCTTCCAGCGAGGCGCAGACCCTTCCTCTGCCTCTTCCTAAGCAAGCCCTGGGGGTTCCCTCAGCCAAAGCCCTGGTACCCTCCACACACTCATTTTCCCAATTTACTTCTCTCTGGGCCTTTTTCCCGCCGTGTGTTCAGCACAAGGTACTCTCATGTCACCTCATGAAAAACAGAAACAGAAAATAAGAGGCAGAAGCAATCCTAGAGATGGCCGACGCCGGTGGGTTTTCAATCTTAGCCTTGAAAAGCCTTTCGCAGACCTAACATTGCCCTGCAGTGCAAACACATAGTTCATGCAAGAAAAAGCTGTTCTCCACGGTGGCGGCGGGGCAGGGGATGAATGTGGATGTAAGGAAAACTGAAACACAACCTTTTCCCACTCTCCCTGTCCCCTGAGACCTTTGTCCTTGAAGGGCTTCCAAAGGACACTGTTTAATAGCACTAACCTGATCTGAAGGCACTCTTCCATCGCCCGTTTTGGAGATTAGGAGGCTGAGTTGTGGAAGGGGTAAGCAATTTGCCCAAGTTCACATGGTGAGATGGGGCAGAACCTTACCTCTCCTTCGGCCGCAGGTCAGGTTCCAGGACCAGGATGTAAGCTAGCGAGAAGACGCACACTCCGGTCGGGAGACGGATGAAGCACCCTGGCGCTCAGTGGGGTGATGTGAGTCTGAGTCTCGGTCTGGTTGTTCATCTCCCTACCCCTCTCCCAGCCAGGGAGTTCATCCCTTTATCTCTAGGTAATGGCTCAGTTTTTTCTGGGTTTCAGGTCCATCTCCCCAGTTCCAGAAGAAAACGTCTCTCTCTGCAGTCCCTGGTGTCACCTGAAAACCAAAATAAGGATTCTTCACTCTCACCGACGCCATCCAGTACTGTAAAGTGTACTGCCAGCAAGACATACTGTAGCTCGTTATGGCCAAGATGACACGGCTGCTCCCCAAAGATGGAGCGTTTTCTGACTTTCCTCCTGTGAGTCAGTGCTCTTTTTATCTGCCTCAGATGCACCCCATTAGCTGATATTGTATCAACCTGCTCATCCATTTCCCTAAAGCTTCCAATGTTCTCTTGGTCTCCACCTCCCACTCCATTTTTACATCTTCCCAACCTTTATGGTGGCCCATAAGGGCCTCATTCGTACAAAAGCAGGTTTTCCTGATGCACGTATTTATGTTGAAGTGTTAACTGCAGCAGTGCTTATAATCAAGGATAAATTATCCCCATGATAAGACGGTAAAGCACTTCAGGAAATAATTCATGTTTATGTTCTGTACATTGTGGGTATTGTCCCCCTCGGGATTTTCTGTGGTTCTTCTTCGCCCTATTCTCTTTCCACCTTCCCCCTCCTTCCTCCCCTTTCACGCCTCCTCTCCCTTGCCCCTTCCTCCACCCACCTTCCTTCTGGGCCAGGGATTATAAGAGGGTGTGTTTATTAGCCTCTGTATCACCTGTAAAGTACTAGCATTGACTCTGCCTACATTCCACTCACCATCATGCCGCCATATTATTTGCCAAAATCAAGTGGGTCTACAGCCTATTCTTGGGATACGGTAACAATAATGACAGGATGAAGATTAATGATGGTAATAAGGGAAAAGAAGAAACAAACAAGAGATAAATCTTAAAAGAAGGAAGAAGAAAAGAAAAAGGGGAAGGAAGGAATTAAAGAAAGAAAAATAACCCAACTATAAGCTGATATCACTAATTATATGAATAACTAGCATTAAGGAACTCTTTTTATCACACACTACTCTGTGTGTGTGTGTCTGTATTTACACTGAGCTCCTACAAGTACTCTATTATTTTCCCTTATTTTATGCATGAGGAAATCTAGGTACATCCAAGCCCAACCAGTAAATACAGAGCCAGGGTTCAGTGCCAAGGTCTAAATACGGGCAGCTCGATTCCAGAGTCTGGGCTCTGTAGACCCAGTTCCTGTGTTTCAGGACTGAGAATGACGATAGTAGAAGAGTCGAGGTATCAGGACTGTACACGTTGGTGGCTCGGAGATTCAAAGGTCCAAAGGTGTCATAATACGAAGGGTTTCTCCACGTCAAGGCCACAGTATGGGGAGGATTCTGAACCGTTAAAAGCAAAGCTATTCCTAATCAACACTCCAGAGACCACGGTTTTACAAGGAGAGCAACAAGAAGCAAAAGGCCAGAGCAAGGCTTGTGTTAACCTCCCAAGATCATTATATCAATAGTTTGCTGGATACCCGCCTATTTTAGGAGGAGGCTCAAGCCAATTTGTTTTCTTTTGAAAAACCACTTAAAAAGCTTTGGAGGTTGTTTCACCAAAACTGCTCTCTTAACTGTTGTATTTCAGTCGCTTGTTACTCACCTGTGGATTATCCACTTTGTGGGCCATTTCTAGGAAGTTTTTAATACGGGTGTGGCTTTCCCAGGCCAACCACTGGACTCCTGCCTCCTTTATCTATTGCCCTGCCATCGACACTAGTTAATTTTTATATGACTTTTTCAGACATTAGTCAAACAAACCCCTGCTGATTTTGAACTTTCTATGTGCAATTTCTCCTCCTTTTGTATCCCCACAGCAGAGAGGGGTTGATGGACGGCTATCCTACCGTGCTTGAAAGCAGACCTCTATTGTGTAGGAATTATGTTCACTTCAAATTTGAAGGAATGTAAACACACCTCTCCTACAAGGTACACTCCTCTTTACTGGCTCCTTTTCTGCACTAATGAACTGTTCCTTTTGGAATGTTTAGGAACTAAACATTCTGGCCTTCATCTTGGATGACGTGATACTATTAAAACATAAATGAGAAGTGAGACTTTTTCTCACAGAAGACAAGTCAAGCTTCCCTACCATCAAGTCCCGCCTGCTCTGCTTCCTGCCTCTGTCTGATCTTAGGTCCTGCATCTTCCTTCTTCCTCTCTCTGCTGTGACCACCCCAGCCCCAGCCCACATCCCTCACGTGTCTGCCTCAGGGCTTTTGCACTTGCCTTCCCACCTCCTGGAATTCTCTTTCCCCAGATACCTGCCTGCTCATTGCCATCATTCTCTGATCAAAGATCCTCCATCAGAAAGCCCTTCCCTGACAGCCCAGTTTATAACAGCTATCTCCAAACATGTCCTATGTCTTACCCTGCTTACTTTTTCTCCACACCATAGCCTGGTAATTTTATTATGTATTTCTTTCCTTGTTTGTTGTCTGTCTTCTCTAGAATATAAGACCCATGAGCTTTGTCCACATTAAAACAAAAGAAAACGACAACGAAACACTATCATTTCCTTAGCACCTAGAACTCCACTTGGCATGTAGTAGTATTTGTTGCATGAATGAATGCTGAGCTATGGTAGGGGAGGGGCACATGCATTTTTGGGAAAGACACCAGATCTCCAGAAACATGTGTTAGAAGTTTCTGGATCCAGCCCTGTTCCAAGGATGCAAATTGTTTTGTGGCACATAAGAGGTTTTTTTTCACCTCTTCAGCGTACCAGTTCTGCAGCTCCTTGTATTAAGAGCCCTGATTTCCCCTTCTATTCTTCAGCTGCCATCTTTTTCCAGAGGGGAATTCTTCCCATTCATCCTTGACAAAAGAAGACTTTTGCTGAATGCACTGTGGTTCTCACAAGCTAAGTGATTGCCTGGGGAATCGCAGCTGAAGGTCAGGAGCCAGTTCCCACTTTCTACCTCCCAACACGCCTGGGCCAATCTCCCTCACTCGGGGCTTCTCCCTTGGGCTCCCTGTGCACTGAACAGGATACTGGCAATTCAGACCAGTCCAGAATGGATACAAAAGCAATATATTTTAGCGTCTCATTGCAACCACAGTGCCAACTTAAGAATTTAATTTACTCTCTTAAGTTTGGAATCTCATGTGAGCATTTGAGCAGTACTTGGGACACAGAGCTACAACTTTTTCACATCTCTCTCTCTGCTTCGATTCTGCTTTGCACCACAGCTGCCTACGTTATAGTCGAGTTTGGGAGCAGGCGTTGGAGTCTGAGAGTACTGTGTGCAAATTTCAATTCTGACAATACTATTTGCATTCCACAGAAACTACTATGAATCCCTCTCAGGAGGGGGATAAATCAACATTTATTGATCAGTTACCTGGTTCTGGGTCAAGCACCTTTGAATCCTCACAATTCTAAGAGGTAGTTAGCATACCTGACCAAGTTTTACATGTGTAACGAAATCACCTGCTCTACCTCTGTTTAAAGGAGCCAGACTGTGTCCCACTTGTATCACTGTCAAGGCTCAAAACTGGCTACAAACTGAGGAAGAGTGGGCTTTCCATCCTGCAACCTTTTTTTCATAGGAGGACACTGTGGAATGAAAGACAAAGGCTTTCTGAGGGTCTCCTACTTTCTTGGGGGGCATGTCCTTAGGAAAAGTTGATCTAACCTGATCCCTCAATGTTCTCAACTGATCAAGAAGGCTTTGGACCAAAGTCTCCAAAATATTCATAAATGAATAAATTAGTAACACATTCTCCTACATTCAATGGTTCTGTAATCAATAGCCAACTTCCGATGGGTTCAGTTTCTGTAACCTCTCTAGGCTTCCTTTGCAGGGCTCTGTTGACCCATTTCCTCCAGCACAGAAGTCCTCATTCAAAGCTGTGACACTTCACTTCAATCAGATAATATCGAGTCATCTGGTCACCCAACTGCCTCCTTAGATAAAGTGTAATTTCATCTCTCACGTTCTTGCTGATCTTCTGAATACTGCCACAGCTACTATGACTAAAGACGGCTAACACTCTTTGGGTCACACATCCTTCTAATCATCTTCCACTTAATTAATAACTCCTTTAATCCTCAAAACAACCCCATGAAGCAGTGACTATTATTAATACCCAGCGGACGAAGGAGAAGGAATCATCATCCCGAATCATTCAAGCTCTTCTCTTGCTGAACTTTCTCAGCCAGCTTTGGCTGCTGGCCTTGGCATCTGTGAGGGCCTTTGAAATTAGCAAGGGAAGGGGTGGGGGAAGGAGGGGCTGCCCAGGTTCACAGGGAAACTAGGCGGGAAGGCCTCTTCCTAGGTTCCCTGCAAAAAGAGGCTGCCCAGCTGCCGCTCAGGGCTCATACATCCTTTTGGCACCGACAGAGCCAGCGGCTGTTTCTCACCGGCCCTGTGTAAATCTAAATCTGCCGCAGAACACTGCCGGCCTCCTTCCTGCTACACTGGAATCTTCTCTCCCTGGTGAGATGCCTTAAAGACTCTGAAATGTCCTTCCGTTCTGGAACGGCAACAAAAGAGGCTGCTGCTTCGATTTTCTTGTTCTCCTTTTCCCCAAACACTCTGGGGGGACTGGATGCATCGGCCCACCTGGGGGTGGGGATGGGGATGCCTCGAGTAGACATTAGGATGTGCTGGAGGTACTGATGGCAGAGGCGGTAGCTTTCTATAAGTCAACAAAGGTGAGAAAATGCACCGAGAGGGAGCTGTTCTCAGCCTCGCTCTTTAACCAGCTCTGTCATCTTATCACTTGCGGATGAATTTTCAGGCTCAGGTGACAGAAAAGGGGCTGGCTGTCGCCAGCCATTCACAGAGCCCTGGGGACCTAGTCTTAAGCGAGCTTTGCCGAATGAGGCTTCAAGACGACCTACCCTTTGTGTTTACTTCCTCAAGACAGTACAGGTTGCTACTTTCCTGCCAGTGAAGGCAACTCTCACAGTTACATTATTTTTGCAACAAGAAGGGCCAGAAATTTTTCCAAAGTGATGTAAATTTCACCTTTAGTTCAAGGGGATTGATTTTTCTTCCTTTAAAAAAATGTTTTCAGTGGTTTGTAAGTTTCTTAATCTCAGCAGTTTCCAAGTCAAGCTGGGAAGAGTTCACATGTTTGGTCATTGCACTCAACGATTGTAAATATGCACCCTGCTTAATAAAGCCGTGGGTCTGCTCCTCACAAGCGGCACAGATGTCAAATTTTGGCGAAGAAAGTCTTTTCCTGTTAACTCACACTGCGTGCCAGAGCTGCTTTATCTTATCTCCTGAGAAATCAAGGAACAGCAGCAACTCCTAGCTTTTTAGATTTAAGTATCTCTTCTTTTGATCTTCCCTAGATTCTTGCTAGAGGTTGATATCTACTAAAACTTCAGTGTACCAGAGGAGGCTGCTATTTAAAGGAATTCTCACAAACACTTCAAAAAACAAAGGAATTCTCCCTAGTGCCAAAAAATCTCTTCATAATTTATTTGCTTTGTTAGTTTCGATTTAGTTCAATAAATCTTTGACATTCATAGGGATATAATCAGAGATCTTCAAGAATTTCCAAATGCAAAAAGGTCATTATAACATATTCTCTGCTTCCTGCCCCAATAAAATTCAGCAAAGTATGACTGAATAGTCTGACATCTTCAGATGCTTTGTTTTTTTAAAAATGCAGCATATCCCACTTTTTAATTTATCCTGGACTTCTATGCCGCAGATAAGAACCAGTCATCAGTTGCATAGATCTATTCAATACCTTTTTAAAAAATTTTATCCATGCTCTTTATTTTTAATGAACTTCGATTTTTATCAAAGCAATACATAAACATCGTTAAAAGCCAAATAGTAGAAAAGGGCTTATAAGAGAAAGTATCTATTCTCTTTCCCAACAGCAGCTACTTTTGACTCACTTAGCTGTTTTTTCTAGAATATACCTCCTTAATTTCATAATGCACTGATTTTATTTTTTCATGTTATCAATTTGAGGCACTGACTACTTATATCAGCAGATAAAGGCTAGCACCCCTCCTCACAGACACTAACACACAGAGTCTCACTCATAAGCCTGTCCTTTAAAATTATTTCTATCCACATTTTTTGGTTAAGTCAGACTGTATGTTTATATTTTATGACTATGTGAATATTGTTCTCTGCTCAGCAAATTTTCCTTTCTTTTTATTTTTCCTGGAGTTTATGTTGTCTTTTTTCTTTTTACTTGATTAATTTTCTTATGTGCTGATCAGTACCTCTTCCCTACAGCTCTGAAAGATCTACTCTACCACCCCTTCCCCAACACACACACACACACACACACACACACACACACACACACACACACAATTCTCCACGTTGTCAAATGTATCTGATAATCTATCAGCTCCAACTCTTTCCTGGAGCCCTCATCTTCCTGCCCAAATCTGAGCATTTGCCTTCTAGGCCAGGTCTCTCACTGTTCTGGGACTTCTCTTCATCTCATTTTACTCAGTGGCCTATTTCTTGGTTTCATGTCTTGAGCTTTCTTGTTTACTACCTTGTTTAGCAAGAGCACATCTTCCAGTACTTTTCTGAGTAACAGGGCCTAGGAGGTAAGCTTTTTGAGTCCTTGCATATCTGAAAATATTTTTAATGCTACTCTCTCACTTGATGAAGACCTGGGAGGATGGGACTTCCCTGGCAGTCCAGGGGTTAAGACTTTACCTTCCAATGCAGGGGGTGCGGGTTCAATCCCTGGTTGGGGAGCTAAGATCCCACATGCCTCGTGGCCAAAAAACCAAAACAGATAACAGAAGCAATACTGTAACATATTCAATAAAGACTTTAAAAATGGTCCACATCGGGCTTCCCTGGTGGCGCAGTGGTTGAGAGTCCACCTGCCAATGCAAGGGACACGAGTTCGTGCCTGGGTCCGGGAAGATCCCACGTGCCGCGGGGCGGCTGGGCCCGTGAACCATGGCTGCTGAGCCTGCGCATCCTGCGTGTCCGGAGCCTGTGCTCTGTAACGGGAGAGGCCACAGCAGTGAGAGGCCCACGTACCGCAAAAAAAAAAAAAAAGGTCCACATCAAAAAAAGAAAAAGACATCTTTAAAAAAAAAGACCTGGGAGGATTTGGAATTTGAAGGTGAAGACATGATTCCTCGGAATGTTTGTACTGTCCTTTTGTTGTCTTCTGAGCCAACTTCATTCTGATTTTAGGATCTTCTCTGTATATCCGGTAACTGAAATTTTATCATACTGTATTTGGTGTGGGTTTTCTTTTATTCACTGTGTTGGGCATTGCCCATGAGCCATTTCAATCTGGAAACTGATGTTACTCAGTTCTGGGCAATTTTTTTGTATTACTTCTTCATTTACTCACTTTTCTTCTGGAATTTCTATGTGTTGATTTTTTTAAATGTAATATTGGATTTCTAATTTTCTTATATTTTTTTCTTGAATTTTCTTCTCATTGTCCTTTGATTCTGTCTTCTAGACTATTTTCTCAATTTTATTTTCAAAACTTTGAATTGAATTTTTAATTTTAGCAATCATTTTTTTTTTAATTGATTGTTCCTGTTCCCAGGGCAGGGAGGCAATATATCCTTGTATCTCCCTGAGGTAAATGTGCGTGTGTATATGTGTGTATTTTCTTCAGCATTTCTTTTTCCACTCACATCACTCTCATCCCAGTTCCTTTCTTCTGTTTGTTATACTGGCCTCAGTCTTTCATGCTGAAGATTCTCCTCAAATGTTAGGCAATATTTGATGGAGGCACTAAAACTTCAATTTTGTGTAAGTAGGTGGGGCTTGTATACTGGCAGTCTTTACCGTAGGGTGATTGAGCAGTGAACTGAGTGAAAACATTTTAGGGTCTTTGTGTACCAATATCTGTAAGACTTTTCTCTGTAGCTGTTCAGTTTCTTTACTGGCAAATCCTTGCATCTCTTACTTGGCTGTATGCTTGTCTGTGGAGATCTAGGACTGGGTCTCTCAGTTCTGCAGGCTTTCACTTAGCTCCCCTGCCCCAAATTCAGCCTCACCTACGTCTACTTTTTCTGCTATGCTTGGTTCCACTTTGTAGTTCAGTTCTGTTTTGCTTGGTTCTGTTCCTATGGTTAAGTTTTCCCAAGGAATAAACTTCTGTCTGTGTGTGTGTGCGCGCACGCGTATGCTGGGGCAGGTGGAGGAGAAAACACCTGGTTGTAAGGACCGGGAAAAAAACCTGGGAATCCAGATGCATACTACAACATTTTCTATCAATCCACCTGCTTTCAGTCCTATGCCTCTCTCCTGCTTCCCAAGATACTGGGTGTCTAACTCATGCAGTGAGACATCTGCGGGCGCACCCACATACCATCCTCTGCTTTGCTTAGTCACTACTCCTTAATCCACTCCCATTTTTCAAAAATCTGTTATCTTTTGCCTCCTATTGTCTCTTCT
Organism: Neophocaena asiaeorientalis asiaeorientalis; assembly: GCF_003031525.2. Taxonomy (NCBI): domain Eukaryota; kingdom Metazoa; phylum Chordata; class Mammalia; order Artiodactyla; family Phocoenidae; genus Neophocaena; species Neophocaena asiaeorientalis. The sequence continues at coordinate 3,086,062 of NW_020172779.1, forward strand.
TCTGTTCTCTTGGTTCTTATTAGTTTCCACTTGATAAATTCCCTTCCTCGGTTTCAGTGACATTTACAACAGGAAAGAAGGTACACACTTTGTATGTAATCTTCCACATTTAACTGGAAGTACTCTTGACTTTCTCTCCGTTGCCATTTTCAATCCAGCAAATGGATACATTTCAGGACTTCCTGTTTCCAACAAAGAAATCAAGTCACGATTCTACCTTAGGCGCTGCTGTTCTTCTACAACAAAACTTCCCCGTGATGTGCCTGCCGCTCCGGCAGTTAAGTCCACTCAGCAGGTAGTTCAAACTTTGCAGGAAAAAATGTAAATGTGTGCTACAGCCAAAGGGCAGATCATCATCTCAGGAATCTTCAGGGGTTTTGTGAGTGGTGAACACCTCCACGGTGAAGCCCCGAATACGATCCTATAGGCCCAATTCAGAGGTGGAGAAGCACAAACACTTGAATACTTGTTTTCTCTAACAAGCGAGATAGCATTTGATGACATGTGTGAAATACACTGAGCCTCTGAAACACCAGTGTGTGTGGAGGCGAGGCAAGCTTGTTAAGGGCTTTAATACACATACACACACACACACGCACGCACGCACACACGCACACATTTGTCCTAGGACCTAATAAGTAAAAGGTACACAGAAATCTGGTTTTGGTTCCCAAAACTTCTGAGAGGGAGGTTCCCTTTGAAAGACAAGGCACTTATTATCTACCCTGGGCCTGTCAGTTCTGTCTCGGTGGCTCGTAACCTTGCCTCTAGACATCTTTCCTGATTGTTGTTCACCTGGAAGGTGTCCTTGCCAAATGGGACCACATTTGCTTTCTACACCCTTCTTCCTCCGCCAAATAAGGATGCAGCTGCAATCAATAACAGGCTGCTTTCCAATCCTGATGCGGTGCAGGCTTCCAGACGATGAGGCGCTTCAAAACCCAAGTGCCATGAAGCATATTTAGAGCCCTTAGGGGAGGATAAAGCCCTCACACTGCTCAACCATCAGAGCACTCCCACCTCTTCCAGCTCTTTCTCTGGCTGCATTCCAGGATCACGGATACACCTGGAGCCAAGGGCAGCTGCGGAGCAGTGGCAGAGAACTGCAAACAGGAGCCTATGGCTGTCAGTGGGGTGCTTAGAAAAATCACCTTGACCGCTGCTTCAGAGGGTCATGTTCCTCTTGCAATGAATCTTGTCTATTGATTCTAATGCATATTCTTTCGTCTTTCAGAAAGAAATCGGAATCATTCCTTTTATTTGCAGTTATCAAAGTGGGAGACAAAGAATGGACATGGTCCAGTGTTGAAACTGAGAAGAACTTTCAACTGGACACCAAGAGTTGAGACAGAATCTCCTGGAAGCCAGGAGCTGGGGAAGAAAGATGGGGAGGGACCCTGTCATCTGCTCAAATGGCCAAAATCAGGTGTGTTTTATAGAAAACCATCATAAAATGCTTTACTGATGAGGTTTTTTTCTCTGTCTCCAGTCTTGGTGACAGAGGTCTTTTTTTTTTTTTTTTTACAATAGTTTCAGTTGCCAGCCATTTAAATGGGATGATACATTGTTTCACCATTGCCTTACCAATTCAGACTGAGTCAACAACAGCTTGACGAGGTACCTGATTTTACATACAGAACACAGCACCCTGAACTCTCTGTCCTTTGAACATGCGGAGGAATCTGTTCCTTTGTTCATCAATATTAGGTGAAGTACCAAGGGCTCCATTTTAAACCATGTTTAGTAGCTCCTGAGACAGACTGGAAATTAACTGGTCAATTAGACCAGTTAGGCTGTCAATTAGACAGCCTGGATGTATGTCCAACTGACAATGAATACATTTTGATACTATAACTGCTTAGTAGATTACCTACAAATTGCTTTATGCATTGGATGGCTCCAAACTGTTATATGGACATCTGTTTTTCTTGGCCACAAACATGCCATTTACAATGACAATTTTATCATTAACTGAAATCACGGCTTCACCCACCTTATTATTCTGTAAATTTCTAACTTTCTCATAAATATCTGGCACACAGTGTGTGTATGTGTGTGAGAGAGAGACAGAGAGAGAGACAGAGAGATTTCTGGGGTGAAGGATTTCTGATGAAATGTGTCCCATTCATTCACCCAGAAGAATGTAGTTGTCCTTGCTGTACATATGTATACTTTGCCTAAATTCCTGTCCTCATCTGTGTACCTAGGCTCTGACAATTTAAAGCTAGTTCAAGGAGTTCTCCTGGTGAAGCTATCATGTGTTTGTGTAACAGTCTTGAGATACCAGAGAAGATCATCAGATAAACCCATATTAATAGATATTCTGCAAAATATCTGTCACTACTACTCAAAACTGTCAAGGTCATCAAAACAAAGTCTGAGGAGCTGTCAAAGTCTAGAAGAGCCTAAGGAGACATGATAACTAAGTGAAATGTGGTATTCTGGATGGGATGCTGAGAAAGAAAAAGGGTATCAGGCAAAAACTCAAGAAATACAAATAAATTATGGAGATTTAGTGAATAACAATGCAGCCATATTGGTTCATTAGCTGTGAAAAGTGTATCATACTATGTAAATGTATCAAACCAATGTAAGACGTAAACAGCAGGGGAAACTGGGGTCAGGGTATAAAGGAACTCTCGGTCTTATCCTTGCAACTTTTCTTTCAAGTATTCTAAAATAAACACTTATTTAAAAACAAATTTTTAAAGAGATCTCATAAAGAGGGATTTCCCAATTCCTTCTGAGAGAGACACGCATCTCTAGGTGAAAACCATAACTCTCTAACTTAATTTTTGTGCTGTTGTTGAGAGTACACACCTGGTCTTAAATCACTTTGAAGAAATTAATTGCCCTGAAGCTCTTCCTCCTTATCTGTAGAATGGGAGGAACGAGGTCTACCTCACAGACACCTCCAGAGAATCTATGAGACAAGGTTTAAAAATGCTACCACAGTGCCTGCAAATAGAAAGTGTTCACAGAAATGTCACAGGACCCTATGGGGCCTTCCCAGAACAGACCCCTCCCCTACATCCTCTGCTGTAGCTCCTGTCTGAAGTACCCAGGAAACAGTATCTCATGCACATATCCTGGGTTGGTTTACAGATGCTAAAACCACCACCAGTGGAAGAAATTAACTACTTGATGATCATGAGCAATAGCCCCCAGACCTACTGGCGCCTAAGGATGGGTAATGTTAACCCCACGACACGGCCCTGTTACCTCACCATCAACCAACCGCAGAACTGCGCACGAGCTGAACACGTACTCTGTGACCCCGCTCCCTCACCTGGCCTTTATAAATGCTTTGCTGAAACCCATCAGAGATTTGGGGCTTTTTGAGCACTGGCCATCCTGGACTCCTTGCTTGGAGCCCTGCAATAAATGTTGCACTTTCCTTCACCACGTCCCTGTGTCAGTAGGTTGGCTCTACTGCATGGGCAAGCGGACCCGAGTTTGGTTCCGTAACAGAAACAGTAGCCGTTGTTACAAATAATAATAAAAGAAGGCTGGATTTTCCTATTGTGCAGCCACAAGCTTCCAGTTGAAGATCTTAAAAAACAGCACTCAGTTTTCTTGCCAACAGAGCTTCAGGGTTACACGAAGCTGTTGGAAGGATGAGTCCGTATGTAAATGAGGTGGCAGGAGGGGTTCTGTGCAGGGAGGGCAGTTGTTGAAGGCAGATGCCTCTGCTAACTGAAACAGAGGAAATGGCTTAGAAGCTGCGTACAGATTAGTCACAGGTTATCACTTGACTTAAATTCACGGACACATTTCAATGGCAGGTCAGGGTGGTAGGAGCAGAAGGCAGAGATAAGAAGTGGGTCAATAAAGCCGCCCTTGTCTGTTCTTCCTCAAGCATTTCCTTCTCTGAAACAGTCTACTCACCATGCCATGGCCATCTACATGCTTGTAACTGTGATGGGTCATTGATTTTCACATTCAGTTTGATGCTTGCCTGGTGGTTTGTAATTTCGAAATCTATTCTACTCAGAAGGAAGCTACCAATGACTGTCAAACATAACAAATCTTGAACTCTACCCAGAAAACAACAGCCTCTGAAATTGACGACCTGATGGTCAAAGGCATTTTGTCTTCCGTTTCCAAAGCTCCAAGAAACATCAACTCTTTTAAAGGAAGAGTGGATATATCTTTCATTTTCCTAGTCCACTGACAAACGTCAGTTCTTCTTGAAAACCTCTGTCTGCCTTTTCTAAAAGTCTTAGGAAGTACAAATTTATTTTAATGTATCTATTACAAAATGATTACTCATCTGGGTTAGTACCTCACATCTGGTGGCTGGCTTACTGCACATCCAAATGGTCTGCTGTATCAATAACATACAAAAATCAGTTGTTAGAATCAATATTTCAAAGAGTAAGTCAAAACCAGTGGGCATCTAACAATCTACTTCCCCCCATTCTTCTATCGTTAACTAGTTGAGAGGCTCAGTAATTGGCCACTTCAAGATGATGCTGTCACCTGGGTTCACCAAACCTAGTCAGGAATAGCATTACATTGATTGATCTTTAGTTCAAGTTCATTCTAGTAAAAGCATCCCAAGAATACAAGTGACCTTTACAGATAGGCTAGGAAGAAACTGGTATGTTTCCTAGCTGAGGAAGAAGATATTAAAAATCCACAAAACTGGTGCAAATCAATACTATTACTTTTGAGTAAATTAGAGGGTGGCCAATTCTATAAGAACACAAGCACAGCAGTCATAAAAGACGGAGTCAACTTATCAGTTAGGGTGAGCTAGATGGCTTATAGGTGAGAACCCATTTTTAACCAGCACCCATTGTAACAGAAACCACCATCTCATAAAAAGACTCCCAAGCTCCAAACAGTGTCCAATTATTTCAAGTCATCATCCATTCAAGAAAATTCCATTAAAGGGAAAGAGTCTATGATACTCATCGGGTGTTTTATCAAAAACTACAAAGGGAAAAGAGGAATTGATTTGCAGAAGGGAGATTTTCAAAGACATTTTAGAAACATACCTATTACATGAGGTGAAATACACCTCATGCAGTTGCTGCTTAGAAAGGATGACCCTCTTTTTCCCTTGAACTCTCTCTAGGTCACCTTCTCCTTTTGCTATGGGAAAGGAATCAGATGGGAGGAAAGGAGTAGTAACTGCCAGGTTATCCTCAGTAAGTACCAGCCTCACAGTTCCCTATAGCCTGGGCACCACAGTTACATTCTCTACCTCTCTGTACCTCCATTTCTTCCACCTTAAATGGACATCATAAAGAGTATGTAACTTCTGGTTTGTGGCGAGGATTACCCGTGTTAATGTATGCAAAGCCATTCAATAAACATTTACTATCATTATCATTACTTCCTAAACTGGAGTAGATAATGAGGTTGCCCCATGCAGTTCTAGCCTTATGATGAAGACAGAAAGTGTCATTTAGATAGTGAGACACTGGGGACAAGGGAGAGCTCTCCTCCAAAATATCAGCTTTGCTGGATGGCAGCAGGAGTCATTCAAGATTAACCTGGCTAGAGAGCATATCCCAATCCCCTGAACAAAGCAACGGACTCAGGGATACACACTCCATCTAAGTTCCTCCAGTGAGGTGCCAACCAGCAAGGTCAGAGGCTTCACCTGTCTTGCCCACTGCTGTATCTCCTACCACTTATTTGAGGAATGTTAAATGAATCTTGGGACTGAGGAAGAAAGAAGCACTCCCTTTCCATTGGGGTTGCTAAACTGGGATATAAGTATTGAGCTACTGGTGGCCATTTTCTTCCCATGAAGGGAGAACCTGCTTCAAAATAAATCCAAACCAGAGGACAAAAGAGCCATATGAAAACGCTGTTGCAGCCATATTAGCACCTGGATACAGCTGTGCCTGAAGGAAACTTACTCTTGTACTTTTTAGTTACAAGTGACAATAAAATCAATCTCTTTCTCTCTCTGTTGCTCTTGTTATGATTGTTCTTTTATAATCAGTTTGAGTAGGGTTTCTGAACTTGAAACTCAGAGTCCTAACTTTTACTGTCTCTGTGCTTGGGTCCACTCAAACACTGTGGATTAGATTGAACTGAGAAGCTAAGCAGAGTTCATAATCACAGTGGAGATGGGATAGGTGGTAGAAGAGGCAGGTGAGGTCTTTAGAGCCCTGCTTCAGCTGGAGTTGCGAATGTCTACTTCCTCTGGTCTCAACAGGAGCCACAAAGAGAGGGAAGCTCATTCCCTACAGCTTCCGTCACAGAGTCCTAGTGGCCGGGATACCTTCTAGACGGTCAAATCCTACTCCCAATTTTTACAGAGAAAGAAGGACCCCAAGTAACCTTGCCCAACTTTACCTGGCCAGACAGTCTTTGCACCACACAATTTTTATTCTAATCCCTGCAAGGTGGCCATATGTGGAAACACATAGGTCTGTTTCAAAATAACACCTTTCTGAAAACCTTTATTATTTTCTGTTTGTTTCTTAAGCAAGGTGCTGCTTTTGAACTGGCCTCAGTCCCTTCCACTTTAGTGGGAGGAAAACCTCTCCGTGGAATTGCTAAAGCTGAGGACAACATCTTGCTTGCATTTAATTCCTGTTTGGCAGAGTACCAGGAAGCAGGCAAGAGCCTCCTTTAATCAATTCCTGCAGTGGCCAAGCCAGACATATTTCATCTTCTGATTGGGCCCTTAGGGCTGAATTTACAAAGAATGCACCCTAAGCCATTAAGCCAATAAATGAACCTACTTTCAAAAGGACCATTTAAGTAGTTAGTTCAGTTTTACTCACAGGGAATTGGAAGGTGTGAAGTCACTAGTTTAGGAATGGAGGAGAGGAGCTGCAGATCAGAGCTCATCTGCCATCCGTACTGAGCTGTCGCAGCTCCAGCAGCCCTGAGAACAGTCACCCTGACCAGTCGCTCTGACCAGTAGCAACTGGAGACACAAAAAGATGCCCATAAGGCATCTGTCCCAATAGCAATGTATCTAAGCAGACACTGAAGCTGAAGATCCTAGAGCTGCCATCACATGGAATTTCAATGGAAAGTGAGTGGTAGTTAATTTCTGCAAGAAAGATGAGAATGAAAAGGTTTGGTTCCACCCTGTTCATGTAAAAACAGATTACAGTCTTCTATTCTTCATGAGAAAATCCTTCTGACCTTATGCTTATTATAATTAAATCCATATTAATTATGATTCAATTAATAAACAGAACCCGATGTCCTGTCTTCTCTCTTGCACTGTTGGGAAAGTCAGGATCTCTTCACTTGGCTTTCTCTTGGCTCTCATTTCAAATCTACCTCCTAAGGATCTTGGGTGTCTGGAGTTTTCTTTCATGGATGTCCCCTTCCCCTATACAAGAGTCATGTTTAATGTTCATATTTCTCATGCAGAAATCGTTCGCATTAATTTATACTTCTCACCAGTATTCTCCAAAATGTATTCCATAGAAACTAGTCTTACAGATGCCCTGGAAAAAAAGAGTGGGGATTCCATGGTCAAGTAACTTTGGAACTTTGCTACTTTCTCCCCTCCATGCCTGGCATAGCATGCTAATGACTCAGAGAAGTTTAGCAGGAAAAAAAAAAAAAAACCAACAACAAAAAAACCCCTGTTTAACTGAGTCTCACCCAGTATTTCAAAAATCAACTTTGTCAATAGATATTTTCCTTCATGGACCTTTATTAAGAGTCCACAAAGATCACGGTCTGGAGACCCAGGTTTGGTTGGATCTAGATTCAGAGACAGATGCTAAAGCTTCCTTTATGCCCAGAGCTGAGAAAAAACAATTTAAAAGTGTATTAATGGTATGTCAGCATTTGTGCTTCAGGCAAGACTACTTCGGTTTAATTAAGACCGACTTGATTCAGAGGTGTGTCAGGATTGAAAATGACTGGCCTTCATCGTTTCCTGGCCTAAAGTATAAGACCTTGGCCAAGACATTCGTAAATGCGTATTTTGATTTACTAGAAAATACCGTTTTAGAAAATAGTGCTGGCAATACAAATAATAATGCAGTTCATAAAAGTTCTTATCATTGATTTCATAGTTCCTCTCGGCAGGATCTGTAGTGGACTTCTTGGGAAGACGAAGTCTAACTGTGCCCCCCACCTTCCAGTTCCACCAGTATCCCCATCCTTATCCTCCACAGTCACCAGTCTGTGGTTTGGGTTTTGAGGGAGAAGCAAGGAGGCAACAGGCAAAAGATGGGAGGGCAAGAAAAGGAAGGCACTGAAGAAGTGAGAATAATGCAGGAGTGGGTAGATGGGATTAAAGTGACAGGTAATAAAATTAAACAATTAATCAGTTAATTAATTAATTAATGATGCCAAGTAATACCTCACAGGGGGAAGAACTATATTTGGCTTCTTACAGTATTTTTGATGCTAAAAACTCAAGGTCTTTTCATAAATGTTTTATATATATATATATATATATATATATATACACACACACACACATATACAATTTATTTTATTTTAAAATATATTTTATGTATAAAAGATGCCTGTCCCATTTGGGTGTGAATGTTAGTGTCCTCATTTGGTCCCTGAGATCACAAAGCTTACTCAGTGAGTCAATAGTCCAAGGTTACAAAGGGAGCCACCAGAAAGGGTGAGTCTCCCAAGTCCTCCTTCTGACCCGATATGCTAAATTCTATTGTTACATGCAAAATAGAGTTACACATATGGCTTTAAAGTGCATTCTTACTTATGAGTGTGTGAAATATTTGATGTGTATCTGTTCCCAATACGCCCTCCCTTTCTCCTGCTTCTCATTCTCCATGCCATACTCTTAAGTGGTCGTGTGTTTCTGAAAGAGGTAACAGGTTCGTATCTGTACGATACCTTCAACATCTGAGGGCATTTTATGTAACAGCAAAAACCCTCATACAGAGCAGAGGAAATTCAATCTACTACTTGTTGTTCTGTCTACAAATGTCAAACAACCGAACACCTGGCTTGATTGATTTTCTAGACTGTGCTGATTAAGAGGACTGGCGGTTTCTATGTAATCAACGAGCCACCTAAGTCCTTCTCTTTCCTAAATGTAGCTTTGTGTTCAGCACCAAACTCTATTTTCATGGATTAGGACGTCCATGTTTGAAAATACTCCCCACTCAGAATATGTCACTCCATTGTGGCAAGAGGCGTCTGTGTGTTTGGTAAACAGATTTTGGGGCTTGAGAGTCTCCGCACGACATCGTGGAAAAGACCAAGGTCAAACAGATGTGGCCTCTGCCTTAAGAACTGCAGAAAGAAGAAGACCCTGACGCGCAACTATCTTGAACAAGAGAACCATCACCAGAGGGCTTCGTGGAGACGTGGCATTTGACTGGAGCCTAGATGTATGCAAAGGATTTGAATCGGGTGAGAGGAAGGGAACAGCGTAAGCAAAATCAGAGAAGAGGCAACACCATGGTCTGTCTGGCTGAAATGGGCGGCACATAAGACACCGTGTTTAGAAAGTTAGGTTGGGGCCGGCCTGAGGAGTCTTGGACGTTTGGCTTTGGAGGCTGAACCTCATGGGGTGCCCATGGAGGATTCCAAGTTCTCACACCTCTCTGAGGGGCATGGAGGAGAGTGGCTAAGCTGGGGGGGGGGGTGGGGGGCTCAAACCCCAGTGCCACTGCTTGCGGGGATGATTGCTTAACCTCTCAAAGTCTAAGCTGTTTCATCCGAAAAACTAAGGAAAACAATAGTCCCTTGCCCCTAGGGCTGATGTGAGAATTAGGTGAGTTTACTCATTACGCACAAATACTTATTGAGCATCTATACTATGTGCCAGACACTCTTCTAAGTGCTGGTGACACCACTGTGACAAAGAGAGACAAAGCCCCTCAGGGACTTCCATTCTAATGGGGGAAAACAGACAGTACACCAGAAAAATTAAGCATGTAAATCGTGTTAAGTGCTATGAAAAAGATCAATCAATCAAGAAAGGAAGATTTGAGTAACAGATTTGGTAAGATGTCCAGAGAAGACTTCATTGAGAAGGTCACTTTTGAGTACAGACCAGAAGGAAGTAGGTCTGTAGCCAGAGATATCTGTTGTCAAAACATTCTAGGTGTGGGGGGTAGGGAGCATAGGCAAAGGTCCTGAGGCAAAAGTGTGCCTGAGATGTCTGAGGAAAAATGAAGTGGTCCAGTATGTCCAGAGCAGAGTGAGGGATGAGTTCATGTAGGTTACAGTAGGGTAGGTAGGAGCCTTGGGTGGGAGAACTATGCAGGGCCTTTGAAGTTCATAAGAAGGACTCTGGCTTTTATTCTTTTATTCTAATGGAAAGCTTTTGAAAAGTTTCATAAGCAGGTGACACAATCTTATGATTTAAATGATCCTTTGGCTACTGGATAATGCATATAAAATGGTTAGACGGGTCTTGGATAGGGGATGGCCTCAATAAATGTTAGCTTTATTCTTATTATTTTTCTTAGTTCTGGTGTTATACGGTCTAGGGAATACCAGGATCCACAGGACAAATCCTTTTCTCAGCCCTATTTCATGAGAAGGGCTGGCATGGCTGACAAATGGGTTGCCCACATCAGTAACAGAATCCGACAGACCTGGCTGCTGGGCACACCTTCCTTGGTGATGGTAGTCCCTGGATTTGCAGGGCGAGGTGATCACACATGTAAATATCAGGCTCTTGTCAAGCTGCCATGTGCAGACCCAGCTAAAGTGTGTAGGTGGGAATTGGCCAGGAAAACACTTGTCTAGAAGTGCCAGAAGCTCTAGGATGTTGCACTGGGTTATTCCTAAGCCAGCTGACGGCAGCCTGCCATCACCAAGTAACCATCACCAAGCAGCCATCAACAGCTGAAAGCCCAGGAGTTACCTAGGGGTTGGGAGGGGGCAGCCTCTAGTATATGCTGGGAGCCTGTTTTTCCTCCCTGTTCCCAGAAACTAATGATCGTATAATGAGTTGATAATAATGACAACTTTAAGGTACATCCTGTCCACCAAGACAGTCACTTCCATACACAGTCAAGTGTGTAAACTGGAAGTGTAAATTGGTAAAACTTTTCTGAAAGGTAATTTGGGTAATAGGTATCAAAAGTCTTCACAAAATTCATACCCCTTTACCCAGCAATTGCAAGTACGGACAGAAATGTAGTGAAGTGATCTACGCATGTAAAAAGTAACCTAAAATATCTACTCTGGTTCTCCGTCACTTAAAAGAAAAGGGCTAGATTTTGTGTTTTTCAAGATGGTTTCAAATGCTCATTCATCATGAATATAACATTCAGTGTAGTCAAGTAGCCAATGAGTGGTATGAGCAGGAAAGAGATGTGGCTCTGGGATGGGGTCACCAGAGAAGCCATCATGGGCAGGGAGGATCTGAGCTGGGGCTTGCAGATAAGTGCCCGGCCGCTAAATCGCCAGCTGTCCTCTCACTTGCTTGCAAGGCTCCTGGCCTGCCTTTTCCAGGCGAGTCCCACATCTTTCTTTTCCTCTCTCGTTCCATAATTAGAGTGGCTGGGTCACACTTGGGAAACCAGGTTTAGGGAATGAAAGCCTTTTTCCTATATGAGTACTTTCCAAAATGCATCCTACACAATGTTAACAGATGTTAAAGGATACGATAGATGCTACTGGAAAGAATGCCACAGTCAATTACTTGGGGTCATGTGGTTGAAGTTATGCAAGCATCATGGCTGCAGAGCATCTCAGAACTTTTATTATGCACCAAGAAACTCCAAGAATGAGGCATCGTGAGCGTCCTGTGTTCCAGACGTGTTTGACTACAGAGTTCTTCCCTGGCACCCATTAACATTCTGCAAACCACGTGTCCTGAGGAATGCAATGTTAGAAACTTCTAGATTAGCCAGAATATTGGACCTTGCCAAAGTAGAAAAAAAACCTCTCCAGACCATCCTTTGGTTCTATGATTTCAGGAATTAGTGCCCTTTCATCAGCTCTGGTCAGAGAGGATTCATTGGTCAGTGAAGAACCCAAACTTACAAAGAACTGTGATGGTACAAGGAACCAACAGCTACGAAGAGCCCTCACACTCGAGATCTTAAACCCTGTCTGTAAACAACACATGTGCCAGTTGCCAGAAGACTTACATATTTAGATGACAAGCCTTCTGTGCTGTCAGTCAAGAGAAGCCTGGAGAATTCTCAAGAGAGTTTTTAAAAAGATGCCCAGGCAGATGCACACCTGGAACAAAATCCCACATTCTATTCTCACCCTGAACGTTGTCTTGAGGCAAAGGGCCACATATCTAAGAGGACTGCAGGGTTCACCTTGTATTGTCAACAGTAAATATGTCAATCACAATGAGAGAGTGCCTGACAGACTGTGATGCACATTTGCATCAAGTCCAAAATAGCAGCCTACAGCTTGCCTTTGGATTAGTGTCAGTCTCAGGGACCACAAAGAGAAGCCTCTCCCAATCACGGAGTCACTCTCCCTTGATTTAACATCTTGGGGATAGTGCATGTGGCAGTCATGACATTGGAAACTTGAGCCTCGGGTTCGGCTTCCCATATCAGAGCATCACGTGGCAGGACACTCCACCCAAGAAGGATGACAAGACAAAATGAGAATAGTGTAAGTCAGCCCAGCCAGCCCCTTCCCCAACTGTGAACAAGCAAGGCTGCACGGACAGGCCCTGGCTGCTGACACACCATCAGATTTCCGCAGACTTAGTACCCATAAGCCTTGCTGACTACCCAAGGCCAACTGAGAGGATCTGAATTTGCAGCTAGGGTGACAGCGGTCTTTCAAGTAAAACTTAAACTTCCATAAGAAGGTAAGCCCAGTCGACACTGTCAGGTACACAGTAAGTTCTCAACACATTGTTAGTCATTATCACAACTCAGTGGAGAATGTATATTTTTTTCCTATTCGAAAGACTGTAAAGTCAGGACACCTGATACTTTCTCCAAAACAGAAATTCTGAGCCAAGAGTCAAATGGAGGATTTTTCTTTACAAATATTTTCTCTGCTTCTCTGCTTCTCCCTCTTCCCCCAAGTACAATTTCACAAACAGATATGATTCTCATGGATTTATGAATATGGCCAAACTCATCAAAATATATACATTAAAAATGTGAAGTTTTTTGCATATCAATAAAAAATAAAATAAAATAAAATCTGACTCATCTCTCATACAAAAATGATTCTCTGTGGACAAAACAACTATGCTGGCATATTCCCTTTTCTGTCCAAAATGCATTTATAAACCATATGAAGTAGATAAGAAAGGGTTATACATATGGAAAGTTTCATGCTATTGCTGCATTTGGCCTTCCTGGTCCTTTGGTTCCTGTCAACCTTTTACAAAGAGTCATTTCAAGGACTTTCATAAGCATCTCCCATGAAGTATTTGCTTCAGTTCGGTAGGGTTTTCTTGGGGGTCCGTTTCCAGAAAGCTAGTTCATTCCATCCCAAAGAAAAAGTCCATCCCATTAAGATAAAGGGATACAGTAAACAGAAGTCAGCCATGGCCAGAGGGGCTTGGTCATCCAGGGTGGGATCTGACAGTGAAGCCTTGTCCCTGGGGCAAGTGGAGACTGAAGAGACAGCCTCTGTGCCAAGGAGGACCCCAGAGAAGGCTGGAAAATAAATGCTGTGTCATGGGGATCGAGCCCAGCATCACAAAGAGAACCAGAAGAAAATGAGGAGGCACGTGGAATCCAAAACAGGGAGACAAGGCTAAGTCATATAAGGTAACGCACGGCCAGTGCAGTGGCTGGAGAGTTGGAAGGCTCAGCGAGGCCAATGCTGAAGGAGAAAGAAACAGCACAGGCAAAAGGAGAGTGCAAATCTGTCTCAGGACGGATTATGAGAGCAAAACCTGTGTACTGGGTAGATCCAGGTGGAAGTGGGAAGTATTCTGTAACACTTCTCCACAAAGTGGAGAAAAGAGAAAAGCCACTCAAGATCAAGACGTCACAGAAACCGGGCCGAGACCCTGACCTTGAAAGGAGAGACTGGCCGCCCAAATCAGGATTACACTCAGGTCCTGAGCTTGCAACCAGTCATAATGCTTGACTTGACTATTTAGTAAGATGGGTAATGTTTAATTTATAGCATACAATCCATTATTCACAAAGAAATAACTCTTATTTGAGAGTAGGTTTTCAGTCCCTTTTGGAAATTTCCAGTTCAAGAGACTGAAACAGGGCAAATGAGCGTGAGCTCTGCCCACTTGTGGAGGCTGGAACATGGTCCACAAATGAGGCCACCTGGGGCCTCTCTGCACTTCTTAGCCAGATGGCTTCGAAAAGTCACTTTTATCTCTTAGTTCTCTGTGTTTTGAAATCTGAAATGCATAAACAATCATTAATCAAATGAGAAAACGTATGTGAGTGCTTTGGAAACATCTAATGAAGTAGAACCACATAAAGAATGTATTGAGACTTCGCTGAGGAACTTTAAATTCTTATCCATTGTATGGATTAAACTGTGTCCCCTGCTCAAATTCATATGTTGAAGGCCCAACCCCGGAGGTGACTGTGTTTGGAGATGGGGCTGTTAGGAGGTAAATAAAGTTAAATGCTGCCATAAGAGCAGGGTCCTAATCCAAAGGGATTGGTGGCCTTATAAAAACAGAAAGAGAATCATCTTTTTCTCTCCCTCTTCTTACAAGAAGGAGAACATATACATGCATTGAGGAAAAGCCATGGGAGGGCAGAGCAAGAAGTAACCTAGGAAGAGAGTCCTTATCAGAACCCAGACATGCTGGTACCCTGATCTTGGGCTTTCAGCCTCAGGCACTGTGAGAAAATAAAGGTCCGTTGTTTAAGCCCCCCAGTCTATGGTATTTTATGTCAGCCTGAGCTAAGAGATCCATGTATGTTAATACCATTATCCATGCTCCCATTTATAGTTTTCCAGTTGAGGTAGGGCATTCAGAAATGAAAGCTGGCAAAAACATGAGAAGAAAACTACTCTTGTCATAAAAATCCTCGGTGGGAACAAAACTGGATTTTTGAGAAGTGAGAAAGAAGATGAAATGCATAGAAAAAAATTTTTTTTAAAGAAAAGGTCTCCAGTGATACAGTGACCCCTGGATAGAACTCAGTGTAAGACTTCTAAGATGCAAAGTGAGGCTGGAAAGAAGGCAAGTGCCATTGGGAGGAAACTGTGTGTAAAGCCACAGAGTTCAGTGAACAACCTCTTCTGTATCAGTGCCAGTTCAAGAAAAATTAAAATTGATATGCTTTATATTTTCTCATTCAAAATAAAAATAACTGTTTTGAGACTCATGTTAAAAAAACTATATTCCTAAGTCTAAGACTATTTTACTGAGTATAAAATTATAAGTGAGAATATTGGTCAGCGTGTTTAACTCATTCTTTGAGAAATAGGCCAAGAGCTCTGAAACTACAGAAAATTTCTTATAATGGTTTTCTTTTCTTAATTCTCCCCTAAAATTATAGGTTAACTTCATCTCCACATATACAATAGCATGAGACGACTACTGTTTGCATGGACCACTTTTGCTAGGAAAGATTCTGGTGGGCACATTATTATTTACTGAGGTAAAACATATATAACATATAATTAAAGCATTTTAAAGTGTATGATCTGACAATAAATGCTGGAGAGGGTGTGGAGAAAAAGGAACCCTCCTTCACTGTCGGTGGGAATGTAAATTGATACAGCCACTATGGAGAACACTATGGAGGTTCCTTAAAAACTAAAAATAGAACTACCATATGACCCAGCAATCCCTGGGCAATATACTGGGCATATATCCTGAGAAAACCATAACTCAAAAAGAGTCATGTACCACAATGTTCATTGCAGCTCTATTTACAATAGCCAGGACATGGAAGCAACCTAAGTGTCCATCGACAGATGAATGGATAAAGAAGATGTGGCACATATATACAATGGAATATTAGCCATAAAAAGAAACGAAATTGAGTTATTTGTAGTGAGGTGGATGGACCTAGAGTCTGTCATACAGAGTGAAGTAAGTCAGAAAAACAAATACCGTACACTAACACATATATATGGAATCTAAAAAAAAAAAAGATTCTGATGAACCTAGGGGCAGGACAGGAATAAAGACGCAGATGTAGAGAATGGACTTGAGGACACGGGGACGGGGGAGGGTAAGCTGGGACAAAGTGAGGAAGTGGCATGGACATATATACACTGCCAAATGTAAAATAGATAGCAAGTGGGAAGCAGCTGCATACATAGCACAGGGAGATCAGCTCGGTGCTTTGTGACCATCTAGAGGGGTGGGAGGGAGGGAGATGCAAGAGGGAGGGGATATGGGGATATACGTATACGTATAGCTGATTCACTTTGTTATACAGCAGCAACTAACACAAAAATGTAAAGCAATTATACTCCAATAAAGATGTTAAAAAAATAAAGTGTATGATTTGCTAAATAAATAAATTTTTTAAAAATTGTAAGGGCTTCCCTGGTGGCACAGTGGTTAAGAGTCCGCCTGCCAATGCAGGGGACACAGGTTTGAACCCTGGTCCGGGAAGATCCCACATGCCGCGGAGCAACTAAGCCCGTGCTCCACAACTACTGAGCCTGCGCTCTAGAGCCCATGCTCCACAACTACTGAGCCCACGCACCGCAACTACTGAAGCCCACATACCTAGAGCCAGTGCTCCGCAACGAAGAACAGCCCCCGCTTGCCACAACTAGAGAAAGCTCATGCGCAGCAATGAAGACCCAACGCGGCCAAAAATTATAAAAAAATAAAAAAAATAAAGTGTATGATCTAACGGCATTTAGTATATTCACAATGCTGTGCAACCCTCACCTCCGTTTCCAGAGCCTCTTCAACACCCTCAAAGGAGACCCCATACCCATCACCAGATAGTCAGGTAGTCCCCGATCCTCCTTCCTCCGAGCCTCTGGGGCAAACACCAATCAGCTTTTTTTAATTAAGACAATTTTTTGGAGCAGTTTTAGGTTCACAGCAAAACTGCGGGAAAGGTATAGCAATTTCCCATCTATCCCCTGCTCCCACAGGTGCTTAGCTTCCTCCACTATCAACATCCCCCACCAGAGGGGTACCTTTGTTACAACTGGTGAACCTACATGGACACATCGTAATCACCCAGAGTCCATAGTTTACAGGTCACTCTTGGTGTCACACATTCTATGGATTTGGACAAACATAATGACATGGATCCACCACTGTGGCATCATACAGAGTATCTGCACTGCCCTGAAAATCCCCTGTGCTCTACCTATTCATCCCTCCCCTTCACCCCCTGGCCACCAATGATCTTTTTACTGTCTCCATAGTTTCGCCTTTTCCAGAATGTCACATAATTGGAATCATAGAGTAAACAGCCTTTTCAGATTGGCTTCTTTCATTGGTAATACCCATTTCAGTTTCTTCCATCTTTTCAGGGCTTGATAACTCATTTCTTTTTAGTGCTGAGTAATACGTCACTGTCTGGATGTACCATGTTTATTTATGCATTCACTGGGGAAGTATTTTAACTTCTCTATGGGCAGCTGACTCAGTAGCTTAAGAGGATAAGTGAAACATCACTTTGGAGGTCATTATCCACTTCCTCCCACCCTCTTTCTTATTAATCCATGATACTAATTCATTGGTTCATTCACTGATCCATTTTTTCAGTAAATACTTATTGTTCACATTAGTTCCACAGAACTACATGGAACTCGTAGTATAAAGGAGAAGGGAGATGACCAACAGCTAAATTGTATGATTAATTTTGTTTAAATACTACTATGATAATGGCTACAAAAGAAATATCAATTATTCTGAGAGTGTAAAATAGGATAAGCTCATGTAGCCTAAGATGGCTCACAAAAGTCTTTCCTGAAAACATACTGTTGTAGCTGGGAATGTGAGGTCTTAGAAGGTGGTAGGAAGAGAAGGAAAAGACAGAAGGGCATCCCAGGGAAAGGGCTCAGATGTGGGAAGGGACAGGGGAATGTGGGAAGCCAGGAAAAAAACAATGTGTCCAGCATATGGAAAACAACTGGGAGTTTGACACAGGAAAAACCTGGGGCTGGAGGCAAAGACCAGATAACTTATGACCTTGTGAGCTTTGGCAAGAAATTTACACCTTAAGAACAAAGGGAAGCCGCTAAGAGTTTTAAGCTGGGAGTGGGATAATCATGGGGTAATCTTCCCTGGCTTCCTATAGCATCTCCTATGCTATCAAAGCTTTGCTCTTCAAAGCATCATAATCTTGGTTAGAGAAAAATGGAAAGTGTGGTCTGGCTTTTGATGATGTCACGTGATTGCCAATTTGGGGATTTTGTTGTCGTTTTCTGAACACAGTTAAATATTTAAAGGCAACGCGCTGAACAGTTATCAACTCTGATTAGAGAAGAGTAATTAGTTAAGGGCTGCAAAGCGTTTTGTGGATGGAAAGCAAAATGGAAAATATTATTAAAATGACCCTGCATGAGTAGTGGCAGGTGATGGAGCCTCAAGGCAAGCATTTCTTCTGTGGTGTTTTCCCCATGCCAGGTCATTTAGTCCTGCCTGTTGCTATAGATAAACACAGACCATTCTTGGGGAAGAGAACAACAGCATGAGTAAGGGTTTCTTTGCTTCACTTTAATTTCAGATAAATGTTGTCCCATGGAGGACAGTCAGGATGCGTACTCATACATAGTCATTAGATACCATGTAACTGACCTGCCTTCCTAATGCAGTCATCTCCTGGACAGTATAGAGCAGTAGGGCCAGGAAACCCTCAAACCACCACTAACTATGTGAACTTAGGCAAGTGGCCTTAACGTATTTTAGTTAACTGGACTTAAGTAATTAAGCCAAGCCCTAGATTCCCCGAAAAGGGAGATTCACTCACTCATTCATTCATTCATTCATTCAAGTACACATTCAATAATTTGACAGCTATTTGCTGAATGCCAGGTTCTACCTGGAGATACAGCAGTAAGCAAGACAGGGTTCTGGTCCTCAAGAGGGAAAGATACACAAACAGTAGGTTAAGTCATACTGAAGGCGTAATGTAGTTCTTATAAGAGCACATAGATAATGCTAATACATTTAAAAAAATATTTTTCATTTTGAGTTAATTATAGTCTCACAGTAAGTTTCAAAAATAGTACAAGAAAAAAAAAAAAAAAAAAAAAAAATAGTACAAGAGAAGTCTGGTGCACCCTTCATCCAGCTCCCACCGATGGTAGCATCCTATATGAATATGCTACAATATCAAAGTGATGACATGGACACTAGTACCATCCATGGAATTTATTCAGATCGCACCAATTTTTGCATGCTTTCATTTGTGTATGTGTGTGTATGTACAGTTTTATGCAATTTTATCACATGTACACATTGTGTAACAACCACCACAATCAAGACACAGAGTTGTTCTATCACTACAAAAGAACGTTCTCATGCTATCCTTTAGAATAATACAACTTCAAAAAAAAAATTATATGTGAAGCCAACTCCAAAGACACATAGAAGAAAAATAAAAGTCTTTGCCTTCAAAGAACCCACCGTTGAGTTGTCTGAATGACTGGGCATTTTAAAACTTTTAATGAGTTATATTGGGACTAAAGTTGATGTTCCTGAGTCTCAGATGAGGTCACTGCAGGAAACATTTGCTCATGTTTATCCAGCAAATCTCTTCCATCTCTATGGCCCTGCCCCTTGCTGAACCCAGGAATGGACTCAGCCAGTTCTCAGCGTGAGGCCTTTTGTTCTCTAGACAATCAGACTCTTAGTGAAGGTCATGGAAAAGTCACTGAGGAGAGATGGGACATTGAACTCTTTAGCCAGAGGCTCAGGTTCTCAGACTCACTCCTAAACACCACCAAATTATAAACTCTTCTCTGGCAGGGACTGCACCATAGACATATTAATACCCTCAATGACCAATAAACACAGTGTACGCCAACAGGGAGACGGCCAATGTAGATTTGCTGCTCTCTCTTACCCTGGCAGTGATTCTCAACCAGAACTGTAGAGTCAACCTTTTACATGCAGCCAAAGGGGTCATACGGGATGGGGTGATGCAGGAAGGAACTTTGCTATAAATCTACTTTTTGCCAGGAGCAGCAAAGAATCCATTACATTACCTTCTTGGATTCTACGTTGTCTTAAAGTATATATTATTACTCCTATTTTATTGATGAAGGTATAGGTGGCTCAGAGAGGTCAAGTAAATTCCCAAAGCCTACGCATCTCCTGATTAGTTTAGTTCCATCAGAATCCATATCTCAGCAGAGCCCCTGCTCTTCCACAGGGAGGCAATTCCAGAAGGACACTTCCTGCCCAGCAGCAATTCATTGTCCAATGCCTAAAACTCTACACCTGGCACTCCATTCCTTTTGGTTCACTCCATGAAAACGCATAGTGAGACTCAATGCATTTTGCCTTTAGCAGTCATTCCTACCCCCATTTTTACAAGCTTCTTTGCTAAACACTGCTAAAGAGCAGATCTGGAAAGTGAAAAATAACTAACAGATCAAAGACAGATGAGCAGAGTAGAGAAACTCTGCCTATGTCCGAGAGTGACCACTCTACAAATTCAGTTCAGGAAGAACTGACACAGAAGTATTGATCCCTCTTACAAAGGTCTACTCTGATTTTGACTGGCTTCTCATGGACCACTTGGTAAACAATTATCCTTTCGCCTGGAACTTTTATGCACGATTGAGTATGATACATTGACTGCAAAAATGGCTCCAATTCTCCATCCCTTTGTGATTCCATGCCCTTTACAGGCTCTTCCCATCCCCTTGAATCTGGGCTGCCCTTGTGGTATGCTTCAGCCAAGAGAACACACAAAAGATAAACACCTGCCAGTTCCAAGCCTATGCCTCTACAGGCTGTGAGTGCCTCCCTTTGCTCTCTTAGACCTTGCCTCCCCTGGCAAACAATCGTGGATTAGTCCGGGGGAGGATGAGAGGCCACATGGAGCAAAGCCAAGGCTACCTCAGACATCTAGCCCCAGACACCTTGCCAGCTGACCGCAAGCACTGAGTGCGCCCAGCTGAGCTCAGCCAAGCTCGACCCGGATTATTACTGCCACCTCACTACCCGCAGATGCGTGAGCAAAACGAAATGTTTATTAATACGTGCCACTGAGGTTTGTAGTTGCTTTCAATGCAGCATTACTACGGCAATAGATAACTGATATAGCAAGAACAGTAATCCCTTTCCTATGTTGGGACTCTAATTTTCTCTGCCTAGATACAGAGTCTAGAGCTTTATCTGAGTAATACTAGATTTTTGCCTTGTGAGAGCGAGCGACACCCCTCTGGTAGAAAGACAGTGATGTGTTTTGCTCCTGTGTACAATACAGCCCACAAATCTCTTGCAGGCTGCTCTTTGGCAGGGCTAGAAGCAGGTGTTGGCATCATCCATCAACCTGAAAGAAGTTAAATCGAAAACTAGCTCCTGGGCCCGACAACTTCCCAGCCAATTCCCGGCAAGAGTAAGAGCTGACTAGGGAACTTCGGCTCTAGGTTTCTAGTTTCATAGGCCAAAGCCACAATATTTCCACGTGCAGATATCTGTTACAAATATTTATGGGTGGGGGAGATAACCTCTCAGCACAGGCTGAATTGTGATACTCCCCACCGTCAGTAGATGTCATGTAACTCCATAGTTTCTCTGACCCTGATAGGTTTTTTTTTTTTTTGTAAAAACATGCTTCATACAGAATATTGATCTTTCTAAATTCCTTTTCCAGGGCTGAAATTTTCTCCAATAGACCAGGAAAGAATGCATTATGATGATCTATTAAGAAGCATTTCACCAACTAATTCTCATTCACACTTTATGGCTAAATGTAGCAAATCAACCAACCCTGTGTACTCTAGTTACCGATTCCAAACACAAAGCCATCAGTAACTTCGATGACTACTTGCTTTCATTACCCATCCTCACGGTAATCCAATAAAAAGCTTTCATTTCAAGGCAAGCCACAAATACAACTCAACAACTCAATACTGCCACTGCCACACATCAGCTGACTCAAACTCGCCTTTAACCAATCAATATAAAGACTGAGCTCTCTCCCTCCAGTGAAAACAGAGGCCAAGGACTCAGAATCAGCAAATCAGTCTGGGCTTGAACAAAGCTAAGAGGGCTTATTTGTACGTGGGCTCTTAAAGAAGCTAGCATTCCCCCCACCCAAAGTCTGCCTACTCCAGGGCTCAAATTGCTCCACATAGGCTGCACTTAAAGAAGAATGCAGATCAATGGGCCTGGCTGGCACCTATGAAAATTTGGTACACTGGATTATAGACACCTAGATCCAGCTTAAATTTTACAACCAGCTACATGCATTAGACCTATTCAGAAGAGTCCAGAAATGGGGACCCCTGCACTCATAATCTGTGTTCTCATTTTTTAGAAACAGTAGTTGTAATGTGCTAATCTTAAAAATTAAACTGAAAAAATTTTTTAATTAATTTCAATAGAATAATATTCAACGCAGCAGTTAGGTTCTGTTTAGGCTAAGTTGTGACTGAGAAAACAGCTATGTCACACCTCCCACCTCCTACTAAGCTCAGGGAATGCATTGGCTGAGTTGTTGCTGGGCAAAACAGCCCATCCTACCTAAACTGTGAAATCGTTTTTGTTCCGAGTGAATATAGTTTGACTGGTGTTGCTTAATGCACACACAGTGCAACTCCATTGAGATGGTGGGGCAGTGATTTCCCCTACTAGGTTGTGAGCCCCTTAAGGTCAGGGACCACATCTTCCTATTTCACTGCTGTATATTCAGTGCAGAGAGGGGCGGTGTCTGCCATATAACAGGCATGCGATGTGGACTTGCTGAATAAACGCATACGTGAATACGTGAACGAATGAATGCAACACCAGACTAACTAGCACATCAAGGATCATGGTCATAATACTCACTCTTCTCAGGCACAGAGTTTGAGGCTCTCCGTATTTATGGCAGCTTCTTTGACCATTCAGCCTGCAGAGACCTCTCTCACTACAACAGATTCATTGGCACCTTGCCCAGATCTCTTTACAAGGCTGGTGCACCCGTCCTCCAGCTTCTGCAAGTGTCAGCCTCTAAGGGCACATAGCTGTACCGTCCTCTAGAAAATTGTCCTTGGCTGACAAGAGCTGCCTCACCTGTAGACGTCTGGGAGGTTACATAACTCCTCCCTGGGAGTGGCAGACAGCCAATGACGCAATGATTCAACGATACAAAAGTCTGGTCCCCTTGCCTCAAGGTGGAGCAATTCTGTGTTGTCAGTCACCACAGCTCCCTGTGGACACAGGATTAATCAATCTTAGCAGAACCCTCATCTTTGCTTGGCTTCGTCCCTTGTCCTATCCTGCATCCTCACTTCTCTATAGGTTTCTCCTGGGAGCACTTCTTTAATAAATTAATTACACAAGAATCCCATTTTCAGCTCTGGATGGTAATAAAAGCCCCATCCTCAGAGATAGATAGATTACTGAGAGTCTTGGCATCTGCAGCTGTGTACTATCATTTTTCACCTAGAATGAACTGGGCTGTGATATGGGCAGAAGGGCATGCACAGGTTTCTGGGTAATATCCTTGGCGTCTTAGAGGTATTGAGGAAGTAGTAATCAGGAGGACTATAGAATTGTGTAGCTGCGTTGTAAAGAGAGAAAATGCAGATTTAGGTGGATTAATCATCTGTTGAAAGCAAGGTGTGAATGTCAGAAAGCTTCTTGGGTGGTGTTTAAAAAGAGCCCCATCTCCTGTCTCTGGAGGGCCAATTATGCTGGAAATTGAGCCCAGAACCTAATTGTAAGAGTTGGAAAACTTCAGAGGAGATTGAGTATCAGCCTTGACAAGGTGTCCTAAACCAAAGTCAGGATACTGACAGGGGAAATGTTAGACCCTGATACTGAGAGTAAGCCTGGGAGGTGAAATACACAGCTGGATAGGGATAACTTATCAATAGAGGGACACCTCTCATGACACAAGACTTAACATCTTGGTAACAGCCTGAGCACTGTTTCTGATATAGGGCAGGGATGGCCCTCAGAACCTTGGGAAAAGTAATGTATATATTAAGTGCAGAAGAGATGCCAGAATTTCAGTGGCAAAGTATAAAGGAAAGGATCAAACAGCTCAGAGAAGGGAGCATGCAAGAACGTATCTACTCTATATGACCAGGAATCCATCAGCTGACTATGTGGAGGGCTCAGAGAAGAATTCGTTTTTTTCCAAGGCTCTGATGATGGGGAGAGCAGCATTGTTGAGAAGCTCATTAGTATCTGTCTTCTGTAGATCAGGACTGACAGTAGGACATGCTGTTAGAGAACCGGGCTTCCTCGAAACAATGGGGATGATAACAGTACGGAATGACAGAGGCCAGGTGGCAGCACTTAACCATCAGAAGGAAGATGGGCATAACTGCCTTAATTGGTACTCAGGTTGATTTCTGCCAGGAGGTTCACAGGAATGCAGCGATCTAGAGATATGGCTAAAAGAACATGTGTTATTAACGGCAAAATAGATGGACAACCAGCAAGGATGTTGCTTTATATAGATAATCCGACTAAATCAAGGGTGGGTAAGCAGAAGCCTGAGGTCAGCTGTCTCAAAGAAAAATCACAACCCTTTGCCCAGTTTCCAGAGCAGAGCCAGTTCTCACACCTAGACTGCAGCAACTGAAGGAGAAGGACCCTAGGACACCACACCAAGAGTACACGGTCTTTCCCCAATGATCTAGAGTTATCTCCTTGAGTAATAATATACTGTGGAAAGGAAAATATCCATATCTTTTGAGAGTTGTTGGTCTGAGTTCAAGTTGATACTGATACCTGGAGATCCAGAGCACTATCATGGTCCACATAACAGTGTAGGGTTTCCCAGGGAACCAAGAATAAGTGAACTCTTGGTACAGGGCAATTTCACAATGTGTCCACTGGAAACATGGAACCACACAGTGCTATTTACCTGGTTCTCAAATGTATCATCAGAATAGACGCATTGAGCCGTTGGCAGAAACCTCTCAGCCAAGAGAGCGATTGAAAAACATCAAATCCCAGGGCAAGGGCAGAAAGAGCTACAATGCTTTGTGTCCAACCGGTAGAATATACATGGGTACAGGAACCAAGGAATGCAGCATGAATGGTCTTGTTCTCCATCACTCCCAATGACCTAGTTAGGAGTTTGTGCTTCTCATGCCTATAGCTTTAGTTTGTGTGGTTATAGAGGTCCCACTTCCTGGAGAGGGGATGTTTTCCATCAGGGAAACATCAAGAATCCCACTAAACTTAAAACTATCGCTCCGGCCCACTTTGGGCTCCTTGTTCCAATAGACCAACAGAAACAGAAAGGAGTTGCTATGTGACAGAGAGAGCTGACCCTGATTATCATGAAGAGACAGAGCTGCAGCTACATAATAAGAGCAGGTAAGAATATGTTTATAACTCAGAGGATAAACTGGGCGCCTCTTGGCACTACCATGCTCAATTTTAGTTGTAAATAGGCAAGGACAGCAACCATAGCTAGGTAAGGGCCTGGGAACCCAAGCTTAGAACCCCCAAGCATGTAGATCTAGGTCACCCTACCAGGTGCCATCTTGACCAGCAGAGATGCTAGGTGAGAGGGAGGGGAATCTAGAAAGGGCAGTGGAGGAGAGATGACGTGTGCCAGTTATGAACTTGGCATAATACCTTCACTAACTCTCAGTCTATAAGTTTCCCTAGAAACTATGATCAGTCAGAAACCTAGAGCAGCTTTGCATGAGTGGCATAAACATAACGTGAGAATCAAGTGGATCTGAACAATGCAAGCAGGGGACTGGTGAAGACGACGGGGGTCCCGCTTACATCCCTTTCATAGGGGCAGGGTACTCATCTCCCAGAAACTGTGAATGACGGCTATTGATAATTCCTAGCTATATCCTCCCCTGCGGGAGCCACCTTGCACAGGAATGTCTGGAAAGTTATACACCTCACCTTGGGCGGTGGTCCACAGTAAATGACTGACTGATGCCTCAAGGTGGAATAATTCTGTGGTACCATTCATGCTTCAGAGCTCTCCATGAGATCAGATGGGGCTAGACTTCCCCTGAAACCACATCTTTCCTTAGCTTCTTCCTCTGCTTTATCTCACTTCTCCCACTTCCTTACAGGTTTCTGTAAGAGAATAGCCTCAATAATGCACTTACACAAGAATCCCCAGCTCAGACTTGGCCTCCAGGGAACTGGACCTAGGATACTCACCTCTCAGCTCCTGTAGTTCTTATTACCACTCACCATGAACATCCATTGCTAAGATTTTTTGTACAGTTGCCCTGCCCTCCTGTACAAAATGAGCTAAGTCTTTGCTCCAGGACCCTTAGTGTCTGAATTTCCCTCTACGTTAGCGCTGGTCCTTTTACACTGAAATGAGAGGCTTGTTTATTACCAGTATTCCTACTACAGCTGAATCTTAGATTCAAGACAACTTTGTATTTTTCATATAAGCAAGGGTATGAAATGATGAAAGGACATTTTGAGGAGAACATCTCTCACACTAAATATTATGAATGACCAGCCTGTAAGCAAATACTGTGAAATGCCCACGTTTTAATCAAACCAATATTTTGGCATCACATGCGTACAGACACACACACACACACACACACACACACACACACAATTGAAACCATGGGTTACTTGACAGTGTTCAAGTGCAAACAGACTCATTTCACTCTCGTGTTAAACTGTCTTCTGTCTGCAAACAGAAGCTGGGGGACATCCTGCAGTCTGTTCTTGTATTCAAGGCAATAAAGCACGACCTTGGAACCATCAGATATGTTAGAAAAATATTTGATTTTAGACCCTGTCTTGTGGAACAATGGCTGTATTAGTCAGGGAAGGCTAACTGCTGTCACAAATATCCCCAAATCACCGTAACAGTCTGTTTCCCATTCACATCACGGGCGGAGGATCGTGTGTGCAAGGTTTTTATGGGCCAGTGCAGGAAACGGCATCCCTCCCTTCTGCCCACACTATGGCACGTGGCTCCACCTAAATGAGAAGGGTCTGGGAAATGTCATTTAATCCTGGGGTCAGAAGGAAAGGGAGAAACAAGGATGCTGGATGCTGGTGAGTGCCGCTGCCTCTGCCACCTTGAGATTTCCACTCAAGCATCATGGCTCCTTGGTGCCTCCAGCACATTCACATGGACAGCTGTAGCAAGGAAGCTGACTCTCCTCTCTTCTCCAAAATATACACTGTCTTTACCAGTGGCAGTGCTAAGCAGCGGAGACAAACAGGTCTCAGCAACAGGTGTTTCTAACACTCACCATTCTGGAAACAAAATAGTACCGGTTAACTATTTAGACTCTCAAACTTTGGCAGTACATTACTTTTTATGGTGCTTTGATAGTAATACAGGCATACCTCGCTTTATTGCCCTTCACTTTTTTGCACTTCACAAATAGAGTTTTTTACAAATTGAAGATGTGAGGCAACCCTGCGCTATCAGATGATGGTTAGCATATTTTAGTAATAAAGCACTTTTTTTTTTTTTTTTTTTAGCGCCACCAGGGAAGCCCAATAAAGCACTTTTTAATTAAGGTATTTCTATTGTTTTTAGACATACTGGTATTGCACACTTCATCATAGAGTACAGCAGAGTATAAACATAACGTTTATATGTACTGGGAAACCAAAAAAATTCATGTAACTCGCTTTATTGTGATGTTCGCTTCGTTGCAGGGGTCTGGAACCAGACCCACAATATCTCCGAGGTGTGCCTGTCGTTGTTAATAGTAATAAACACAATTCACAACTGTCACACTGAAAATACCTCTGCTATTCTCAACACCTCTGGCTCAACACAGTTTGATATGAAATAAATTTCTTTTGCTTGAGAACAGTCTGATTTAACTAAACTGTCATTTCTTTTTCTCTGGCCAGGCCTTTACATACACCCATCATAACCATGTCTGCCATCACCAGAAAGTAAGGCTGACACCCTGCATTTAGCTCAGGAAATACCCTGACAATGTATGCCCAGCCTCCTCCTTCACTGGATCCCCTCTGTCTGTCTCTAATTTGGTTTTATACCTTCTACCCATCTCATTGCCTATCCACGCTAGGATGGACAGCTCAGTCATCAATTATCTACCTGGCCTGGACTCTTCAGCCTTTGTGTGTTAAAAGAATGAAAACTGTGTGTGAAACTCTCAAGAATATATTCAGCTTATTTACAGAATGTCTAACATATGCCAAAATATAATGATAAACAAAAGGGTCATAGTCCTACCATCACAGAATTCACAGCCTATGAGGGAAGAAACACCCCTCCCTCAGAAATGTAAGCGCACGAGTGAAAGCACTGTAAGTTATGATAAAGACTATAAGAGAAAGGCACACTGGAACATCATTTGGAAATGCCCAGAGGCTAGAAAAAGCTTGGTATATGTCTGAGGAACTAAACCCAGAGGAGTATGGTTGGAGCATAATGTGCAAGGCTGAGGGGAAAGGGGTATCTCATGTGGGTGGAGGGCTAAGCAGGGGCCAGTTCTCACATGGCATTTCCAGACATAGTTGGGAGCCTATAACCACCAAGTGTCTAGTTCTATCCCAACTATTACCACCTGGGAGGGTGGACAATGGCTGACATGGGGCATGCATGTCACACACACACACACACACACACACACACACACTCTCAAACATCCATTTGTCATCATTACCACCATGACTCTGGTTCCCCCGGCCAGCAAGTCCCTTCCACCACTGCGTTCAGCACCTACTGACTGAAGACAAGACTCACTCAAGAGCCCCACTGAGATCACTGTAGCATATCCAATACTTCCGGCAACGCCAGGGAAAATTCTGGAGAAAATTCACGAGCTGTTCCTCAATGCTCAATACTCCAGAGCAGGCTGTTCAGAATTCATGTAGCTAACAGTTAGGTGAGGCTGCCATGTTGTTGATGGAGCATCTTGGGGATAAAGAGTTGGACAAAGTCTTTCCCATGGAGTCGATACAGTGAAAGTCTGGGGGCAAGTTTTGGGGACAAGCCCAAATACTCTATCAGCAGCCCATGAGTACAGCACATAACTACCAGGGGCCCACCTAGCCTACCAGTGGCAGGACAGCCCTATTCCAATTCTCAGCCCAAGTTCAATTCTGATCACGGGAAATGGTGGTTTATGTCTCGGTGGGACCTAGAGGGGACAATCTTGCCTGTAAGACTGTCAGGCTTTAGAAGTTTCTCATCTGATTGAAGTAGACAACTGGCCTGCCCTCTGCTGCAGAAACCAGTCCCCATGAGAACGACTGCAGCAAATTAAGCACGGGGATACACTCCTTGTTGGTTATCCTCACCCTTGTTCTGGCCTCCCCAACCTGCAAAGCATATCTTGAAATAAATATCCATAATATTTACTCTTCATATCAGGGCCTTCACTACTATTTGCAAGAAATTTTTGACATTTGCTTATGAATTTGCGTATGTGTTTACTGATGTCCCTCCCAGTACAGCCTTTGACATTGTTATCGCTGTGGAGGCTTGCTTCTTCAAATAGACTGGAAAATCCCAGTTGACTGCCTCAGTTATTAACCTCAGGATGGCTACTCGGGGCTAGAGCCGTATCATTCTTCCTCTAACACGATCACTGTGTGTATTCTCTCTATCATTTCTCCATACTGTGTCAAAAAGAAAGATACTTTAAGATGCCTTTGTGAAAGACACCTCTAGAGCGGGTCCCAATGAGCCCCACCCCCTGAAGTTCGAGCCCTTGTGTAATGCCCTCCCTTTAAGTGTTGGCTGGGCTTTTTGACTCACTTCTAATGAAGAGAATATGAGTTTAGATTCTACAAAGTTTAGTTTCTTAAAAGACTGTGGCTACCATCTGGGTGTTCATCTACTCTCTCTCACTTGCTTTAAGAAAAGCCGGCTGCCATGTAGTGAGCTGATTTATGGAGAGGCCCAAGTGGTAAGGAACAGACAGGGAAATTCCAGCCAACAACCAGTGAGAAGCTGAGGTCTTCAGTCCAACAACCAATGAGGCACTGAATCTGCCAAGAGCCACATGAATGAGCTTAGAAGCAGATTATCCTCCAATCCAGGCTTCCGGTGATTCTTCAGCTACTGCCCACAGTTGCCCTGAAAACTCAAGAGAGACCCTGAGCTAGACATACCCACCATTCTACTTCTGACCAATGGGGACTATGAGATAACAACTGTTTATGGTGGGTTTTTTTAACTTTTTATTTTGAAATAATTATACATTCATAGGAAATTGCAGGAATAGTACAGAGAGGTCTCCTGTACACTTCACCCAGTTTCCCCCAATGGTTATATCTTACATAACTATAGCACAACATCAAAACCGAAAACAAAACCAGGTACCATACTATGTAGAGTTCTATGCCATCTTACCCACTGTGTATGTGGTGCCACCACCACAGCAATCGAGATGCAGAACTGCTCTATCACCACAAAGATATACCTCATGCCACCACTTTACAGTCACATCCATCCTGCACACCATCCCTAACCCCTGGCAACCACTGATCTGTTCTCCATCTCTATAATTTTGTTATTTCAAGAATGTTGTATGATTCAAATCATATACTATATGATCTTTTCAAGTTGGAGTTTTCATTCCTCACAGTGTCCTTCATATCCATACGTTTTCTGTTTTAAGCCATTAAAGTTTGTAATTTGTTACACAGCAATAGGTAACTAATACAATCACTCCTGTGGGAAAAATTAAATCCTCATTAGAGTACGAGCTGAAAACAGATTTCCCATTTGGGTATAGGAACATGAACACTTACTGAATGGCTCTTATAAATGTCCATCATACCTCAGAAAAGAAATTTACAGTAACCTCAAACTCCTATTTCTATTCACACAATGGATGAGTCAGAGGAGTTTGTAACTGCATAAGTATAAACCAGCAATTCTCAAAATGTGTTTCACTAAACAACAGTGCCATGAGAGATATCTCCTTGGAGAACACGCCCATTAAGTTAAGCACAGAGAACAAATTAAGACTCATTGGTGGTTATGGTTGGTTCCTAAAAGTGCATAAGAATATCTTTAGGTTCTTGGGGGGAAATGAATACCCTAATATCCTGGAGCCCCACATCTAGAACCTCTATTTCTGTAGTTGAAAGTAATAAGACCTGGGATTTTTCATTTTTAACAAACTTTTGAGGTGATTCTGAGGCAGGTGACCCAGGACCATACTCGGAGAAATACCGCTGTATAGGATTTTTCCCTCCCCTTGTTTTTTTCCAGTCTCAGAACACTTCCCCATTTCATGCCAGCCTTGATAGCTTAACTTGCTCTCTCAATAGTGTTCACTGAATAATAGAGAACAAATGGGATTACGAGTCACACAGATATAAGACACGATCCCAGCTCTGCCACTCCTACCTGTGCAACCTTGAGACGGTTACTTAAGCTATCGCAGCCTCAGCTGCACACCCATCTCATCAGTTGGTGTGAGGTTTTCAAAATACTGTATGAATTACGCTGGTACGTGGTAGGAGCACTATAAATCCTAGCTGTTCTTGGTCCCATTCCCTTCCTTCCTCCTGTTTAATTACAGATCTTCCTCAATTTACAATGGGGTCGCATCCAGATAAACCCATCGCTAGTTGAAAGTACCGTAAGTCGAAAGCGCAACCAAACATCATAGCTTAGCCTCACCTACCTTAGACCTGCTCAGAACACTTACGTTAGGCTACAGTTGGGCAAAATCATCTAACACAAAGCCCATTTTATGATCAAGTGTTGAACATCTCATGTAATTTACTGTACTGAAGGTGAAAAAACAGAATGGTTGTGTGGGTACAGAACGGTTGTGCGGGTACAGAACGGTTGTGTGGGTACAGAACGGTTGTGCGGGTACAGAACGGTTGTGCGGCTACAGAACGGTTGTGCGGGTACAGAACGGTTGTGCGGCTACAGAACGGTTGTGCGGGTACAGAACGGTTGTGCGGGTACAGAACGGTTGTGCGGGTACAGAACGGTTGTGTGGCTACAGAACGGTTGCCAGTGCGCTGGTTGTGATCGTGATGTTGCCCGGCATCGTGAGGGGGTATCGTGCTGCATATTGCTAGCCCGGGAAAAGATCAAAATTCAAAACTGGAAGTACGGCTTCTACTGAATGCATATCACTTTCACACCATCATAACATTGAGAAACCGTAAGTCAAAACATCGTAAGTTTCGTAAGGGACCATCCATATTTGGAAGCCTAGCTGCTCCACCTTATGGTTCCCCAGCAAACTTGTCTCTTTTTTCAGCTGCTGGCAGCCTCTTGCTCTGCCATTGTGTCTGGGACACTGATAAGCAGAATGCATTTTGTTATTGCTTTTACCAGTGTTCATGTAGTAGCTCCATGGCATGACATTCCTCCATATAAATCATTATTTGTGGGCCAACTGCCAATAAAAATAACCACAAAGTATCTACAGCCTGATTTTGTTTTCTAATGTATTCTTCTCCTTTGTAAAACATTATTAAAACATTTTAACAATTTCTGGGACCAGTTACCTCTTTACAAGAGTCTCTGTTTGGCAATGAAAGAATGAACATTAAATGCTTTTACATAAGTGGCTGGGGGAAAAATAGCAATAGCTATGTTAAGAAAAACAGTTATTTAATTATGAGCATTTTATGGTGCTGTTAAGGTATCAGAACCCCGCAGCTTGCTTCACCAAACACTGCTTTTCTAAATGTAGCTTGTGCTGTTTTCCTTCCATTTTCGACATTTCGTTTCCTGGGCAATTTAAACACAGCAGGCCAGTTTGGGGATAAACATTAAAATACAAATACTTAAGCTCTAGTGATTTTGCAAAGCGGCCACACAAAGCACCTGCAGTTTTAAGCATATTTTTAAAAACACATATTGTTTGGCGACCTGCTGTGCCATAATATCTTACCCTGAATAGGCTGTTGATTCCCGGCAACACATTCAACGTCAATGCCTTTATTACTGTACATGAAATTCGGGCAACGGACCTGGCCCAGCTTCAGAGGAAGGGAAAGCTGACAAGCTCCTGTCTTGCTGATAAGCTGCTTCCCTTTCATGGAGAACCTGGGTTTGTAAAACACAGAGACTTGCCACTTGCTGGGGCTTCCATGAGACCTCCTCCTTTGATGCGAGGCAGTTGTTGAGAGCTGTTTGTTAAAGCAATTATACTCCAATGAAGATGTTTAAAAAAAAAAAAGAGCTGCTTGTGTCACTGTGGTTATTACTTTTGCCAGTACAGTTACGGCCAAGTATACTAATAAGCGGGTCTCATGTACGCTTGCGGTTTACAAAAGGTCTCCCCTTCATGTACCAGTTCAATCCCCACAACAGCACAGTGGGGATGAATGCTGCTAACTTTATGCAGATGTGGAAGCGGAGGCTCAGACGAGCGCAGTTACATGTGCAGAGCTCCTGACTGGCAGAAACAGAACTTGAACTCAGATGCCTGACCCCGTTGTAGCAGTCGGCTTATTTTCTCTAGTAAATATTTCTCCAAAATGTCAAAACGATTATACAATTCAGGTAAACGAAGGCTCATGTGGTAGCAACAAGTCAGACAGTTTAGTTTTTTGGGAGCATGCAGTTGGTTTTAAAGGTTCATATATGTGTTTCCTCCATTGAATCTCTCTGTACCTTCAAACCCAGTTCCTCCCCTGTGGACCTTTCCCCAGTACTACCAGGTAGGACCCTCCTCTTTTATGCTATAAACAAACAGTTACAAAGTACTTTGGTGCTTGGCATTGTGCTAAGCATTGAAGACTTAGCAGTAAGGAGGGAAGACACGGTCTTGAGTTCTAGGAGGTTACTGTCAAGCGGAATGGGACAGGTATTAAATTGTAAATTGCAAACATATATTTTTAAATTACAATGATGGGGCTTCCCTGGTGGCGCAGTGGTTGAGAATCTGCCTGCTAATGCAGGAGACACGGGTTCGGGCTCTGGTCTGGGAGGATCCCACACGCCGCCGAGCAACTGGGCCTGTGAGCCACAGCTGCTGAGCCTGCACGTCTGGAGCCTGTGCCCCGCAACAAGAGAAGCCGCGATAGTGAGAGGCCCGCGCACCGCGATGAAGAGTGGCCCCCGCTCGCCGCAACTAGAGAAAGCCCACGCACAGAAACGAAGACCCAACACAGCAAAAATTAATTAATTAATTAATAAACTCTTACCCCCAACATCTTAAAAAAAAAATTACAATGATGATAAAGGCTACAAAAGATAAAAACGTGGGGTTAGGGGATGTACAATAAAGATTCCTAAACTAGGTGGAGAAAGAGGAGGGAGGATAAACACGGGAGTTAAGAAGCCAAAGATGGGTTTCTCTGAGAAAATAATACTGTTCTTATTCTTTGGATTATAGGCAGTGGTTTATGTGTTCTTTCCCTCATTATTCTATATGGGACCTTGATGACAGGAACCATATTTGATCTATATTTCTTCCATCTCTGAGCTTAGAGCAGAGGTTCAATGATATCTGTAGCTATACTGTTGCGCCCACTGAACCAGTGAGTCAACGACCTTCTGCCCAAACCTCAAGGTAAAAGCTAGAAAATGCCAAGTTTCCAGCTAATTGTTACCTGGTGTTCTAAGGAGATTAAATAACCCAAAAGATTTCTTGCAAGTATTTCTTCAATCACTGCCTCTAGTAATATTACTATTACCATTAACAATCTTATGTCATATTTATGTATCATTGAATATGTGTTAAAGCATAATAGCATGTTCATCCATCATTTCCTTATGTCAACAGGGTTTTCTACATTTACACAATATTAATATTAATCATTAGCATTGATTAATAATGTTAATATTTATAGAGCACTTATTTTGTGCTACACCCTCTTTTGAGCCCTTCATAAATATTTCCTAATTTTATTCTTACAGTGTTCTGATGAGAGGGGAATTATTATTCCTATATTTTACAGAGAAGGAAACTGGCACTACAAAAGGTTAAATAACTAGTTCAAAGACCCAGTAAAGGATGATGCCACAATTTAAACTAGTCCGTCTATGTGTGAAGCCTGCAACCTTAGGCACTACTCTAAAGCACCTTTTCTCATGATTTGTCCAGTCTGGAGCCTACCTAGTTCAGTGGTCTTCCTTATTCAATACTGATTACTGCCAAATTTTGCCACTTCATCTAAAAAAGTCACTCTGTAGATGTACCACACGAGTCAGTACATCTCAACATCATAACCTAAGAGTACTAGCAGGGGAAGCTGGCATTGCCCAGAACCTACAAATGAGGAAACACAATGGCTATATTCATCATATCCCACCAGTTAACCATCTGGACTGAACTGACCATTAACAGAACGGTTGACTAGTTGGCTGGCTGACTGAATAGGCTTCATGGACAACCAGAGGGCTTGAGATGTTTCCACTGGTCAACCTATCCCAGGGAAATCAAAGCTATTCTCATATGACTCAAACCTTCAGCAATTATTGATAAGCACAAAGAGAAATTTCCATTATCTTTTCAGTTCCATTGATTTTTTTTTCTTCTTCACATTAGAGAAACCCTATGCAGACTCAAATCTCTAATGGATTTAAGCCCATGAGGATCACACAGACGTTCACTACCCTCCCTCTCTTTTACATACCTCACCTAGCTCAGTACCAGATTTTCCAAGACAAGAAATATCAAAACAAAGAAATCTTTGGTCCATTCATTCATCTCCTTTGAAGGCCATCAGTGTTCACTCCTTTTAATATCATTAAAACGTTAACAGACTCCTTTAATTTTTACTTTATGCACATGCATATCAAATTCTTTTTTTTTTTTTTTTTTTTT
>NW_020172779.1:3122244-3212750 GCF_003031525.2 Neophocaena asiaeorientalis asiaeorientalis
GCATGTGGGATCTTCCCGGACCGGGGCACAAACCCGTGTCCCCTGCATCGGCAGGCGGACTCTCAACCACTGCGCCACCAGGGAAGCCCCCAAATTCTTTTTACTTCTTAAAATTGTACTCAGTCTACAAAAATATATCTTGCTCAGACTTTAACTTCGCAGGCTTTTCCCAGTTTCCTTCATTCCTGCTGCTTGACTCTACAACTTTGGAGCATCCTGCTTCTCAAGCTAGGAATGCTAGAAAATACTTTGGCCAGGATGTCAAGAGTTTGGGGCTCTAGTTTGGTTCTGATCATAAGCCAGCTACGTGATTACGTCCCTCCCAAGTCCTTATCTTTTTCATCTGTAAAATGAGGTGTGAATAGGTAACTGGATCATCATAATGGACCTTGCTAGCTGTAATATTTTTTTTTTTCTGAGTTTAGTTAAGTGCTGGGGTTACGTAAGGTCAGAGAAGGTGGAGGAAGACCTGGGGACAAGGTAGATGGATATTTCCTTGTGTGACCTGACCAAATTGCATTAAAGGGTCAAGAGAGAGAAACTGTCATCCTAGCTCACAAAGACAGAAAACAAATCTCCCATCCCTCTGGGATCCTTTAAATGACAGAAAACTGGTAGCAAGGATAAACTGGAACTCAACGTTCACCATGGCCACACTTGACCTGGTTGGCATATTCTATTCAAGCAGCTGTGTCTTTTTTTTTTTAACAACTTTTTGGAGAATAATTGCTTTACAATGTTGTGTTAGTTTCTGCTGTATAACAAAGTGAATCAGCTGTATGTATACCTATATACCCATATCCCCTCCCTCTTGAGTCTCCCTCCCATCCTCCCTATTCCACCCCTCTAGGTGGTCACAAAGCAGTGAGCTGATATACCTGTGCTATGCAGCTGCTACCCACTAGCTATCTATTTTACATTTGGTAGTGTATATATGTCCATGCCACTTCCTCACTTTGTCCCAGCTTACCCTTCCCCCTCCCCATGTCCTCAAAATTTTACTTCTTCTTTTCGATTTGGATTCCTTTTATTTCTTTTACTTCTCTGATTGCAGTGGCTAAAACTTCCAAAACTATGTTGAATAATAGTGGTGAGAGTGGGCAAGCTTGTCTTGTTCCTGATCTTGGAGGAAATTGTTTCAGTTTTTCACCATTGAGAATGATGTTGGCTGTGGGTTTGTCATGCACAGGCTTTATTATGTTGAGGTAGGTTCCCTCTCTGCCCACTTTCTGGAGAGTTTTTATCATAAACGGTTATTGAATTTTGTTGCACACTTTTTCTACATCTAGTCATATGATCATATGGTTTTTATCCATCAGTTTGTTAATATGGTGTATCACATTGATTGATTTGCATGTATTGAAGAATCCTTGCATTCCTGGGCTTACTCCCACTTGATTGTGCTGTATGATCCTTTTAATGTGCTGTTGGATTCTGTTTGCTAGTATTTTGTTGAGGATTTTTGCATTTATGTTTATCAGTGATATTGGCCTGTAGTTTTCTTTCTTTGTGACATCTTTGATTTTGGTATCAGGGTGATGGTGGCCTTATAGAATGAGTTTGGGAGTGTTCCTCCCTCTGCTATATTTTGGAAGAGCTTGAGAAGGATAGGTGTTAGCTCTTCTCTAAATGTCTGATAGAATTTACCTGTGAGGCCATCTGGTCCTGGGGTTTTGTTTGTTGGAAGATTTTAATCACAGTTTCAATTTCAGTGCTTGTGTTTGGTCTGTTTGTATTTTCTATTTCTTTCTGGTTCAGTCTTGGAAGGCTGCACTTTTCTAAGAATGTGTCCATTTCTTACAGATTGTCCATTTTATTGGCATATAGTTGCTTGTAGCAGTCTCTCATGATCCTTTACATTTCTTCAGTGTCAGTTGTTACTTCTTTTTCATTTCTAATGATTTGAGTCTTCTCCCTTTTTTTTCCTGATGACTCTAATGGTTTATCAATTTTATCTTCTCAAAGAACCAGCCTGTAGTTTTATTGATCTTTGCTACTGTTTCCTTCATTTCTTTTTCATTTATTTCTGATCTGATCTTTATGATTTCTTTCCTTCTGCTAACTTTGTGGGGGGTTTTTGTTCTTCTTTCTCTAACTGCTTCAGGTGTAAGGTTTTTTCTTGTTTGTTGAGGTAGGACTGTATTGCTATAAATTTCCCTCTTCGAACTGCTTTTGCTGCATTCCAAAGGTTTGGGTCATCGGGTTTTCATTGTCATTTGTTTCTAGGTATTTTTTTATTTCTCTTTGATTTCTTCAGTGATCTCTTGGTTATTTAGTAGTGTATTGCTTAGCCTCCATGTGTTTGTATTTTTTACAGTTTCTTTCCTGTAATTGATATCTAGTCTCACAGCATTGTGGTTGGAAAAGACACTTGATATGATTTCAATTTTCTTAAATTTACCAACACTTGATTTGTGACCCAAGATATGATCTATCCTGGAGAATGTTCCATGAATACTAGAGAAGAAAGTGTATTCTGCTGTTTTTGGATGGAATGTCCTATAAATATCATTTATGTCTACATGGTCAAATGTGTCTTTTAAAGCTTGTGTTTCCTTATTTATTTTCATTTTGGATGATCATTCCATTGGTGAAAGTGGGGTGTTAAAGTCCCCTACTATGATTGTGTTACTGTTGATTTCCCCTTTTATGGCTCTTAGCATTTGCCTTATGTATTGAGGTGCTCCTATGTTGGGTGCGTAAATATTTGCAACTGTTACATCTTCATCTTGGATTGATCCCTTGATAACTATGTAGTGTCCTTCTTTGTCTCTTGTAACATTATTTTAGAGTCTATTTTGTCTGATATGAGTATTGCTACATCAGCTTTCTTTTGAGTTCCATTTGCATCGAATATCTTTTTCCATCCCCTCACTTTCAGTCTGTATGTGTCCCTAGGTCTGAAGTGGGTCTCTTGTAGACAGCATATATATGGGTCTTGTTTTTGTATCCATTCAGCCAGTCTATGTCTTTTGGGTGGAGCACTTAATCCACTTACATTTAAGGTAATTATTGATATGTATGTTCCTATTACCATTTTAATTGTGTTGGGTTTGTTATTGTAGGTCTTTTCCTTCTCTTGTGTCTCCTGCCTAGAGAAGTTCCTTCAGCATTTGTTGTAAAGCTGGTTTGGTGGTGCTGAATTCTCTTAACTTTTGCTTGTCTGTAAAGGTTTTAATTTCTCTGTTGAATCTGAATGAGATCCTTGGTGTGTAGAGTAATCTTGGTTGTAGGTTTTTCCCTTTCATCACTTTAAATATGTCCTTCCACTCCCTTCTGGCTTGCAGAGTTTCTGCTGAAAGATCAGCTGTTAACCTTATAGGGTTTCCCTTGTATGTTATTTATTGCTTTTCCCTTGCTGCTTATAATATTTTTTCTTTGTATTTGACAGTTTGATTAATATGTGTCTTGGGGTGCTTCTCTTTGGATTTATCCTGTATGGGACTCTCTGCACTTCCTGGACTTGATTGATTATTTCTTTTCCCATGTCTGGGAAGTTTTCAACTATAACCTCTTCCAATATTTTCTCAGTCCCATTCTCTTTCTCTTCTTCTTCTGGAACCCCTATAATTCGAATGTTGGTGCATTTAATGTTGTCCCAGAGGTCTCTGAGACTGTCCTCAATTCTTTTTGTTCTTTTTTCTTTATTCTGCTCTGCGGCAGTTATTTCCACTATTTTATCTTCCTGAACTTATGTTCTTCTGCCTCAGTTATTCTTCTATTGATTCCTTCTACAGTATTTTTAATTCCATATATTGTGTTGTTCATCACTGTTTGCTCTTTAGTTCTTCTAAGTCCTTGTTAAACGTTTCTTGTATTTTCTCCATTCTATTTCCAAAATTTTGGATCATCTTTACTATCATTACTCTGAATTATTTTTCAGGTACACTACTTATTTCCTCTTCATTTGTTTGGTCTGGTAGGTTTTTACCTTGCTCCTTCATCTGCTGCATATTTGTCTGTCTTCTCATTTTGTTTAACTTACTGTGTTTGGGGTCTCCTTTTCACAGGCTGCAGGTTCATAGTTCCCGTTATTTTTGGTGTCTGTCCCCAGTCGGTGAGGTTGGTTCAGTGGCTTGGGTAGGCTCTCTGGTGGAGGGAACTGGTGCCTCTGCTCTGGTGGGTAGGGCTGGATCTTGTCCTTTTGGTGGGCAGGGCTACGTCCAGTGGTGTGTTTTGGAGTGTCTGTGAACTTAGTATGACTCTAGGCAGCCTCTCTGCTAATGGGTGGGGTTGTGTTCCTGTCTTGCTAGTTGTTTGGCATGGGGCGTCCAGCACTGGAGCTTGCTGGCTGTTGGCTGGGGCTGGGTCTTAGTGCTGAGATGAAGATCTCGGGGAGAGCTCTCTCTGATTGATATTACATGGGGCTGGGAGGTTTCTGGTGGTCCAATGTCCTGGACTGGGCCCTCCCACCTTGGAAGCTCAGGCTTGACACCCAGCCGGAGCACCAAGACCCTGCCAGACACACAGCTCAGAAGAAAAGGAAGGAATAAAGAAAAAACAGACAGAGCCCTAGTACAAATGGTAAAAGCAAACCTAAACAGACCAAATCACACAAAGAAGCATACACATACACACTCAAGAAAAGAGAAAAAGGAAAAAAAAAAATCAAGTGACTGTGTCTTACCCAATTGACTGTTGACTAAGAACAGACAGAGGCAGAATTATGCATGTCTCTGGATTTGGGTGGTTCCCCCTGATATTAATCACTTGTCAGTGGATTTGTCCCTGAGCCCAGAGCTGGCACTGTGTATAGTATAAGAAACTAAAAGGACTGGTTTCATTTATTTAATATTTTTAAAACTTTACATATCTCCTGGCACAGCTGTAACCCTTGCAGGATTGAAGGCAACCCTTGATATAACCCCTAGAGACTCCTTGGCTGTTAGCTGTGACAGGCTTCTCATTTCCTTCCATTACTGACTCTCCAAAAATACCTATCCTGGAACTCAGGGACAGCACATCAAAACAGGCACTAATATCTACACTTCCTGCTATAACCATAAGCATGTATTATAGCAGCTGGATCCATTCTTTCCAAGTCTTCCCAGTAATCTGAACCAGGGGAGAAAGTTTGGCTTTGGAGCTGACAGTCAAAGTCCTCTGACCACTAGTCTATACCCTCAATTAATTTCTTGACACTTCTTGAATTTTAAGTTGTTAGAGTTTTTAATTAAATATTGAAGAATTTTTGTGGCATAGCATGCCATAATTTACATTATCACGTTACATTATTTTTAAGCACTTTCCCTAGTATACAAAATCCTCTGAGACATGCCACCAATCAAAAGAACTAGGATTTTCCATAAATTAAATTTTAAGAAAAGATACTTGTAATTTTAGTTAGCATTTGTCCTTCTAAAAGATTCCAGAGAAAAATCTTTCCTTAGCATTTTTATTAACATTTAACAGTTCAACATATTTGAGGAATTTCTTTCTTTATATAAACATGTACTAAGCTACTGAACACATTTTAATACACTATCTTATTTAATCTTTATAAAAATTCTGTAGCACAGTAGTTCCCCTTGAAGAGCTGAGAAAACTGAGACCCAGTTAGTATAACAATTTGTGTAAGGTCACAGACAGAGAAACTGACAAAGCTAGGAATCAAACTGACTTCAATTCAGAACTCTTTCTCAAACTCTAGCCCTTTGCTTCTTTCTATTAGACTGATTAACACCTTTAAATGTCACTTCTACGAGGCTTTTTGTTTGATTGGTTGGTTAGATTTGCTCTATACTCAGACTTTTTCTTGAGTTTAAGAGAAGGACCAATGACTTCACAAATTTCCTTCCAGCCTTAAGATCCTATGCCATTAACACCCATCCTCCCTCCTTTCCTTACTTCCTTCCACTACATTTATTGAACACCTATTATGTGCTACATGCCAAGTATAAAAGTATGAAAATACACTGCACCCACCTTGGAGTACCTTAAATATATTCTTTCAGTTCTATGGTTTCCTCTGGTATTTATCCATGTATCCACTCATTCATTAAATGAGCAAATATTTTTTGAACATCTATTCATGTATTATTCTAAGCCCTAGAGATTCAGCAAATAATTCAAACTTTATCCCTGAACTCATGGAGCTTATGCTCCAGAGCATAAGAGAAAATCTCTATTTTCTCTTTCCTCTCTACATGCTTATTCTATAAGCGTTTTGTTCAGTCATAAGAGATCTGTAGGCTCATGAGTTTAACGTGTGTGTATATGTGTGTGTGTGTGTGTGTGTGTGTGTTTGCAGTACGTGGGTCTCTCACTGTTGTGGCCTCTCCCGTTGCGGAGCACAGGCTCCAGACGCGCAGGCTCAGCGGCCATGGCTCACGGGCCCAGCCACTCCGCTGCATGTGGGATCTTCCCGGACCGGGGCACGAACCCCTGTTGCCTGCATCGGCAGGCGGACTCTCAACCACTGCGCCACCAGGGAAGCCCTAAGGTGCATATTTTTAAGTGGGAATTGAGTTTATGAGATGTTCTGTCAGCCACTCATTACCACTTATTTGATAGTAGCTATAGAAAACATGTTACCTAAAGATATTTTCACTTGTTTTATTTCTTTTCATCTTCGTTTATTTTTATTTAACCTTTTATATGTGCAGTTCACACCTCCTCAACCTGTCTGTAAGGTCCTTGAGTCACTCCATGGTGACTCTACATACAGGCTATAAAAATATTCATGGAATAAATTCCCAGTCCATTTCTTTGTTCGTTGTTGTTGCCATGTGTCTATAAACATGAAATAGCAACCCTAAAGCCTTGTTATGACAGCTTAGCCATGTTAGTCTAGTAACCGTGAATAATACAGACATCCCAAGCGAGTTCTCCACCCTAGGCAGCAGATACTACCAGTGACTACAACTTCTTGATTAATACATCAAGTGCGCCACCAGAAATCATACAACTCTCCAAAGTGGATTTTAGACTTTTCTTCCTTCTCAGTAAAAGCACTGTAGAGCTACATATAGAGAAGGGGCAGTAGAACAAAAGTTGCCACACTTGTATTCACCTGTGCCTTGGTTTCCTTATTTTGGATACATTCTTAATAGTAAAAGATGCTCTACCTGCATCTCTTGGGATCATTTTAACTATCCAATGAGATAACATGTTAAAGTGCTTGAAAAACAATAAACAGTATTTATATTGAGAACAAAGTTTAAATCATATATGATGCTACAGACAAAAATTAATTTTTATTCCTTTATTTTTCGTTTTGGGCCTTCAACTAACCAGGTTTGTGATCCATCCTCTCACCTCTGATAACTGTATTACGTCCAGATATTCGTGCTTCATAACAGTTTAATTATCAATTATCTGCAGATACTAGTAATGTTTAATCACTGGGTATCAAGACTTCCCCAAGTAGGGGAAATATGGTAGAACAGAGAATAGGTGACACTATCCTTCTTGCAACATAGAGAGAGGTGTCTGATTCACCTAATTACTCCTAAGGCCAACCTTGTTAAGAGATCAAACTTTGGAATGCTGCAGGACATTCATTCAATTTATTGATGTTTGAAAGGGAATACACAAAACAGTTCATGGGTTTTGTTTTGTTTGTCTTTTTTTTTTTTTTTTGCACTGTGATACCTATGCTAGATATTGATACAATTCTAAACATCTTACGTGGATGAATTAAATCTTCACTACAATCCTGGGAAAGAGACATCCTCAGTTTATAGATGAGAAAACTGATGCCCAGGGAAGCCAGGTGCACTGTCCAGTGGCACTCTACCCGCAAGAATAGGGAACCTAGGCAGTCTGACCTCTAAGCCTACCCAGTTAGCTACCATGCCATACTGAGAACCACTGCCATGGTGGCTATAGAGGTGATTCAAAAGCTCTGAACTCCCCATGAGGAAAACCAAGATCCCTTACTGTGTAGACTAAAGGGAACCTGACCAGTCACATTTGGTTTCAATTTTTTTCTTCCAGCTCCACCACTTCAAGCCTCTTATGTCCTCTCGTGCCTTCCTTTTGTGTGCACTGTGTACCTTCTGCAATTATACTCTCACCTTCACCTAAAGCTTATTCATTTTTCAGGAGTTAGTTAAAGGCTCACTTCCTATAGACAAATGTAGATGCTTCCCATCACAGCCCTACAGGTACATTTCTCCTCACATACTGTAATCACCCCTCTTTCTGTCTGTCCATCAGTCCTTAAAGTTGGGATGAGCCTTTTCATCTCCATTTCACCAGTGTCTAGCATGCTGTCTGGCACATGTGGAAAGACTCATATGAGCCCACCAACTCTGAGTGGAGATAGAAGAAACAGATTTTCTATTAATGAAAACTACATCCAGAATCAGATTCACTGACAAATTTATTTCCACAAATTGAAGCAGAATTC
The DNA here is from genome assembly GCF_003031525.2 of Neophocaena asiaeorientalis asiaeorientalis. Taxonomy (NCBI): domain Eukaryota; kingdom Metazoa; phylum Chordata; class Mammalia; order Artiodactyla; family Phocoenidae; genus Neophocaena; species Neophocaena asiaeorientalis. The sequence continues at coordinate 3,130,598 of NW_020172779.1, forward strand.
TGAAAAAAAAGAATTCTGGAAAGCATTAAACTTTTTTTTTTTTCTTTTGTGGTTTTCCAAATCAGAAAACTATCTGGGAGGCATATTAAATGATTTTAAAGTTAAGAAATGAGAAACATTACTCGTTTCTTGTAATCAACACTCTGCCACGTGCAACCACAAGAAGCTTTAGGGGTGTGTGTTTCCTGCTTTCCCCGTTCCACCTCTCCCACTCACAAAGGGTGTCTTTTCCAGCCCAGGTACTAGAACATTTGTGATGCAGAATCTGGGGTTTGGCTGAAGAGAGGCAGGCCCAGAAAGAGAAGGCAGGAGGAAGGATTAAGCCAAAGCAACTACACTGATCTGCACAATAAAGAGCAAGGCTAAAGGGAGAAGACCACAAAGAGGAAAATAAGTAGCCTGGACTGGGACAGAGAATATGGAGAGCTGCCCTGTGAAGGAACAGCTGTGGGATGAAGGAATTGGAAGCTACGCGAAAGAAGATATGACATGGATATTCTTTCATTTTTATGAGACGTATGAGTAAAAACATTTTTTTTTTCTTATTTGTGATTACTCAGCTGGAGTTCTCAACTCTGACTCCTGGAAGAAACAGCCGCTTAGGTCTCCAGGATGTTTAGCATTCTGAACATCATTTAATTCCAGAATTTTGGCTATGACTGCATGGGTGCTTTGCAAAAATGCTCAAAAGACAAATTAAAAAGTTTCCGCTTTTAATTTCACTTAAGGTCAATGTCTAGGAGTGAGATAAATTCACATTTTTTCAACTTAATTCAGTAATGTCTTAGTATTCCTTGTAGAGGGCACTCCAGGAAGTTGACTCTGTTCTACTCTTTAACCTAGCTTTGCCTACGGCTAGAGACATTATGGATCGAGAGAGATTTGTGCCATTCACTATGGGGCAGTATATTCAAAATTTTCCATATCCTGTATCCCTTTGAGAATCCAATAGAAAGCACGAACATTCCTCAGAAAAAATAAATGCAATACAAATAAAATTTTGCTTATACTTTAAATAGACTCAGGAATATTCTGAAGTCTTTCCATGGACCTTCCAGGTATCTGTCCATGGACCCAAGTTACCATGGGTCACTATGTGAACCCAAATGGGGACAGTTATAACCTGCTGCCCCAGATGAGTTCATTTGCCCACGAAGTTTAACCATGTTAGGACATTTCATCTTACTTCCTGTCTCAAATAAGCAACAACTAGAACCCAATAAACTCTGGGAACATCTGGACATTTGCTTAACCCTAGTGTGATTCTGCTATCTAGAAATCCTAGTGTGATTCTGCTATCTAGAAATCCTAAACTTGACTAGAGACCACCAAATCACTCGGTGATTTAACAAAGACTAATGTTGGTCTCGATCATTTCCAAAACTAGTGAAAGTCACTGTCCTGCCCTGGACATTGTTTAATAATTGATATACAGTTCTGAGTTGTAGGTCTGTGAGAAACAGGTGAGGTCTATAGGTAAGACGCGTCATCCGTGAAGGAAGAGGTGATTTGAGGAGGTCAGAGATAACAGGCTTCTTCAAATTTCCTGGACAAAAGCCCTCAAGGGTACTCATGCTACTATACCAGGTACCATCTGTAATTGATGAGCGGTTTTCAAAACCATCCCCAGCTGAAGCATTTTGCAGTAATCCACTCTGGCAATACTTGCTTGCTGCCAATAAGTCCCATAATTCAGACGGTCCACCCGAGTCGTCCCTCAAGGAGGGTAAGTAAAGGCTTCTTCTCCCTCTCCACCCTTCCCTCTCAATCATCTCTCTCTCTCAGGAACAGGCCAGCACTACTGAAGGCCAGTTAAATTCATCTCCAGATCTGACTGCCAAATGAAACGTTAAAATTCCCTCAACTCCTCCGAAGAAACTTTGGACAATCAAATAACATAAAAATTCCAACCAGATGTCAAATACTTTTAGAGTACAATTTCTCATATCTTTTTACTTTCCTCTAATCATTTTTTTATGGGGAACATTTATAAAAATAAAATATTATGCTCTTAAGAATTATATGATACTGCTGTTTTTTTCTTAAGCGAAGCATATCTTTCTTTTCCAATTAGATATTAGGAGCAAAAGAATTATTCAATGCACGAACAGCACTTAACACAATACTAGGCAGAAGTAACACCTCAATATTCTATTATGTTATATAATTACATTTATGTCACATACTAAAACAAGGTTTGAGTGAGAAACAAAAGTATGTTGAATCTCCGCTTTGCACTAGATGCGGGACCAGAGCTGAGGACTGGGTTTTCCTCTTGAGAGACAGGAACTGAATATCTTCTGAAGGAAAAATGGCAACCTTATATAAAATAACCCAATCACTTTTACAAAAAGAAACAGAAGAGGGGAAAATTTTAAAAGCCTGTGAGAGAGAACGAAAAAAAAAATCAATGTTCAGAATAAAGACTACTGAGAATAAAAGCAATCCAACTGAAGACAAAGGGTCCAACTTTTCCATGTAATGTCAGAAGGTTAAATCTCATTGAGGATAATTTTCCATATTGACCCACACTATGAGTGTATGTGTGAGTTAGGACCCAACATCTGTGAGTATTTTACTCCTTCCATGTTGAAGGAAATATTTCCTTTTGCTCCTACCTTTCAACAGAACAACACCCAGAATGTATTTTGACATCCTAAGAGACAGAATTGCCAACACCACCTTGCAATGGACATCTGTCATTTTTGTGGGTTGTGTGGTGTCTGAAACCCACTCCTTCTTGAAGAATCCCTCCCTCTGTGGCAAAGCAGGACTTGTGTGTCACTCTAGAGACTGAAAATTCCTGATACTCATTTTTACGAGCCTAACTGGTGTCTACGTAAAAGCCCATGACTTGGGCTCTCTCAGTCTGATTCCTGCAGCCCAGACTTTGAAATTGAAAGTGAAGCTAAAACGCAAAGGCCCTGGAGACAAGTCCCTGGCAGTGGTCACCGTAGTAAAAAGACTATCTGCCTATGAATGGATAAAGAAGATGTGGCACATATACACAATGGAATATTACTCAGCCATAAAAAGAAACGAAATTGAGCTACTTGTAATGAGGTGGATGGACCTGGAGTCTGTCATACAGAGTGAAGTAAGTCAGAAAGAGAAAGACAAATACCGTAAGCTAACACATATATATGGAATTTAAGGGGGAAAAAAGGTCATGAAGAACCTAGGGGTAAGACGGGAATAAAGACATAGAGCTACTAGAGAATGGACTTGAGGATATGGGGAAGGGGAAGGGTAAGCTGGGACAAAGTGAGAGAGTGGCATGGACACATATGCACTACCAAACGTAAGGTAGATAGCTAGTGGGAAGCAGCCGCATAGCACAGGGAGATCAGCTCGGTGCTTTGTGACCACCTAGAGGGGTGGGATAGGGAGGGTGGGAGGGAGGGAGACGCAAGCGGTAAGAGATATGGGAACATATGTATATGTATAACTGATTCACTTTGTTATAAGGCAGAAACTAACACACCATTGTAAAGCAATTAAACTCCAATAAAGATGTAAAAAAAAAAAAAAAGACTATCCGGGGGCAGGAGCAATTGTGCTGATGGTGGGGAGAGTGTCAAGCACCAGCCACAGAAGCAGCGCAAACTACGATGTCCAGCAGCACATCATGGAGGTGGCAGTTCTGTCCACAAGGGCTGAGCTCCATGGAGTGATCTGGAGCAGTTACTGGCTCTGAAGCCTTCTGGCCCGAATCTCTTGCAATCTAGGCCAGTCTCGAGCTATTCACTAAATATCTTCCTCATTGTCTTTAGTGATTTATTAAAACAAGTTGCCGGACTTGATACAGCACTGCAACCTTACCTTGTATCTTTTTGCCTCATTAAAAGACAATTTTTTAATTGGATATGAAAACCTACACAAAAGTCACAAGAGTAGTTCAAAACATTCCTGAATACCCTTCAGCCAGTTTCCCTATGTTAATATTATTAGACACGGCTTTATCCTTCTGTGTGTGTGTATTTTTCCTAAACTGTTTAATAGTAAATTGTAGACATGATATCTTTTCCCTAAAATGTCATTGTGTATTTAACAAAAAGAAATTCTCTTACATAATCACAGCACAATTTTCAAAATCATCAAATGAATACAAATACGATACTATTATCTAATTTGCAGACTTTATTCAGGATTTGCCAAGTGTCTCCATGATGTCCTTTATAGCAGAAGAAAATTCGGGATCATTCTGGAACTATTTAGTACATTTTAAATAAATTTACCTCCCGCCTAAATCAGCCAGAGTTGTTTTCTGCTGCTTGCGACAGATAACCCAAATTGATTAAAACACTTGGAACCAGGAATGAGGTTCTACAAGTAAAAGACTTTAAAATGTGCAATTGCCCATGTGGGAAAGGGTGGAGGCAGAGGGAAGAGAGGACCTGGGATGCTGGGCTGGTAAGCTGTTGAGCTATTTACGCTGAACTCTTGAGACCATCTATGTGCCTAAGGAGGCTGCTGTATGAATGGAAAGCATAGGAATCGTTCCAAAGGTTGCAAGCTAGTGATTTCTTACAGTTATCAATAGGACCCTATGAGAAAAAGACATGAGGAAAAATGGCCCTTCTTTCTTAGATGTGTAATGCCTTTTTGTGACCAGAGAGGGACAAGTTTGAAAGGAAGGACAAGCCTCTGAGGATGCCATGGCATAGATGCAGAAACAGTGGATCCTTCAGAACATGGCTGAGTTTATCCTACCTCTGGAATTTTAGCTTTGTGAGATACATTTTCTTATTACTTAAACAAGTTTCTGTCAGTTTTCTATTACATGCAGCTGAAAACACCCTAAAGATAAACATACTCAGTCAAATGACTCCAGCTCCACGTTGACATTTCGTTTGATGGGTTAGCTGTTCTCATAAATATAAAACTAGAGGAGGTGTCATTATCCTCTACTATATCATAAAGCTAGTTTCCTAGATGCTTCCAACATGGTATCTCTTTCTTCGGAGCACCAGAGAGGGTGGAATAAAATGCTGAAACCACCAACGATGTGCAAAATACCACTGGTGAAAATAACAACATGAAGAAGCCTCTTAAAACAAGCTTCTCAGTGTTCTTGCACAACAGAGACAAAATATCCCATCAACGTTTATTAAAGACTTAATAGTACTAAGTTAGTAAATAATGCTAAGTAAGTCCTTTGTGTGAATTAAGTCATCAATCTACACGATAGGCTACACAACAGTAATCAGTCATTTTGTAGATGAGGATCCAGGATTAGAGAGATTAATCAATTTCATCAAGATCACAGAGATCTTAAGCAGTGGAATCAAGATTCAAACCGAGGTAGTCCAGCTCCACAGCTGGCTTACTATCTTTTTGACAATTAAGCCAAAGTGATGACTCTCCCTGAGGGAAAATTAGTTTAACAGGTCAATTTGAACTGAAAAATAGGTGTTTGTGTTGAAGGAGGGGTACGGTGAAGGTGTTATTTCAAAACTCGAGATGAGATGCCCTCAGAGGGGCGAGGGAGTGTCAGTTTGGAGGAAGGGCGCTGCTCCATCTCCACCAGCGCTGACTGCCTACCCGACTCCAGGGTGGCCACTGCCACCCCACCGCCTCCACAGATGAAAGTGGCTGGCACACAGGGACCATGAGGGGAACTGTAACAGTTTCAGAGGAATTGTTACGTTTGACAAAAACCTCTCAGAGATCAGCCAGGGCTAACGGCCTCATTTTCTGGAAAATGAATCCGAGACCCTTGCTCAATTATATCCCTGACCCACTCTCCTGGGCTTCAGCGGATAAGATAGGCTTGTGAGCTGCCCGAAGGTGGGGAAATGCCTGCTTATTTTAACAAAGTTCATGACCCACTCTCGGCTCTGCACAGGCCCCTATCCCTACTTTATCTGCTCACTGGCAGCTTGACACGCCGCCAGGCCTGGATAATTCTTCGCAGAGAAGCACAGAGGTACGTTTCTATCATTCCATCTCTTAAGACATCACTTATCTGAGTTTTACACGTCCTGACTCAAAAGGACGGGCACGTGGGAGTGCGGGCTGGAGCAGCAGGAGGCATTAAATACATAGTTGGAGTGACTGGCTCCTATCCTATTGCAACAGTGTGCAGGATTGCTCAATAGTGACCCATTTCCGTAATTAGCCGATCAGTATCTCGGGAAAAAAATAATAAAAGCTACCATTTGTGATCTAATTACATTTTTGCCAGGCACTGAGCTTAGTGCCTTGTATACATTATATTAATCAATTCCCACAGCAAGCCTCTGATATGAGTACTGGCATCCCCAGAAAACAAGTGGAGACCAAGGCTCTGGGAAGTTAAGTAACCCTTCCACAGCGAGTAAGCAGTTATCACCAGTGATGTCAATGTTGGAGCAGAGACCCAAGCTCCTCGTTAACCAAGATACCACTTCACCCACTTCTTAATATAACTGACCAAAAGGGAATAAACTACAAACAATTACTATTCCGTAATTAGCCTCCTTTCCAGTAGGATCAAATGCTAGAAAGAGGGGCATGGTATTGTGGGTGCTTGGGAGAAATATTAATCAGGAAGCTGGATTAGGGCATTTCATCAACTTGCAGCGCTTGACTTGCTTCTCGCAGAAATACCTCTGCTTGGTTTTCACACCACCACTCACTCCTGATTTTCCTCCAACCTCAACTTTGCTCCTTCTTAATTTCCATTTCTGGTCCCTCCTCCTCTGCTAACCCTTAACTCTGTCGTCCACCCTCTTTTCTCTTCGAATTCCTTTTCTAGGTGAACTCATCCTCTTCTATGGCTTAAAATAACACTTTTGTACTGATGACTCATAAATCTCTATCCCTAGCTCTCAACACCCCCTGGGCTCTAGTTTTATATATCCCACTGCCTACTTGACATCGCCTCCTAGCTGCCTAATAGACATCTCAAATTTAGTGTGTCCAAAATAAAATTCTTGATTTACCCCTAGCTGTCTTCCTTATCACAGTTAACGATATCACTACCACCAAGTTTCTTAGGCCAAAAAACTTGAAACAACGTTCATTTTCCTACTTTTCCTCATGTTTCTCAAACAATCTATCTGCAAATCTCGCCAACTCTCATCTCCAAAATGTTTTCAAGATCCCACCACTTAACACCATCTCCATTGCTACAGCTCTAATCCAAGTGACCAGTGTCTCACACCTTGGCTGCAGTGGGCTGTTTCCACTCGTTTCTTGCCAGAGTTCATTCTCCAAACAGCCAGCCAGGGTGATCTTAAAGCATAAAACAGATCAAATTGATCTACTGCTTAAAAGTCTCCAGTGGTTCCACTGGGCTTAGAGGGAAACACCAACTCCTCAACATGACTAACAAAGCTGTACGTGATACATCCTTGGCCAATCTTTCAGACATGACCACATACCTCTCTCCTCACCATTCTCCTCATTCCCCGGCCTTCTTTCCATCCTCCCAACACACTGAGCCCATTCACACCACTGGCCCTTTGAACACGCTGTTCCTTCTACATAGAACGTTCTTTCATCAGATCTTCTATGATTACCCCTTTCCCCTCATTTGAGTCTTGGCTCTAATGTCACCGCCTGAGAATGATTTTCACTGGCCATTTTAGCTAAAATATTGCAGTATCTTCCTCCATTCAGTCCTCCAAGTTACACTACATCCCATCACCCGGGTTTATTATTTAAAATGCACTTGCATTATGTCCTAAGTATTATTTCGTGTTCACCATTTCTTGTTTGTCTCTACCCCCTAGAATATAAGCTACAAGATGAGATCCCTGTCTGAGTTTGTCCCTCTCTATGTAAGTGCTGAGCTCTCTTGTGATACAAGGGAGGTCAAGCTTCTACAGAGACTGGATGAATTATTCCACAATGATATCCACTCATGATCAAGCAATCCATTAACACTTAGTAACCAAGAAACATTCAGATTAGAGTAATGGTTTCTAGAATTTCTTGACTCAGTATAGTATGTTGTGGTTGGAGAACACAGATATTTTAGCTACTTAAATAGACTTTCAATTTTAAATTAACAAATCAACACTTTTACCCATCATCTTTTATCAATTTGAATGTGTTTTCCATTCAAAATGGGACAAAATCATTTGATGACAATAAAATTTCAGGGACCTACAAACCTGAGGACCAGATCTCTCTTATTCTGGTCAATACAAAATAAGTGCCTAGAACTGGAGTAACAGCTTATCAGAAAACTAAGGTACGTGGCATAGGATGAGTGGTCAGGTGACAGGCATCAAGAGTCTTTAGTCTGCAGCTAGAAAGATAACAATTTATGCACAGATAATCTATTTTGTGAAAATGTCACCTGTGGTAATTTGAAAGGAAGGTGATAAACTTTGTGAACTTGCAGCTTTACAGGAAGTGATTGGGAAACAGAACTTTTCTAGCAGATGTCGACTGTTGTTGGCCACCTTTGAAAAGGTACTACGATAAAAAGAATGAGCTCAGGACACAATTAACTGATTTGACTGTTGTTGGCCACCTTTGAAAAGGTACTACAATAAAAAGAATGAGCTCAGGACACAATTAACTGATTTGCAAGCAAGTATGGAAGGTAACGGAGATGGTCCAGAGAATCTGGAAAGCAGACATAGAAGAGGCAACTGTTTCTTATCAGCAATTGGTGAAAGACTGGAAGATTAAAACACAGCCTTGTGTCAAAGAATAAATCAAGGGTATGGTTTTCACACCCACTGTTAAACTTCTGAATGAGTTAAGATGGCACTTAGCCTTTCATTTGGACAAAAGAGCCCAAACAAAAAGAGCCTGAAGTTGTGGCTCTTCCAATGAAGCCTGGTTGGTTTAAGATAACTGCAATAGAGATGAAACTGAGAGAGGGCTGTCTCAATAAAGAGCTGCGTATGTGGCTATTAGCACGAGGAACTAACCAAAATCAACTATAAAAAAAAAAAAAAGTTGATTAAATTTTTTAGAAAGTTGTACAGCCAAAGAAAACTAAGAGCCTTCCAAAAACGTTGGTGACAGTTTTTTGTAGTCTAAAGACAGAAACTTTAACAACAGTTGGGCTTGTGAGCTTCTGAGAGCATTTTCAGGCTAAGCTTCTCATCCTTGAAGGGGGGCACATTCTGTAGTGCACTTTTCAGATGGAGCAAAGGCAAATAATAGAAAAAGAAAGACCTCTAAAGGGCAGATCCAAGGGCTACATGGAACAATGGATTGGAAAACCCTTTCCCAGGAGCCCAGTCAAAACCTAATCATGAAGCATTCCTTATCTCCAGGGGATTGGGACCTGCAGTTAGATTTCAGGATTGATACGGACCAGCGACTTCCCCTTTCCAAATGGGAGTGCTGTAGACACCCTGCCACTCTTCTACCATTCTGTACTATGTGTTTCGGGGAAGAGATAATCTATTTTTTCAATTGGTTTGAAGATCAAAAGGAGCCATATCCAGACCATCAGGCACCACCCAGACATCACAAGCTTGGACTTTGATGCCCTGATTGGATAGGACTTTTGGATTGTCTCCTCAGAGACAGACAAAGTGAGCTGAATATTGATACCATAAGTGGTATCCTTAGTGCTGCTCACCAAACATTTTTAATTCTCTCACCCCAATTACATGGGAGGATTATAATTCCTTGCTCCCTTTTGGGTGGGTGGGACATGTGACTAGATCTGGCCAATGAGTTGTGAGCAGAACTGTCGTCTTTTACTTCCATGTTACAGCATTTATTTCCTAGTGTGAAACCTTCCAGAGGTCTTTTCCACATGACACAGTGATCAGCACTGATTGTGATGCTTGCTTCATTTTGGGAACCTGAGCAGCTATGATAAGCAGAGCTTCCCTGCTGATTCACAAAAGCCAATTGGCTACATAGTTATTGTTTCAAGCCACTAAAATTTTGGAGTTTATAAGGCAATACCTAAGCCTCCGGTAAACTCCCTTCTTCGACATCCTTTTAAAAATTCTTAGTTTATCATCTTATAACAATGGAGTAACACTCTAGGCACTGTTTTATGACCTACTTATAAAAGTCTCATGCATTCTTCTGTATCATTTATATACATACTTTGCAACATTATCACTTGTGGGTGTGCAATAGTCCATAGTAGGGATGTTATGTAATTTTTACTAAATCCCATAGTGTTAAACTTAACTGGGCTGTTTTGAGTTTTTAGTATGATAAAGAACAACAGAATGTATATTCTTATAGCTAAATCTTAACAGTAGAGTCACATGATTTTTAATTCTTATAATTAAAATCTGGGCATCAAAGCATATGCAAAATTTTAAATATTTTAGGATTTATTAATTTAGCCATTTATTCAAGTTGAATTTTAGGCACTACGGATTGAGTAGTAATCAAGATACACAGCACCTTCACGGATCATATTACCCAACTGCTTCCAGAGAGAGTCAACTGATATCCTCTGATACACCCTACTGCCAACAGAGTATGAGCGCCCAGTTTCCCACACCCTTAGCCACACTGAGGACGAGCACAGAAGCGTCTTATGACCATCCATAATATCTATTCAGAATGTCCTGCCCCTATGTGAAGATGAGGAGAATGATAGTAACCTCATGTCACGGTCTAAAAATATGCTTATTTTCAGAAAAGTGTGCATCAGAAACTAAAATGAGTAGTCAATCTTCTTTATCAACTTGGAAAAGGGGGCAAATCTCACATGTGCTTTCTTTAGTCCGCTTTACAGTACTCCTTCCATTGTACAAGTTGTCTACTCATGTCTGTTTCCCTCATTCGATTATCAAGTCCTTGATAAAGAACAAGGAACAACGTTTAAGGAAGTATTAAGGTAGCCAATTACTCAAGCCAAGCCTTCAGGAGATAAAGGATAAATCACATCCATGCTTATACTCTCCAACTTCACTTTCTCAGTAACAACAGGCAATGAATGCCCATGTTTTTCTTCTGTTCCTATCATTCCACTTCACTGAAAGGCAAGTTATTTATGCAGATAAAGGCAGCAACTGTTGTGCAGTTGAAAGAGCCTGATCACTGGTCATCTTCTGCAAACTCATAAGAAGAGTTGGATAAATAGCTGAAGGTTGGCATTATTTATGTAGATATAAATTTTCTACTCACATTATGAGAAACAAGAAAGAAACAGAAGTAAAGAGCTATAGATTGTTTTTCCATACCAGTTCCACATGTAAATGCAGTGGCAATGCACAGTGATGACACAGAACAGAATCTGGTATGCCGAACCCATGGCAGTTAAAATCCAAACCAAAAACTCCTGCCCTAAAAATTTACTGGCAAATTTGTATGATTAAGATTTAGGCATGATTATTTTTTAAGCTCTTCGAGGGAAACTTTTGGAAAGAGCCTAAAAGGAATATGATTCCAATGCTTTACAAGAAAAAAATATTATTTTTCAATAAGATATAAAATATTTACTATCCGCCAGTGATGGTGTTCTGAGTGATTTGTAGATATTACTGTGAAAATGTAATGTTCAAGGATGCATTTCATCCCACCTAAACCATAATTTGAGCAGTATATCAAAACCTTAAAAAAATCCAACCCCAGTGGAGTACAAATTGACTATTTCTGAAAATAAATGTGTGCATATCCTTAATGTCATTAGTTTCCAAATATTCTCTTTTAGATTTTCCCACCAAACTAGTAAATTTTGATCAAACATCAGGAAGTGGTATGCAATATAAAGATATGAGAAAGGAACCATGATACACTTACTGCCATATTTATTTAATTTGCCAGAATGATTTTCTTTCCTTTTGGGTTTCTTGCTGGGCCCTTGAGGAATACTCTGTCTTTCTCTAGAGTGGGGGTACAGTGTATAAATCTTCCCAAAACCTGGCTTACACTTTAGCCTCTTACTAATAGAAAAAATTTTCTCCAGAAGGCATTCAACCTTCTAACATCGATGCTCTCACCTCACTGACCCAACCTCGTATCACCAGCTTCTCCACGGTGGCCTCTGCTCCACACAAAGCCACCTTCGCCACTTTTGTCGACTCTTGTCTAACCTAGTTGTTTCTCTTTCCCTTCTCTTCTGCTTAGTTCCTCTCCCCTAGCATTTGTCTCTTTTGTTTGTCTTCTGAAATGTCTTCTCTCTACCGTTTATGATTCTAAGCTCTGTATTTCCTTTAAGTCGAGCTCCACACCCCACTCCACCTTTCAACCTTCCTTTCACCTTGATCACTGTTAGATATTCTCCAAAGCCCTATAGATCAGACTCATTCAGTGATCCCACACTTGCTTACATGATGACCTGGAATTATTTACTCTCTAGCCTTTTAGGTAGATATATATATATATCTGACTTACCCAACTGGTATCAGTAGAAAAATTATTAGACTAGGAACTAGGGTTCTGTGGCTCACCATACAATCCTTTGAGTATTACATTACACAAATCACCTAACAATTGTTTCTTAATGCGAAAGAGGCAGTGTTGAATTACGACGTCATCTTCACACCTAGCATTCTATGAATCTTCTTAGATTCACAGAATTGTCTTTTGTTTCCCTTGTATCTCCCATAACACCTACTACAGAGCTGGACAAATAGTACTTTAATAAAAGTAATTCAATAAATTTAATAAGCAGCTGCTGGTAGATTGATAAATGAGTGGGTGGGTGGGTGGATGGATGGATGGACAGATTCAGCTCTATGATCTTATCAACTTTATAATCTCTCATTTCTCTGGACCAGCTAAAGTAAAAATTATCAAATATTTAATATTCTCTTTCTATGCTAATCACATATGTTACTAATGAATACTATTCTCATTCTTCTTTTGTTTGCTTCCCAAATATGCTCTAATAAAAGAAAACTCTCTGCCTCCCTTCAGAAAAGCCCTGTGGAATCTACCTGCTCCAAAGAATATATCAAGTTGCTTTTACAACTTTAATTACTCAAAAAGAAAAGATTCAATTCAACACTGAGAAATGTTATGATTTTTAAAAAATGACTGGTTCTTATGAGATGAGATTATGTTGCATAACCAAGACCTGAAATTGGATTCTCATCTGTGGTAACTCTGGATGTTTCAATTTGGTAAAATCATTTTCATCAACAATTTGACAGAGAAAAGCAAAAGAAAATGATTTTGTGCCTTCTAACAGCTGTAGATTTGGGAGCAGAGAGTAAATGACAGGAGTATATTTGGATCAAAGTGTGAAGATGTACTTAACTCTCTTCCAACACTCATTCTCAGCGCCATTTTTAAGATCTAAGAATTAATTCCCATGTTCGCAAACCAATTCAGATTTCCATGTGACTTACTGCTTTACATTTCCAGGCAAAAACTACCTGTAGGAAGCCTGTATGGGAGGAACCTACAGGAAAGTTGAATGTAGGAATCCTTTCTGGAAGATCAGGGTCTCTTGCAAAAAGACTGAAATATTGCCTTCCCGGGAGTCTCTTCTTTGTTGGTCTTTAGCCTCCATCATCACTCTGCCCTCTAGTTTTCAGATTCCTTTCTACAATATCAACAGAGCACACATGGAACAGTAAAGGTAGTTATGACCTAAACCCTTAATCCCAAATATCCAACCTTTGAGACAGTTCTCTTTCTCACTTATACAACACTCCATCCTATTTCAGGCATAATTAAAATATCTCTGTCTACTCCAAAATCAAGATATTTCATGATGATGGAAGTGGGGACCATGTATTCTGGGCTTTTACAGGGTGTTCCAATTTTAAATATTGTATATGACTTCTGTCCAGTTACATAACTACTTATCAGGTCATATTTCAATTTTTAGTTGTAGTCATATGGTCACCACAGCTGTGTGTTATAAAATGATGCTAGTGATAATCCTGCCAATATAATTCTCAAACTTGTATTCATTCAACAAATATCTACTGGTTAGACATTTATTTACTCAGCAGACATTTACTGAGTGCCAGGTATTGAGCAATGATTTGAGATACAATGATAAATAAAACACAATATCAGCCTTCTAGAACAGAGGTCAGCAAACTTTTCCTGAAAAGGGCCAAGAGTAAATGTTTTAGGCTTGTGGGCCATATAGTTCCTATCACAACTGCTCAACTTTGCTGCTGTGGTGGGAAAGAGCCATTGAAAATATCTAAGTGAATGAATCTGGCTGTGTTCCAATAAAACTTTATTGACAAAAACAGGTGGCAGACCAGATTTGGCCCATGGGCCATAGTCTGCTGACCCCTGCTCTAGCTGTTTATAGCGTCTAGACCAGTACCATCCAATAGGAAAAAGATACAAGGCACAAATGTGAGTCATATATATATACTTTTAAATTTTCTACTAAGCACGTTTTGAAAAGTAAAAAGCATCAGGTGAATTTCACTTTACTAATGTATTTATCTGACTTGATATATCCAAAATATTATCATTTCAGCATGCAACCAGCGTTAAAAATTAGTAATTAAATATTTTGCATTTTTTCTACTATGTCTTTAAAATATGGTATTTTACACTCATGGTGTCTCAATTCATCCTAGCTACATTTCAAGTGTCTCATATCATGGGTACTTAGCGACCACCATGTTGGATAGCCAGGTCTAGACAGATGAATAAACAGGTAGTTGATAGGATAAGTATGAAGTACTTAGTACTTGTTATCCCTAACAAGGAGGAGGAAAAGCCAACCTCATCTCCATAGCGGTTGTGGCTGATGGCCGGGGACAGCTTGTCAAAGGACAGGCATACCGGGAGCTCCTTAGTTGAAGACAGGGAGGAGGGGGGAAGGAGGATTCTGGACAGAGGAAAGATATGCATAAAAACCTGGAGACGGGGAAAGGTGCAGCTTCCTCAAAGAACGTAAAGTAGCTCAGTATGCACAGAGCCTGGCGGGAAGGGCGTTGACCCCCACTAAGGCAGTGGGAGTGGAGTGAGGTGAATTAGTTGTGAGAGAAATTAATGAGACAGAATTGACGGAACCTGGAGATTGATCGGACACGGGATGAAGAAGAAAGATGAGGAAAGCATGATGTTGAGGGTTCTGGCTTATACAAAATGCAAAGACAGAGCCATCATTTGTCAAGATGGGACGCTCAGGAGCAGGGGCAGACTTGGGGAAAGATGAAGAGTTTAGCCTTCGACACTGAGCTTTGAGGCTTCAGGGAGGCATGCACAAACATAATAGGAGACACACACAAGCAGCCCCCATGCACAGAGTATGCCTTCACACTCAGGAAAGCACTTCATGTCAGCAGCTGCCTTCATTTTGCGATCAACAGTCTCTCCCTTCCCTTCAATAAAGATTTTTTTCTAGTGGCTCTGCCACCACGTGAAGGGGATGAAATCCTGTCTGCCAGGAACACTGACTCTCTCCTCTCCTCTTTGCCTAATTAGCTCCTGTTCATTTTCAGGTCTCAATTAAAATGTCACTTCCCAGAGAGACTTCTCAGCTCCCCCCAGAAGAGGTCAGACCCCCTTGTGAATACTCCCTATATCTTTTTCCTCAGTGGCAATTTCCACACTTGTAATTTTGCATCTATCTGTGTAATTAGTTGATTAATGAGTTTCTGCCTGAAGGTAATATTCAGCAAGACCTGTGTCTGTTCTTACTCCACACTCTAATACTAGCCTCTGACTTCCCTGGCACATGGTAGAGAGATGCTTGGTAAATATTTGTTGAATGAGTGAATATGATATTGAAAGTCCCCACTGAAATCCAAAATTATCTGGAAAGGATTATAAATCTTAGCATGAATCAGTGCAGTGGATTCCAATTATTTTTCTATAATTTAACTGAATTTTTTTTTCAATTCCTCATTCACAGCTGAGGTGGCAGAAATTTAATCACTGTCATTTCCCAACATTGCTAAAGGCATTCCCTGCCCAGGAAGCCTCTTCCGACTGGAGTGGGTTATGTCAGGAGTCCTATTCCTTCCTTTCAGGGCACAGGCTTTTAGAAACTAGAGCCAGAAAGACTGACCCTTCCCTCAATTTTCTGCCCTGTAATATCCTTCTCCTTAGGCAATGTGTGGACCAAAATTTAGCTGCATGAATGGAGGTATGTGGCAGAAGAGAGGGATAAAAAATAAAAGCGAGGGAGGGGCAGAAATGGGTCAATAGTTTAAAAATGTTATCCAATCACATTAGTTTATTTAAAAATTAAGAGATCACATAAATTAGGAGTTTGGGATTAACATACACATACTACTATATATAAAATAATCAACAAGCACCTACTGTATATCACAGGTAACGCTACTCAATAATCTATAATAACCTATATGGGAAAAGAATCTGAAAAAGAAAGGATATATGTATAACTGAATCCCTTTGCTGTGCACCTGAAACTAACACAACATTGTAAATCCTCTAGATTCCACTATAAAATTAAATTAAAATAAAATTTTTTTAAAAATTAAGAGATCGGGCTTCGCTGGTGGCGCAGGGGTTAAGAATCTGCCTGCCAATGCAGGGGACACGGGTTCAATCCCTGGTCCAGGAAGATCCCACATGCCGCGGAGCAACTCAGGCCATGCACCACAGCTACTGAGCCTGTGCTCTAGAGCCCGCGAGCCACAACTACTGAGCTCACGTGCCACAAGTACTGAAGCCCGCGTGCCTAGAGCCCGTGCTCTGCAACAAGAGAAGCCTCTGCAACAAGAGAAGCCACCACAATGAGAAGCCCGTGCACCACAATGAAGAGTAGCCCCCGCTCGCCACAACTAGAGAAAGCCTGCTTGCAGCAATGAAGACCCAACACAGCCATAAATAAATAAATAAATTTATTTTTTTAAAAAATTAAGAGATCACAAATAACTATGAATGAATGGATTTGAGATCAGAGATGTCCACTGCAGGACAGAATATATACAGCAGCAAGAAACATGAAGAAGAAAACAAAGTTTTTCCCAAGGAGTCTAACTACTGAGCAGAACAGAACCACATCTTCACTTTTGTGTCCCCCATCGCATGCAGCACAGCCCAGGATGGAGTAAGCCCTCAGTTCATAGTTCCTGAATTAAACAGCAGTCTAAACTTCTCCCTCATAATTACTGATTAAGTGCCTGTTGGGTTGCCACCTCCAGCTCTGGATCACAAGTTGGATGAAGGCATGGATACTGAACCAGTGATGCTGTGCCCTTCTTACTTCCTGCTGCATCTCTAGCACCCACCACAGTGCCTGGTGCAAAAGAAGTGTTGGGTAAATATTTATGCAATAAATAAATATGTTGAATAAGAACAGGGCAGGTGAGAATGTGCAAAGCCAAAATCCCCCTATCTTTCAAGCCCTAGCTCAAATTTTAAGCCTTTATCATAGTAGCATTTCCTCCTAGACAGAAGTTTTTGCTCCTACCTCTGACTTCCTCAAGTATCTTGTTTATCCCTCTTGGAGCATTTATTAAGTAGCAGTACACATAGTGGTTAAGGGTGCAAGCCCTGGAACCAGAATGCTGTTGTTTAAACAGAAGCTCAGGCGTTTACAAGCTATAGTACTTAGGGAGATGACTTAAGGTTCCTGAGTTCTGCTTCTCATCTCTCATTCTCTCTGCTTCTCATCAAAATGAAGAGAACTATACTATCAGTTTATTAAGGGTTGGTGTAGGGCTAATGAAGTAATACGTGAAAAACTCTTAGTTCAATATCCAACACATAGTAAGCATTCAAAATTATCTATTATATTTATCACTCTACTTTTATGATGATAGTTTTTAAAACTGCTCCGTTTATTGAATACATAATATATTCTCAACATGGTAGAAAGCATTTTATATGGGTTTTTACAATGAAGCCATAAGTGATCCTATGCAGCATTTCTTTACCTACCATTACAAAGCTGAGGCTCAAATGGTTACACGAACTGTCCAAGGTCACATAACTAGTAATAGATTTGCTGTCATTTGAGCCCAGCCAATAAAGCAGCAGCCCTGCTCACTGTCTTCATGAATGTACACATCTTAAGTCTTACCCTAGGTTATAAATTCCGTTGCGGGCAAGGATTTGATCTGATTTATTTTTGTATCCCCCAAAGCATCTAGCTTAATGCCTTATATGCCAATGATCGGTAAATATTTATTAAATGACTGAACACAGAGTGAAGGGATCCCCCAGTCAAATGTTATCAATGTCATCATTTTGTCCCAGCACGAGCTCTGCAAAAGTTGCTCCCATGCATTGTGAACAGAGGGAATCCTTTCCATGCTTAGGCAGCACCTACACCAGCATACACAGTAGACAGAGCAGTGTTCCCCTAAAAGAAATGCCATGTAAATAAGTCCTTTGTACAACCAAGTCTAACTGCATGTTGGCTTGATTCATCAAATATGTAGTATCCAAAAAAGTTTGCTTTAAGCCATGTCAGCAACATAGTGACACATTTCATTAGTGCCCTCTATACACATTTGAAATTTTAAAAAGCATTTATATGTTCTGTACGACTTTGTTTGTACTAGACAAGCTGCCTTTGACAAGGGCTGGGGAACGGCGAGAGCAACAGCGATGATGATACAGTCTTGCTCAGAATACACCAATAGCAACCATCACACAAAATAATGCATGGAGAATTTGTGGCCCTGCAGACCCCAAACAGGAGCAGATAGGCAGTGAGTCGCCAGCTCGGGAGAGGAAATGACCTAAATGGGAAAGAGTCTTAAGTGTTTACAGGATCTTAAAAATGCTAGAGCAGCAGTTCTCAAAGTTTGGTCTGTTGACTATCAGCATCGGCATCACCTGGGAACTAACTCCACAGTAATGCAAACTCTCAGGCCCCAGCCCAGCCTTCACACTCAGAAACTCTGGTGTGGGGCTTTAAGAAGGCTTCGTGATGATTCTGATGAACGCTAGGGTTTGAGAACCACCAAATACAGGGCATAGATATTCACACCCTTCTTTTCCAGAAATGAATGCTGAGGCCATAATTTTCCCAAGATCACACTACTGGTTAGTAAAGACCGGAACATCTACCTCCTGGTTCACAGGAAGGAGGGCTGGGAGAGGTGAAGGCAGATGCAAAGGGACTTTATGTCCTTGGAGCCTAAGTTCCATTTATATCTGAAGATTGTGAAACAATTAAGCAGGGGTCTCCGGGTGAAGGCTGCAGAGACAGGTTCTGACAACCACTGGATTAATGGCTGGAAGCACTGGAGTAAACAGAGTTAAGCCGGTGTTCTTTACTGTAGAACATTTAACGTGACGATATGTAATATTCATCTTCCAGAGGATGACAGAGTATGTAGTAACTGCCAAAATTGTTTTACCACAACCTCTGTACTAAGTTATAAAAAAAAGTGTGAAATGCCAATCTATATTATGTCAAAATGGTAAACAATATTTGTTAGATAACTGATTGGTTCATTTTTTAAATGCAATCAAATCAGTCAGACTCAAAGATGCTTAACTTGTAGTCCGTAGGTTCCTAAATGCTCTCTGGTTCCCAGGAAATTATAAGCAATTCCCTGAAATTATAAGCAACATTTTTTATGAGTATGTGCAAATATGATATTTTTCTGGAGGATTTCCAGAGATTTTTATTAAATTTACTAAGGGATCTATGGCTTATTCAATCACTTGATATGTTAGCTTCATGAAGACACAGCCAATGAAATCTGAGCATTTCCTTTAGCTTAGATTCTCAAGATTTCTCACTTTCGCTACTACAAAATGCTCCTGATTGCTAATTCTACTTCCCTTCCAGTCTTTCTGGTCCACCATTTAATTTTCTTAAACGTCAAACCTATTAACATGCATGCTTAAAAACCACTGCCTACCAATTCAAGTATAAACATTTCAGACATCCACAATACGGCTCTCTCTTCCTGGCCTCATCTCTCACTCTCTCGTGTATCCCACAGTCAGACAACTTGTTCTTCCCAGACACACTCACCTTGACCACCTCTGTATTTGGAACTACCAACCTCTATTTCCTTCCCAGACACTTTTTACACACTTCTCTAAAGCTGTCTCTTCCATGAAGTCTCCCTGATTCACCAAACATTCAGATTTTCTCCTCCAATCATGTCTCCAAGGCAAATACATGTCAATCTGTTATGATATGAATCATACTTGGAATATAAATAATCACTACTGGTATGTTTCTCATCCCTCCTGTGCTTGAGCACAGTAACTGTTTTTACTCTTGTCTTTAATTTGTTTGTCTCTGGATGTTTTTGCTGGGCCACCCCACTCTGGGCTATCACCAGGAAAGCAATATTGACCTGTCATATGTTTTCTCCTGAAATGATCAGATTTTTGTCAGGGAAAAAAAGCTCCTTTCAGTTCAGAAACAAATTCTTATCCATTTAGAAACCAAGAGAAATCTAGATTTTTTTTTTGTATGGTTTTGTTTGTATTAGAAGAGGCTGCCTTGAACAAGGGCTGGGGAATGGCAAAAGCAGTAGGAATGATGTAGATTCAGAAGCATCCGTCTATCCAGCAGGTACATGCAGAAGCTTCTGTGCAAGCTTATTCCTGAGATAAAAGAATATAATTAAGGAAGATCAATAAAACAACAAAGATTTTCTCTTTCTCCTTGTTCATCTTTCTCCTAATGTTGAAGAACTATCACATATATTTTCAGAAGTCATGAATCAAAAATAATCATTTTGGGTTTTGATACATTAATCGACCTCCAGTAGTCATCATTCCTTATTCCCACTTTCTTTCTCCTTCAGTAGAAATGCCTTTATTGGAAATAAAAGGATAAAACAAGATGTTGGGGGTAGAGAACAGGAGGCCAAAAAGACTTAATTCCATGGACAGAAAATTCTAAAATCAAAATTCCAGCCAAAGTTGGAATTTCACAGGAAGAAGTGCAGAGGATTAGAATCCTATTTATAGACTTACTGGCAGGGCCAAGTCTGAAGAAAGAAAGTATGCCCCTCCACAAACACAAACCTCAACCCAGAACTCTAAGCAGCCTGCTTCAGCCAGAGACATGGGTTTGAAATCACAGCACAGTTTGGGTTGGAACAGAGCAGTGGGCAGCCATGACCATGGACACAGCATAGAAAGAGCTCAGAGTCATCTCTGTCTATGTATGTTAGGGGTGTGGGGTATCCCAACTAGGAGACTGAAATCCTCTGTGATCTAGGATTCCCTTTTATTCATTCCAATCAGAAAAGAAGATTGTAAATAAACCCACTGGCTCTGGGTTTACTGACACAACCAAAATATAGAACTAGGCACGGAACTTTGAGTTTCCACATTGAAAAAATCTACCATATCCATTAATTTATACACTTATAAAAGATAATCTGGGCTTACTATTTCCCTTTCCTGTCTCTCCCTTCTCTAGTTGGCTAGTGACAGACACCAATTGGCAGAGACGGATTGAGAAATACAAACAGAATGGTAGCTAAGTAAATACAGGAGTTTAACCACCACCCCTCCAAGTGTTCATGCTTAAGCATCACAACTACCATTCCAGAGTTCAAAAATTAACTCTTCTTTTTCTCAATACATTTTATTTCTTCCTGATATATATTTCCCCAGCAAATTCAGCTTATGTACAAGTGAAAATGGCAATCTACCAAGGATTACCTAACTGGGTCCTACCTAATCTCCTTTCAGTATTTTCTGTCTGACTTTGAGCAAGTCTTTCTCCTACCCGCCTGTCTTGGTTACTCTCTCTATAAAGTGGGAATGTCTTGCTCTTCTCATTAAGTCTAGTGTCTGCTCTAAGGCATGTGATGCTATCATTCAATAAATGTTAAATGATGCTAACAATTTGCATCATATCCCTCAAAAGCACCTTGAGTGCTTAGGATGAATCTAATAAGTAAACTAAAATAAATTTGATTCCCTAGAACTGCTTAACAGAAGAGTAACTGAGATGCCCTCAAGTTAATTACTACCAATCGGTGGGTGCAAGAGATGATTCACTTTTCTGAACTTCAGTTGGAGGGATTGATTTTATGGCTCCTCGTGTCTCTTTCACTGTTGAAATCCCATAAAATAAATGAATAATCAAAAAAAGAAAAGTCCGCTGTTGCTTAAGCCTGGGTTACTGCTCCTTCCATCTTTTTTTGTTTTTCCAAAATCAGTGTTGCCATCATGATACACATCCCTCAGATTCTGTTCTGATCACAAATCTAGGTGCACAGTTTTCCTTTTATAATACAAATATGTGTGCGTAGTGATATTCACTACCATTGCCTTTTACTGTGCTGTGCACTACCCCAGAACACTGAAAAACTACACATGCAAATATCACAACAGAAGACCTACTTGAACTATATTCTTATTTTCATTTGAGTTTATCTATTTAATAAGCCATTTGATCCAGAAGATCCCTCCGTTACAGTGTCTGAAATTTGGCTAACTTGCTGCCTTAGGAGCCACTATAAAAGCTGTGATATTGCAAAAATAATATTATAACTTTATTTTATAATAATATAGAAAATATGTTCTACACCATACAATGGCAGACTCAGTAATACAGAGTAACGCCTCATTTATCCAGGATGGTTGGGTAATGAGGCAGTCCACTGTGATTTGTCCTGAGAACTGAGGCTTATTCCCTTTGTACACCAAGAGGTTGTGTCTGAACTAATTTTTGATGGAAAGATTTCCCAAATGTATTACACAATTTCTGGCTCAACCAAATACATACGTATTGTTAACGATGAAGTCAGCACATGGCTAGCAGCCATCACACCGCACAACATCACAGTCAGATGGAGGCCTGGGAGGGCAAGGCTTGCTTTTGTTCCTTTGTTAAACGTTCTCAGCTGGTTCTGCTTTCAAAGTCATGTGTACGAAAGGCTTTCTATTTCCCTTCTCACTATTAGTTGCCCTTTTATCATTTTCAATATTCTTGCTCCAAGCAATTTTCATTCCTTTAAATTCCTGTTTTTAATTTGTAGAAAGCTCGATAACAAAACCCTGCTAGAAGTCACTGCAATTTCTGCATATAAGCTAAAGGGGGCACAATGAGGAATCAGTAAGAATGAATGAGGAGCCCTGGGTGGTCATGAAGTAGATGCTCCAACTGCCTGCTTCTTTCCCAGGACCCAGAGAGTGAGGTTGCTGAGAACTGTCCACAAGAGCAAGTACTCTTGATTCTGCCTCATATTTTTATCTCATTATTTCACCCTGATGGTGTCTCTTTAACTAGATTATATAAAGTCCATAAGGGCAGGAAACGTATTGCATTGTTCATCTGGTTTGTCACACTACTTACTATAGTGCTGAGTACATAAAATGTTTTCGCGTGATTTGTCTGTGCAAATCCATATTTAAATGTTAATACAATATAATACTTAAAATTTCTGTCATTTAGCATTCATTTTGCCGAACTTTCCCTCCAATAGAGTTGACTGACTTGTCCTAGACATTGCTGTAAATAAAGATTTCTTGTTTAATTTGTGGCGCCATAATTAGAAACCAACCTGCATATTAGTTACTCTCTTTTCCTGATTCATAATTTTTTCACAGAGAATTTTTTTCTGTCTGTGTAATTTGTAAGCAAAATTTCCAGCTCTGTGCTGACGCCCAGCTGTAGCCTTTATTTTCACATCTGCATGTCCAGTAACTCATTAACATTTCTTAAGCTGTGCCTGCATCAAACTTTTCTTGGCTTGTCAAAGGATCTTTCCTTTGATCATGGCAGTGAAAAGAACTGTGAGTGGAGACCGCTCCTAGGAACGACATGCAAAGGTATCTCTGGCCCATTTAGATATTTATTCAGAAATTCTCATTTAATGTCCTATGTTATTTCAATTCTTTTCACCCTGCAAAAGTCACTTCAGGAAATCATCTTTCCTTATGATTACAATTTTCTCAGGATCAAGGTCTTGTTTGGCCCAGGATGTAAAAGTCCATACTCTCTTGGCCACACTGCAAACATGTCTTGCCTCTGTCTATAATGTTTCAGTTGCTTCTGAAATCATTCTCTAAACCTGTAATGTGTCCATGCCACTTGTGTGGAGACACGTGGGAAGTGGGGTCACTAATCTAAATACAAAATTCTAACACCAAACATTGGTTATTATTCTGTACCTGCAGAGGGACTTGTAGAGTGACACAGCCTTACATATGCTACCTGACACCAAATCCTCCTGGAGACAGTAAGGTCTGCTCAGATTCTAATCCTACTGCAAGAATTCACTGAGTATCTCCTTTAACATGCCCTTGTTTTCTTAAAGCTAACTTATTTTTTTTTGTGGTACGCGGGCCTCTCACTCAGCGGCCATGGCTCACGGGCCCAGCCACTCTGCGGCATGTAGGATCTTCCTGGACCGGGGCACGAACCCGTGTCCCCTGCATCGGCAGGCGGACTCTCAACCACTGCGCCACCAGGGAAGCCCATAAAGCTAACTTTTTAAAACACCATCTCATTTAGCTGTGAGAAAGCAGGTGCAAAAGCCACTTTTGTGCTCATTGCAAACATTTATTTTTCTTCCTGACATCCTTGAAAATCCAGAACGACTGAAGCCTATCCTGATCCTTAAGCCGTATTCTCTGTAAGCAGAACATGGAACTGACACAATATAGTCTCATGGCTAGCTGGATATATTTTACAGTATAATCTGTATACTGAAGCATGAATAAAAATATATACGTACATCTTACAGAGAAATAATAAAATGCTCATGTACTCACCAAAGACTTGAGATATTCAGCATTACAACCCCCTCAGTTCCCTGTGAACCCACCCCAGTCATATTTTCCTTCCTCCCCTCCAGAAGTGACCACCATTCTGGGTGGTCTTACAGACATCTATAGAACACTCAATGCAACAACAGCAAAATACGTTATCAACTGCACGTGGAACATTCTCCAGGACAGACCATATGTTAGGCCATAAAACAAGTCTCAGTAAATTTAAAAGTACTAAAATCATACGATATGTTCTTAGACCACAATGGAATAAAAGTAAAAATAAATAACAGAAGCAATTTTGGGAAATTCACATATATGTGGAAATTATACAGTACAAAACTAAATAACCGATGGATCAAATAAAAACAAATCACAAGGGAGATTAGAAAGAGATTAGTAAAAGTGAGAACAAAACATACTAAAATTTATGGGATGCAGATAAGGCAGTGATTAAAGTGAAATTTACAACTATAAATACCTATATTTAAAAAGAAAGACCTCAAATTAATAACCTAACCTTCCACCTTAAAAATATAAAACAGTAAAGCCAACTAACCCAAAGTTAGTAAAAGGAAAATAATAATAATAATGATAATAATAATAATAAAGAATAGAGTGGAAATAAATGAAACCAAAAATTAAAAAGAATAGAGAAAATCAATAAAACAAAAGTTGGATCTTTGAAAAGATCCACAAAACTGACAAAATTTTAGCTAGACTGACTAAAGAAAAAGTAACACTAAAACTACTAAAATCAAGAAAGAAAGGACATCACTACCAATCTTACAAAACTAAAAGAATTATAAGGAAATTCTGTGAATAATTGTGTGCCAACAAATTAGATAACCTAGGTAAAATAAAGGCCTAGAAAGATACAAACTATCAAAATTGACTCAAAAGAAAAAGTCTAATAGAGCTAAAAGAAGTAAAAGGATTGAATTAGTAATCAAAAAATTCCCAAAAAGAAAAGCCCGGGGCCAAGATGATTTTGCTGGTGAATACTACCAAATGTTTACAGCAGAATTATTAACAATCCCTCACAAATTTTTCCAAAAAATAGGAGGAAAGGAACACTTCTCGAGTCATTACCTGAGGCCAGTATTACCCTGATGCCAAAACCAGACAAAGAAATCACTAAAAAAGAAAACTATAAATCAACATACCTTATGAATATAGATGCAAAAAGTATCAACAAAATAGTGGCAAACTGAATCCAGCAACATTAAAAAGGATTTATCCCAGGAATGCACAGTTGGTTCAACAAACAAAAATCACTCAAAGGAATACACCAAATTAAAAGAATAAAAGACCAAAAAAAAAATCATCTCCATACATGTAGAAAAAGCATTTGACAAAATCCAATATTATTACCATCTAGGATAAAGACACCTAACAGTAACAGAAGGCAACTTCCTCAACGTGATAAAGGGCATCTATGAAAAACCCACAGCTAACATTATATTTAACAAACAGTGATTACTTTCACTCTAAGATCAGGAACAAGACAAAGATGCCTATTCAACATAATACTAAAGGTTGTAGCCAGGAAAGTTAGGCAAGAAAAGTTTTTAGGAATGGCATCATCTTGCAGGCAGAAAATCCTAATTCACTAAAAAAAGCTATTAGAGTTAATGAAACTAGTTCAGCGAGATTGCAGGATACAAGATCAACATACAAAAATCAACTGCATTCTTCACACTAGCAATAAACAAGCCAAAAATGAAATTAAGAATGCAATTTCATTTACAGTAGCATGAAAATAACATTCTTAGAAATAAAATTAACAAATAAGTACAAGACGTGTACACTAAAAAGTACAAAACTTCATCAAAAGAATTTAAAGAATACCTAAATACAGAGGAAGACACCTGTGTTCATGAAAGACTTAATATTTTAAGACAGCAATTCTTCCCAAATTATCCACCAGTTCAATGGACTCTCTATCAAAATTTCAGTCACGCTTTTCTACAGAAAGTAACAAACTTACCCTAATATTCCCATAGAAATGAAAACAACTAAGCAAAGGCAAAATAATCTTGAAAAAGAAGAGCAAAGTTAAAGGACTCTCACTTCCCATTCTCAAGACTGGTGCTGGCAAAAGGATAAGACAAACTGAACAATGGAATCGAACTTTGACAAACTGAACAATGGAATCGAACTTTGACAAATAGACCCATTTATGGCCAATTTATTTTCAACAAAGGTACCAAGAAAATTCAGTGGGGGAAAACAGTCTCTGCAATCAATGGTGCTAAGGCAACTGGATGAAAAGAATGAACTTGGACCACTATGTCATACCATATACAAAAATTAACTAAAAAAACGAAATACCTAAATATAAAGGCTAAAATTCTAAAACTCGTAGGATAAAAACAGGTATAAATCTTTGAGATTTGGATTAGGCAACGGTTCTTAGATATGACACCAAAAGCACAGGCAACAAAATAAAAATTAAAGAGGTTGGACGGTGGAGAGAGCGAGGGTTGGGTATATCTTCAAGCTGAGGCAGTGCCCACCACCCATACTGGTGGTTCCTCAGGAGTCAAAGGGCCCGCCATCCCTCTTGCTCCTGTGGCAGGGCGCCTCCCGGCTTCCCTGATGTTCCCTGCCCGGGGTGGCTGCGGCCTTGACTGCGAGAGCGCTGGCGCCCACCCAGATGGAGCAAGGGACCGCTACCACACATACACCGAGCTCCTGGCCATCTTGCAGCGCTTCAGGCAGAACCCTAAGGAGCTCAGGATTACCCGGATCCCGCGGGTGTGTGACCGGAGGGGCCCAACCCTGTCCCTGAACTGCGGGGAACTGGAGCCGCTGGGTGAGCTGACCAGCGACGCTCTCTTCAACTCCTGCTGCCAGGCCCTGAGGAACGGCTGCATGACGCGGCTTACCTGGCGGCCGCCGGCCTGGCGCCAGGGCTGGGAGTCCTTTCAACTTCGGGGCCACGGGGCTGCTCTTCCGCTCCTGCAGCACGCTGGGGAAGGGCATCCAGCACCCAGCTAGCGCGCAAGCCGGGCGTGCTCCCCTGCATCTACAGTAAGACGCCCTCGCCCTCCTCGCCCTCCTCGCTCGGCGCTTGCTGGAGCACGTGACCTTCACGCTGGGCCTGCAGCGGCACCGGCTGATGGCCACGCCCTCTTGAGCTGCAGTTCTCCACGGTCAGCCTGCTGGTGCAGGGCCTGATGGCGCAGGAGGCGGTGATGTAGACCCGTGGCATCGCCAACGTCAGTCTGCTCTGGTTGCTCTGGTGCCAGAGCCAGCACGGCCGCGACAAGCTCACGCTGAGACCCAACCCGACATGAAAGGAACCCCCGGGCTGGCTCCCGAGCCTCCGCGTGCCCGAGGACAGGATGACCGAGCAGCCCACCAAGGGCCTCCTGGGGCTGTGCATCAGTGAGACTGAGCTGCACCCGCAGCCATGCTGCCCACGGGTTCCGGAAGGAACTGCCGCCGTGACCCCCTCCTCCAACGAGGCCTGCGGGGAGGGGCAGCCGGTGCACCGTGACTAGGCCTCCCCTCACCCCACCCCCGGGACTGTCCATTGGCACTGGATGGAGATGGAGGCTCTAAATTTTAGGGGAGACCACAGGGCAGAGAGCTGGGGACATTGTAGGGGAGATGCAATGCCTCTGCCAGTGCCCCCCCCTCCCCAAGCACCTCCAGGATGGACTGAAGGACTGCCCACCCTCTCTCCAGTCTAGAGTAGGCAGGCTGCCCCTTGGCTGCGTGTTTGAGGAGCGTGGACAGAAGAGGCCCATTGGCACGATGGGTGGGCCCAGCGGTGCACCCACTCTCTGCCACACAGGCCCCAAGGCACTAGAGCCGAGCAGGGAGACCCCATGGCCCACGACGTGGAAGCATCCTGAAATTTG
The DNA here is from genome assembly GCF_003031525.2 of Neophocaena asiaeorientalis asiaeorientalis. Lineage (NCBI taxonomy): Eukaryota > Metazoa > Chordata > Mammalia > Artiodactyla > Phocoenidae > Neophocaena > Neophocaena asiaeorientalis. The sequence goes on from NW_020172779.1 coordinate 3,158,950, forward strand.
TACCCTTTGGCTTAAGGGATTTTTTGATGTAATAGTTTTACTTAATGCTTTATTTTAAGCATATACAACACTTTGGTTTTAGGGGTGCTCATATAGTTTCCCTCTTCAGATTTTTTCTTTTTCAGTGTCTTTACGTTTTAAAGTGTACTTTCCTGGGGAAGGGGCGGGCAGTGTCTTCTGGTTTCTCTAGCTGCATAAAGTGGTCTCCAGACGGTGTCTTTATACCACATCTGGGTTAAGGGTGTTGGGGCCAAGAATCACAGCTTTGTGAGGAGGGACAGAGGCCTAGCAGGTGGTGCTGGGTGCACCAACTCACATTAAATCGTGTGCACATCCAAAAAATAAAACTACTTTTATGTTGCAAATAATACCATCAGTAATGCAAAGGGGAAACCTATAGAATGGTAGGTATTACTTTTTAAGTCATATATCTCTTATAGGTCTGTATCCAGAATATTATAAAGAACTCTTCCAACTTAATAATAAAAAAGACAACCAGGGGCTTCCCTGGTGGCACAGTGGTTGAGAGTCCGCCTGCCGATGCAGGGGACACGGGTTTGTGCCCTGGTCCGGGAGGATCCCACATGCCGCGGAGCGGCTAGGCCCGTGAGCCATGGCCGCTGAGCCTGCGTGTCCGGAGCCTGTGCTCCGCAGCGGGAGAGGCCACAGCAGTGAGAGGCCCGCATACCACAAAAAAAAAAAAAAAAAAAAAAAGACAACCAAATTTTAAAATGAGCAAAGGATTTGAATATTTTCATAACAAGATATACAATGGGCCAATAGGCACATGAAAAGATGTTCAACACAATACTCACTGGAGAAATGCAAAACCACAATGAGATACCACTTCACACTCACTCTGGCTATGATAAAAAAGACAGGAAGTAACAGGTGTCGGTGAGACTATAGAGAAATTGGGACCCTCATGAATTGCTGGTGGGAATGTAAAATGGTAGAGCTGCTTTGAAAAACAGTTTGGCAATTCCTCAAAAAGTTAAACATGGAATTACATAAGACCCAGCAAGTCTACTCCTAGGTACACACCCAAGATAGTTGGGTATATGTAAGTTTAAACATATACACCCTTGGATATATACAGATATAAGCATATGTCCGTTCAAAAACTTGTTTATGAATGTTCATAAAACCACTATTCATAGTAGCCAAAAGGTTGAAATAACCCAAATGTCTATCAACTGATGAATGAAAAACAAAAGGTAGTATAGCCATACATGGAATATTATTTGAACATGAAAAAGATTAAGGACTGATACTTGCTACAGCATAGATGAAGCTTGAAAACATTATGCAAAGCGAAAAAAACCAGTCCCAAAAGGCCACATATTGTATGATTCCATTTATATGTAACGTCCCGAATAGGCAAACCCTTAGTGAGAGAAAGTAGGTTAGTGGTTGCCAGGGGCTGAGGGGAGGGAAACGTGGGGCATCACTGCCAGTAGCTTCAGGGTTTCTTTCTGGGGTAATGAAAATGTTCTGGAATTAGTGATGATGGTTGCACATATTTGTGACTACACTAAAGAAAACTTTAGTGAATTGTCCACTTTAAAATGGTGGACTTTGTGGTATGTGAATTATATTTCAATTTTAAAAATCAGCCTTTGGCTTATTGATCCTCTCTATTATGTGTGTGTTTTCTATTTCATTAATTACCACTCCAATCTTCATTCTGCTGTTTTTTTTCTAATTCCTTAAGTTAGAAACCTAGTTCGTTATGTCTGAGCCCTCATTATTATTTTTCCTTCCAGAGCATTTTATTGATTTGATTTATATTTACATTTTTATTGGATTATAGTTGATTTACAATATTGTGTTAGTTTCAAGTGTACAGCAAAGTGATTCAGTTATATATGTATTTTTCAGGTTATTTTCCATTATAGTTTATTACAAGATGTCGAATATAGTTCCCTGTGCTACACAGTAAATCCTTGTTGCTTACTTTTTTTATGTATAGTAGTTTGTATCTGTTAATCCCATACTCCAAATTTATCCTCACCCCTCCCTTTCTCTTTTGGTAACTGTAAGTTTGTTTTCTGTGTCTGTGAGTCTATTTCTGTTGTGTATATAGATTCATTTGAATTACTTTTTAGATTCCACATATAAGTGATACATAATATTTGTCCTTCTCAATACTTCACTTAGTATAATGTTCTCTAGGTCCATCCATGTTGCTGCAAATGGCTATATTTCATTCTTTTTTATGGCTGTTCTTAAGCCAGTCATCTGTGGATGGGAACTTGGGTTGTTTCCATTTCCAGCTATTATAAATAGTGCTGCTATGAACATTAGGGTGCATGTATCTTTTGAATTAGATTCTGTCTTTTCCAGATATAGGCCCAGGAGTGGGATTGCCAGATCATACGGTAGCTCTATTTTTAGTTTTTTAAGTAACCTCTATACTGTTTTCCATAGTGGCTGCACCAATTTACATTTCCACCAACAGTGTAGGAGGGTTCCTTTTTCTCCACACCCTTTCCAGCATGTATTATTTGTAGACTTTTTGATGCTGGCCATTCTGACCAGTGTGAGATAATACCTCACTGTGGTTTTGATTTGCATTTCTCTAATAACTAGTGATGTTGAGCATCTTTTCATGTGCCTGTTGGCCACCTATATGTCTTCTTTGGAGAAATGTCTATTTAGGTCTTCTGCCCATATTTTGATTGGGTTTTTTTTTTATATTGAGTTGTATGAACTGTTTGTATATTTTGGATATTAATCCCTTGTTGGTTTGTATATTTTGGATATTAATCCCTTGTTGGTTGCAAATATTTTCTCCAATTCCATAAGTTGTCTTTTATTTTTGTTGATGGTTTCCTTTGCTGTGCAAAAGCTTTTAAGTTTGATTAGTTCCCATTTGTTTATTTTTGCTTTTATTTCTTTTGCCTTGGGAGACTGATCTAAGAAAATATTGATATGATTTATGTCTGAGAATGTCTTGCCTATGTTCTCTTCTAGGAGTTTTATCATGTCATGTTTTATATTTAGGTCTTTAAACCATTTTGAATTTTTGTATATGGTGTGAGGGAGTGTTCTAATTTCATTGATTTACATGTAGCTGTTGGCTTTCCCAGCACCACTTGTTGAAGAGACTGCCTTTTCTCCATTGTATATTCTTGCCTCCTTTCTCATAGATTACTTGACAATAGCTGTATGGGTTTATTTCTGGATCCCTCATTGTTTTTAATGTTAATATTTAAGGCGATATTTTTTCCTATAAATACTGTTTTAAGCTGCTAGCACACATCTTGATAATTAGTATTTTAATTATTATGCAGTTTTGAGTACATTCTAATTTTCATCATTATCTATTCTTGTTACCTGTGTTGTTTTAAAAATGTGTTTTTAAACTTCCGAGCTTATAGCTTTTTTCTCATTATTACTACTTATGCTAAATTTTTAACCTAATTGCAATTTTGTCAGAGAATGCAGTTTGCACAATACTATTTTAGTCAGCTACTTGATAGGATGAGAAGCTTTAAAATCTCAATGGCTTGACACACACAAAAAAAGTTTCTCACATCAAGCTACTGGTCAGTGGACTCTCCCGAGTGGCTCTCCTCCAAGTAACAACTCAGGGATCCAGGCAACATCTAGTAGCTTTGCCACCCAGGGCCTCACTGGACACACTGCTACACTGAGCTGGCTGACGAATAAAGAGAGAGTGGGTAGAGGTCATATAGGATATGTTCAGGGGTCAGGGCTGAAAACAGCATAATCACTTTCACCTACTTTTCTTTGACCAGAGCTAATTCCATATTCCCATCTAGGTACAAGGGGACTGTACAACGTAGTTTAGCTGTGGACCCAGGAAGAGGAAGCATACTTAGCGAACATCTAGCTAATCTTTGCCACAGATGCCCATCCTTAGAAATCTGTTGAAACTAATTTTGTGGCTTAGCCATGGAAAATTTCATCAATCTTTTATGTTTGATTGGAAACAATACATATTCTGCAGTTGTTGGATACAGTGTTCTGTACCTGTTCTATCAGGTTTCATTCAGTCTTCAACACCCTTACCGATTTTTTTTATGTGCTTGTTCTGACAACTGAGAAAAAATATTAAAATTTCAGACTGTGAAATTGCCACTTCTTAGAGTCCTATTGATATTTTTGCATATATTTGAGGCTGTTGGGTGTGTACAAGTTTAGAATTATTACATCCTGGTAAATTGAATAATTTATCATTGTTTAATGGTCTTTATCTCCAGTAATACTTTTTTCTTAAAATGTATTTTGTCAGATATTAATATAATTGTATCAGCTAGGTGAAATCATATATATTTTCAACCAACTCTGTAAGTTTATTAAGATTCTTTTACACTTGATGTACCATTGTTATATCAATAATAATAATTTGGGGAATTTAAAATTTTTAAGGTGAAAATTTTTAATTTTCATTAAAATATTTTATTCAAGAGCATCTGATATTGCTATAAGTCTCTAAAAACCTCTAATAATTATGAATTGCTAAGCAACACACAATCATGTTTGTGTCTTGAATGATACCTAAATATGCTGACAATTTTTTTTTATTGAAGTACAGTTGATTTATGACATTGTTAATTTCAGGTGTACAGCGAAGTGACTCATTTATGTATGTACATATATGTTCTTTTTCATAGTCTTTTCCATTATAGGTTATTACAAGATATTGAACATAGTTCCCTGTGCTATGCAGTAGGACCTTGTTGTTCATCTATTTTATACATAGGAGTTTGTATCTGCTAATCCCAACTCCTAATTTATCCCTCCCCCACCCCTTTTCCCTTTTGGTAACCATAAGTCTGTTTTCTATTTCTGAGTCTATTTCCGTTTTGTAAATAAATTCAGTTGTATCATATTTTAGATTCCACATATAAGTGATATCATATGATATTTGTCTTTGTCTGACTTACTTCACTTAGTATGATAATCTCTAGGCCCATCCACGTTGCTGCAAATGAATGCTGACTTAATTAACATCACAAAAAGAACCTTCTTAACTAATCAGCTGATGTGATAAAGTATTTTAGAAATTAGAATTACATAGGTATAAAACTAGGTTTAAATGTTTTCATTGTAATATTTTAAATGTGCTTTGATATAGACATCAAATTAAGCCACTGATTTTTTTTAATCTTTTATTTATTTATTAAAAAATTTGTTTTAAATTTTTGGCTGTGTTGGGTCTTCCTTGTTGCATGCGGGCTTTCTCTAGTTGCAGTGAGCAGGGGCTATGCTTCCTTTTGGTGAGCGGGCTTCTCATTGCGGTGGCTTCTCTCGTTGCAGAGCACGGGCTCTAGGCACGCGGTCTTCAGTAGTTGCTCCGCAAGCCACTGATTTTTAACCAATACTTACTTTGGACTTATACTTACTCTGCAAAATATAAATCTTGATCAATACTTCAATCTAACAGTTGATTATTTTGTTACTTTTCTCTTCATTGCCTGATCTTGTTGACCTGTGTTGTCTGTGCAATTTCAAGTATGGTGCCATAACAACAACAAAAATACTTCTCCTCTCATATGGTTCATTGAAGTATGCAAACACTTTTAGGCATATTAGCAGGTGCTCAATAATTATTTTTGGAACTGAATTGTCCTACTTCTTCTTGATTGCCAAATAGGAGTTTAATAAAGACACAATGAAGAATTTTCTGTGGGTGGCATTGAACACCCTGAAAGCTGAGTTTGTTCCCGATCTCTACATTGCATGTCTCCAGCCCCATGCACTTGAAACGTCTCCTCCACTCTCATTCTTTGCTATGTGCTAAGAATGCAGCCATGAAAGACTGCTCACTTCTATGAAGTACATCTAAGCCAAGGACATTAAATTCCATCTTTACTTTTGAATACAGATTTCTATGAAAAGACCAATCCTTATTTTTTTTTTTTTTTTTTTGTCTGTGTTGGGTCTTCGTTTCTGTGCGTGGGCTTTCTCTAGTTGCGGCGAGTGGGGGCCACTCTTCATTGCAGTGCGCGGGCCTCTCACTGTTGCGGCCTCTCTTGTTGCGGAGCACAGCCTCCAGTCGTGCAGGCTCAGTAGTTGTGGCACACGGGCCTAGCTGCTCCGCGGCACATGGGATCTTCCCAGACCAGGTCTCGTGTCCCCTGCATTGGCAGGCAGATTCTCAACCACTGTGCCACCACGGAAGCCCCCCAAGACCAATCCATTTTTAAAAGCTGAATGGATAACCTGAAAGTAGCTTACAGCTGATTAATATTTAGGGACCAAAAAAAAAACCCAAAACCCAACACAAGAATATTTCCCAGTTTATTGAATGCTAATTTGACTAGGACTTGATTGAATTTTCATTCACTCAGTTCTTACCTTTCTTGATTCTTAACTAGTCAATAGAATGTCACTGGCCATGTTGAGCTCTGCAATTCTGCCACCCGTATTACAATGATCTATTTCTATGGCAAGACTGACAGCTTGAGATAGTCTTTTTTCCTGCTGAGCCATTTTCTGTGATGGATGATACAAGGAACAGTAACACTTTCCAATTTGGCGTCTTTTAGGTATTAACTGGGTCATTTATTCCACATCCTTTCAGCCCTACCTTTATTCTTCTTTGAGCTCATTGACTTCTAGACAAGAAAATGACACATTTCCTTAAGGAATCTCCCTCAGCTAGGAGTTGATGTCATTTTTTTTTTTTAAGGAACTTTTTAGAAAAGACAGACTCTTCTTCAATCTGATGTTCTTCCATTGGAAACAAGGTGGGAATTCTGTTAAAATATGTGAACAAGTATTTCTTTACCTAATAATAGAATATATTGAGTAGAGGGAACCACCAGAAACTTGAAATAGGGCAAATAGAGCATTTTATAAAAACTAAAAGAAAGTAAAAATTTACAACATTTGTAGTCACTTTATATCAATGATGGTTGCTGTTTGCCAAATATTTTCATTTTTACTTTCCCATACACAGGGCAGAATTGTACTTCTTAGCTCCCTTATACTTGGGTGAGGCCATGCAGCTAGTTCTGCCCAGGGGATTTTCTGGGGATGCGAGCGTATCACTTCTGAGCTAGATCGTGCAATGTGAGAGCCTCAAGAGTGCTCTTCCCTCTGGCTGGTGATGGTGACTATCTTTTCAATCTGATTTCCTGAGTTCCTACCTTGAGGATTTGCAATAGACAGGTAACATGACCAAGAAATAATCTTTTGCTACGTTAAACAACTGAGATTTGGGGGTTGTTACTGCAGCATAGGCTACTTTTATACTTATTGGATAAGACATTATAGAACTTGCTACCGCCAATAGCTAAAAATTACAAATAGGCTCTGAAAACTGTTTAGGTAAATTTAGAAATGAACCATCTTTTAAGAATTTCTAAGTTTTTGAGGTTCTTAATAAGAAAGGACAACCTTACCTTCTCATAAAATGCTACTTAGTGTTGATGAACAGAACTGTATGTTGGACACTCCAGATGTGGGTCCACTAGGGACACTTGTAACTTCTGAGAAGTAATGTAGATAAGAAGCATGGATTTAGGAGCATGTGTTTTATATCTAACTATTCCGTGTCAGCTCTTGTTCTCTAACCTCTTGAAGCCTCAGTTTCCTCATCTGTAAAATGGAGGTAATAATAATAGCGCCCCGTGTGGCAGTTATAAGGAAAGCACCAGTGTGAATGATAGAGCCCCATTATGAAAAGGAGCAAATATTTGCTCCAGGGCTTGATAAATAGTAGTTCTTCTCTTGTGTTGAAGGGATAACAGCACAAATCTAAACCATTTTACCAATACCGCAGGGCTGTTATACCACTTGACCACCTTCCTTGCTTCCCTTTTCTGTTCTCCCTGATTCTTTCTGATCCTGCTTCATTTTTCAAGGGAAAAATCAGCCGGAGTAGCAATCATCCCATGGCCTCTGTACGCAATAAGTTATTGGTAAGAAGAGCATGGTGGTAATAACAACATCTCTGTCTCTAGTAGTGAGCAGTTGCGTTGTGTACCTGGTCCTTGCTCTGGACACTTTCCATACATTTTTCCCCTTACAACGGCCCAGTGAGGTAGGCATTTTAGCCCTCAGTTTGCAAACAAGAAGGTTGAAGGTAGATACCTGCTTATAGTCATGCAGTTGTTAATTGATACAGCCAGAATTGGGTCCAGAATGATCTGAAGATCGGCCTCTTAAATGCCAAGTAGGGGAAGCATATATCCAGGTTTGCCTTGAACTGTCTCTATCTATGTCTAGTATCCTGGCACTCCATCTGCTTTACCATGTACCTCACGTTTTTCATTTTTATAAAAGTATTATTATTAATAATTGTATTAAAACATTCTGAATTTTCTAGGCTTCCACTTTTACTTTTAGCTTCTGCCAGGGTTTCAGCTAGTCTATATGTGAAATGCACATGCCATAAAAAGACTTCTCAATTTAATACTTGGTTGTATTCGAAACCAACCAGAGATGACCTTTCTTTCTTCTCTTGATCCTGTCTAGATACAGTATAATAATACCTCTCTTGGAAGGAAATAGAGTGATCTTGTACACTAGGCTTTGGGAAGCAAACTCCTTCAGTCTTTGGTGGTGTTAGTGACAGAAGTGTTCAATACCACTGCCCCTTCCAAGCTAATGAGCACATGTGCAAATGGTGCTATGGCCAGTGCTAACAGGCTGCAAGATGCATGAAGCCACCGGAGTACCAAGGCACAGAGGCAGGGGAAACTTGGGAAACTGTAGGTTTGGTGTATGTAATATGTATGGGAAATAGAGACTGAGAATCCTTCTATAGAGTACGTAGAGAATAATTTGTACTACAGCGGCTTTATCATTTATTATATGCTCTAAATCTACAACTTTTTATTTATATTATTTTTTGGTAACTTTTTAAAAATTTTAAGATAACTCTTTAGCAGCAGTGAATTCTAGGGGAAAGAAATCACATGTTTAATAAAAATTTAAGTACTGAATTTCTTAAGAAAGTTGATGAACACATAACTTGCACAAAATGTTTGCCGGCATTTGACATCTAACTTGGGAGCCATAATGATATCTGTGACCATGTGAAACTGTAAAGTGCTAATCTACTGGAGAAACGTCAGCATTGATTTCAAAAGCTAACAGTTACTTTTTGTAGGTTTTGCAGAAAGTAATGACGTAAAGAAACATCACTAAACTTATCTTTAAAATATCGAAGAAAGAAGTGAACAATAAAAGGATGAATCCCCCTGCTGTGTATAATATTTAAATTTGAAATTCTATAATGTAGTTTGGAATGTTTCAACTTGTGGTGAGACTCTCGATGGAACTCTTACTTTTATTGGATAAATTTATATTCTGAACTGGAATGGAGTGAAAGTAACAACGCCTATGATTTTGCAGCATCTGAGTTTGGAGAAACATTCAAGAGAATCACAGAGACAACTTAATTGAAGAATTTTGATTAAAATATTTTTCAAAGAAAGATATTCTGAATGCAGGCAAAAAAGAGCATTCATGAAAATATTTGGGCTGACGTATTTACACATTCTGATTTTAAAAACAGAAAGTGCATGTCCTTTGGTGCTTAACACCTTGTCAGGGAGATAAACAGTAGCTGTTATTATTTATAGCCTACATAGGAAATGTGAACACATCTGAGATCAGATCTTAAATACAAGTTCCACACCTCCCCCCTGCCATCAACATACACACACCTTTATTCCAGGAAGTTCTCTGCAGTATCCAGAATTTAAGTGACTATCTTAGTTTCAGGGTCTCTGTTAGTTCCTGACTCATTCTATTTCAAATGGGTTTAGAATTCTCAGTTTGAGGATCTGAAACTCAGAGGGTGAAAGAGAAAAGGATATAGGTATGTGTGGAATTAGTCTGCCTAGAAGACAGAATACTAGCCCTTTATACAACTAGATAGAGGCTAATCCAAGTCCTAGTGGATTCTTCCAGAACCCAAGGAGCCCCACAGCCATCCTTTTAATTAAAGGAGTAAATCCTAACAGCATCCAATGGCCTACTACCACAATTATCACGTCTCTTAGATACATCAGATATAGAAACACCCCACTGCTCTATCATTGTTCTATGTCTGGAGATTGCAAATAGGTTTCATTTTAAGTGCCAGCTTGGATCAATCGGCAGTGGTTGCCTGGAGTGCTGGGTGCAGAGAAAAGTCTCAGGCCAAGTGCAGGCTCAGCGGGAAAATTAAGTGTTGCGATGATTAACAATGTCTGCTACAGACAAGGGTGAGGGGGAGCTCTCCCACACTTGCTACATGTTTGCTGACCCTGCAAAAAAGTATTAAGGGATTTTCTGGAAGACAGCAGAATGCGCTGATGGCATCCCAGTGACTTTCACTGCTTCGTAACTAATGATACTCTTCTTTGCACCCTTCTCATGGAGAACCAATTTCAAATAAAAGGTAATGACTGAGATTACAGATAGATTTTCTCGTTTGGATCTTTCATCTTTATGTGCATTTGCATTCAGCGGTGAAATTATAACATGTATTTGGTATCTGGGGTAAGCATCTGGGGATGTTTTGTATTAAATAAATTCAAGAAATAGAGCTCTCTACTGGACAGTGATTCCGTCAAAGATGTTCAACATAGCTCACTGAACTCATCTCATCAGTGATATGTTCACGCAGCTAAAGGTAAATGTTTAAACATTTAGTTAATGTACCATATGTCTTAAATGTTTTAGTTCCATCTGACATTTTTTTAAATCCATTTCAGTGGAAACCTGCCAAGTAAATTCACTTCTCTGGAAGTTGATTATTCCATTCATCTGAAACTCAATCCTCCTGGACCTCTCAAACACAAGGAACTCTTAATTTGTAGGCTTCCAAATCCAAAGGCAATGCTGTCTTCATGTCCTGCTTCCTGAGGTCTGGGAAGGTGTCAGGCCAGGTGGCTCCATGTGATAGGGTCTGTATCCTGAGGGCCACACAGCTTGGTGTAGGCAAATAAGGCTTTGAGAGGAACCGATCATCAACCATGGGGACTCACTGGAGTGATTTAAAAAAGGACAAAATAGAGGACTAATAAGTTAAAAGGGACAAAATCAGAGAGATTAAAGAAGTAGAGGGAGGAAAAAATGAGAACAAAGGACAAAGGCAAATAAAGAACATTTACGACAGGATTTATTTATTTATTTTAACATCTTTATTGGGGTATAATTGCTTTACAATGCTGTGTTAGTTTCTGCTTTATAACAAAGTGAATCAGTTATACATATACATATGTTCCCATATCTCTTCCCTCTTGCGTCTCCCGCCCTCCCACCCTCCCTATCCCACCCCTCCAGGCGGTCACAAAGCACCGAGCTGATCTCCCTGTGCTATGCGGCTGCTTCCCACTAGCCATCTACCTTACGTTTGTTAGTGTGTATATGTCCATGACTCTCTCTCGCCCTGTCACAGCTCACCCTTCCCCGTCCCCATATCCTCAAGTCCGTTCTCTAGTAGGTCTGTGTCTTTATTCCTGTCTTACCCATTATTCAGCCATAAAAAGAAACGAAATTGAGCTATTTGCAATGAGGTGGATAGACCTAGAGTCTGTCATACAGAGTGAAGTAAGTCAGAAAGAAAAAGACAAATACCGTATGATAACACAGATATATGGAATTTAAGAAGAAAAAAAAAAGTCAGGATTTATGTTTTAAGGCCACACCCTCCTATGGATGAAAAACAATACAGAGGCTGAAAATACCAGCCATATAACTCTGAGGTTTAGGCACAGGACTGAGAAACACAAACTTTGATTCCAGATAAATTAAAGTCTTGGCTCTGCTAATTGCTAACTATGACCAAATTATTTAATCTCTTGATCAAATAATTGGATCTCTCTGAGCCTAATTTCCTTACAGGATTGATGAAAGTATTAAACAAGTACAGTAGATGAGTATAAAAACTCAGATTTGAAAAAAAAAAGGTACCTTTTTCTGAATCAGCAAATCCAACTTAATGTTTAAACTGCCAGTCCGTCTATAGCAAAAGATATATTTTATCACATTCTAGTACACTCCATTCTTATTCAGTGATGCTTATAAATCCAAATTAAAGTATAACTTTCTCAGTCTTTATTCAAATCGTAGACCCTTTGGGTAAGAATTAATTCTTTCCAAGCTTCCCCGTACTGCACCTCACCTTCTATCTGAGGGTGAATAAGTGTGTGGAAAGGAGTATTACATCATGTCCTAGCTTCTAACCCTCTCTGGTCTGCAGTTGAGGCATCTCATTATGCATGACCTTTGGCGGCTGTCCTGTTTCCCTGCTCATCTGTTCTGGCAAAGTTGGATCCACCAAGCCCTGGGCATTCTGACCTGGCATCCATTCAAATAGAGCTTGTCCTGCCTGAGCTTTGCGATGTCTTGCTGGCACTCTCAGCCAATGCCTCTGTCAAAAGATCCTTGCCGGGATTCCCTGGTGGTGCAGTGGTTAAGAATCCGCCCGCCAATGCAGGGGACACGGGTTCGAGCCCTGGTCCAGGAAGATCCCACATGCTGTGGAGCAACTAAGCCCGCGCCACAACTACTGAGCCTGCGCTCTAGAGCTCACGTGCCACAACTACTGAAGCCCACGTGCCTAGAGCCCGTGCTCCGCAACAAGAGAAGCCACCGCAATGAGAAGCCCACGCACTGCAACGAAGAGCAGCCCCCACTCGATGCAGCTAGAGAAAACCTGTGCGCAGCAATGAAGACCCAACTCAACCAAAAATAAAATAAATTAAAAAAATAAATTTTAAAAAATATCCTTGCCTTCTTCAGCTTCTTTCTCCTGACTTCAGACATTTTCCTGTCCACCAGTCCTTTCTTCAATTCTGTAGCCCCCTTGAGAGTCTGAAGAACTCTTAGCTACTTCATTCATACCATACTAGAGCACATAAGACCCTGGGAGGCTACCTGCTGCTCTCCACCCAAGCTCATCCCTTGGTCACTGCTACTCCACCCTTACCCTCCCATATTGGACACTGGATGTTGCCAATAATGGGATTTCTCTGAGATAATGTCAGTCTCTGCAATCTCTCCCCAGGCAGTGAAGTAGGGACTCTGGACTAATCACAAACCCTACACCACTCTCTTTACCTATTGAGGAACACTGTACAGAGGTAACCAAGAGAAAACAGAAAAGGATGAGCAGGGGAAGCAACTTTGAAGTTGATTTCTTGAAATCAAAGTCTTTGAAAGAACTAAAACCTTTCTTGGAAAGGGAAGTGTGATGCTAGCATCGGCAAGCCACATCATTAGTTCAGTGATCGGGACAGGCTGTGTCCTAGGGAAAGAAACTGATTCCAAAGTCAGGCTGGAAAGACAACCCGTAATTTGGGTTAAGTTTCAGGTTATGGCATGGAGGCTGATCTCTCTCACTCTCTGGTGGCCCCTGTTCAGTCAATGCTACCTTTTGGCTTCCTGAGACCAGAGACAAAACAGTAACTGAGGCTGGGAGGTGATGGAGATTGGGGTCAGAGTGACACGCTTCACTTTCTCTAGATTTTAACCAAAAAACTTGCTTAACACCCTCTAGTAATTCAAGGTCATTTCAAGGCTTATCTCTTCCCCCCAAAAGTTCTGCTTGCTATTGCAGTTTGAACTCGGTGGAGAAGAGGGGGATCAAAACAGAACCTAGAAAGACCTTAGCTCCCACTTTCTTTGAAGGGAGGGGCAAGATAAAGACAAAAATACTTTGTGGGGAGGGGTTGAGTGTGGAAAGATTTACTAACAGGAGAGTACAGCAGCGAGAGTGTTTTGAAAATATTTAATCAATGTATTGTCTTCTCTTTTAAACCCTTAATTATTGCTCATTTCCCTGTCACCCTTGAGACAGTCAATATTTCAGGGGGAAGGTAGACTCTCCTAGATCAAATAAGTCATTACCTGGCTTTAAGCTTTAAAATACAGATTTCTTGTTGTTGTTCACTGTAGGACAACAGGCTAAAGACAAGTGCCTTTACTTTTCAGAATCCAGGGTTTTGATGAGGTGTTTTCTTTGAACTCCGAAAGCTGAGCTTTATAAATCGAGAGCCAGAGCTAGAAAGACCAGAGCCCAGGGTTTTAGCGCAAGCCTTGAGGTGGGAAAGGGAGAGGACTGGACTGAAGGGCCGTTTCTGTCACTGGAGTTGAAATGGAAAATGAGCAGATAGAGCCTGAGAACGGTAGAAGAAAAGCTGGAGGACCGATATAAGTGAGCTCATTTCCCTGGCCGTCTGAGGTTAATGTTGGGGGAATATAAAGCCTTTAGTTCGAGTCAAGGGATACAAAGCAACATTCTTATTCCCTGCCTCCCCAGAGCTCATGGTTTTAGAGATGACCTGAATTTATACGGCAGCAAGACCAACATGGCGTCTAGATGTTGGAGTAGAAATGACCTAGGAAAGCACCAGGTGAAAGTGCTTGAGAGACGATTCTCCCAGCCTCTGCCCACAACCCTGCCCCCACCCCATTCCCAAGGTCTGCGGGGGGATCTGACGTTCCCAGCAGACCTAGTGATGGGACAGGAGTCTCAGCCAGCCCCTAAGGACCAGCAGCCCCAGGGATAGCTAAGGTGAGACCCAAGTCCACCGTGGGGGGAATCACCAGGCCCTAACTGTGACATACAAACAAGTTACTCCACCGCACACACTTCAGCAGTGCACACAGCACAGACCCCCACCCAGGAGAAGACCAGAAGGACCTCTTGCCCCAACACCTGAAGAAGAAGTAAGAGTCGCTGTTGGTGGGAATGTAAGTTAGTGCAGCCATGTGGAAAACAGTATGGAGGTTCCTCAGAAAACTAAAACTAGAGTTACTATATGATCCAGCAATCCCACTCCTGGGCATATACCCAGACAAAACTATAATTTAAAAAGATACATGCAGCCCTACGTTCATAGCAGCACTATTCACAATTAGCAAGACATGAAAACAAGCTAAATGTTCATTGAGAGATGAATGGATAAAGAAGATGTGGTACATATATACAATGGAATACTACTCAGCCATAAAAAAGAATGAAATAATGCCATTTGCAGCAACATGGATGCCACTAGAGATTATCATACTAAGTGAAGTAAGTCAGAAAGAGAAAGACAAATACCATATTATATCACTTATATGTGGAATCTAAAATATGACACAAATGAACCTATCTATGAAACAGAAACAGACTCACAAACATAGAGAACAGACTGGTGGTTACCAAGGGGGTGGGAGGGATGGAGTTGGAGGTTGGGGTTAGCAGAAGTAAATTTTTATGTATAGAATGGATAAACAACAAGATCCTATTGTATAGCACAGAGAATTGTATTTAGTATCCTATGAGAAACCATAATGGGAAATAATATTAAAAAAAGAATGTATAGGGACTGCCCTGGTGGCCCTGTGGTAAAGAATCCACCTTCCAATGCAGGGGACGCGGGTTCGATCCCCGGTCAGGGAACTAAGACCCCACATGCCGCGGGGCAACTAAGCCCACATGCCACAACTACTGGGCTCCTGCACCTCAACTAGAGAGCCTACATGACACAGACTACAAAGCCCAAGCACTCTGGAACCCACGTGTCACAACTAGGGAAGAGAAAAACCCCCCACCACAACTAGAGAGAAGCCCTCGCGCGCCGCAACGAAAGATCCCACATACCTCAGTGAAAATCCCGCGTGCCACAACAAAGACCCAATGCAGACAAAAATGAATAAAATAAATAAATAAATAAAAAATAAATCTTAAGAAAAAGATGACAACATATCACATGACTCAGTTTAGAAACTGGATTAAATCAAAATAAACATTTAAAAACGAAGAATGTCTATATATGTATAACTGAATCACTTTGCTGAACAGCAGTAATTAACACAACACTGTAAATCAACTCTACTTCAAAAAAAAAAAACCCCTCAGGTTTAAAAAAAAAAAGTGTCTGTCTGCTCCCAGATGCCATCTTGGGGAAGCAGAATGGAGAGAGTAACTATCCAAACAGTTTGTTTTAAACCAGAAAGCGGAGAAAACTTTCATTGGCAGGATCAAGTGTTCTTCCCATCATTGGGGTAGGCGAGCAAGTAAAGTCACAGAAAATCGATTGAATTATGGAAAATAAAGGATTTGGGGGAAGGGTTGGTTTTTATGTCTGCTCAGGCTGCCACAACAGAATACCATCGACTAGGTGGCTTAAACAACAGAAGCTGGTTTTCTCACAGTTCTGGAGGCTTGAAGATCAAGGTACCAACAGGGTTGGTTTCTAGTGAGACCTCTCTCCTTGGCTTGTAGACGGCCCCTTCTCACTGTGTCCTCACATGGGCTTTTCTCTGTGTGAGCAGAGAGAGAACTCTGGTGTCTCTTCTTCTTGTAAGGACATCAGTCCTATCAGATTAAGGCCTCACCCTTATGACCTCATTCAGCCAATTACCTCCTTAAAAGCCCCATCTCCAAATACAGTTCTGTCGGAAGTTAGGGCCTCAACATGTGGATTTGGAGGAAGAGGGGGAGGGTACAACTCAGTCTATAACAGCATATAAACTCAAGTTGTGGCATAAAAATGCTGTCTATGTCACACAGATAAAGACCTACGTTCAGCCCCTAGACCTAATATAAGTGCTTAACAAGCGGGAGCTCTAATAATAATATTATTACTGGACTATATTAATAAAATTAGCTAAGCTGTAATATGTGCCAGGCATTGTTTTAGCTGCTTTACACCTTACTATTGCATTTAATACAACAATTCTTACAAGATACATACTAGTCTTCTCTGACTTTACTCCTATCAACTCTCCTGGAAAAATAGCCTCTTCACCCCATACCTGACGCTCAGTCACTGGTAATCCACAGCAGGTGCCTTCCTTGGAACACTAGTTTAATTGGAGACTACAGTGTTTCAGCTCTCCATCGCCGCCCCCCCCCGCCCCCCCACCTCCTTCTTTCTTTAGCTGCTATGGTGACATCTTCAGTAGCTCCTGACACTAGAACTGCCAATCATGTCATTGGTACCCCCTGAAGACATCA
This sequence comes from Neophocaena asiaeorientalis asiaeorientalis, assembly GCF_003031525.2. Lineage (NCBI taxonomy): Eukaryota > Metazoa > Chordata > Mammalia > Artiodactyla > Phocoenidae > Neophocaena > Neophocaena asiaeorientalis. Next base: position 3,175,874 of record NW_020172779.1, read on the forward strand.
TGGCAACTGCTTTTGTCTGACAAAGGCTCTGCTGCTGTTGCTGTTACCGCTGAATATATAGATGGAGCAACAAGGTCACTGAAGCAGCCACCGATGACCACAGCCAGACACGTTCCTGTCACCACCAATGTTACTATAGCTATGCTTGTTCTAACAATGCCACTTTGCCATCACCTAAGCCAGTGTCCCCTCAGATCAGATCACTGCTGGGGATTTCTTCACTGAGTCCTACTGTGCTATGCCCAGAATCACCTGTCCCTTCCAACCTTCCACATCTTTCCTTCTCTCGAATCTACCCATCTTCAATACTTACGTTGATATTTCTGAATTTTATGATGAATACAGCTTGGGTTCAACATAACAGTTAAGAAAGCAAATGGAAACACAGAAAATAGGATAAGAAGAACAGTACTCAACATGGATTAGAAGTTAGGATTATGGTTGGAGGTACAAAAGATAAAATAAAAAATAATTTTGGATTAATTGATATGCTGCAGGTGATATCACCTAGCACCATAAATGTTCTTCTGGGAACTTAACCTCAAAGCACCTCACAGCTTTTGTGTCCAATGGTCAGTTGGTGAGTAGTCAATACCTCTGCAGATTTTCCCTGCCATTCAAGAAAAATACACTTTAAATATTAAGTGATAAAAATTTTATTTGCAGATTTCACTACCTTTCTTTTTTCAGCCTTATTGGATATGAAGCTGCCATTCTTCTCCGAACATACCAAAGCCCTGAACTTAAAGGGAGATATAAATCTGCAGCTCATCTTCCCACAGGTATTATTTTGTAGGGACTCCATTTGATGTCTCCTAGATAAAGCAATCAACCTGCAAAGGAGTGAGCAGCCCATATACTAAAAAGTGACATATCATTATGATCATACCTATTAAGTGACTAAACCAGCCTGAGCCCAATTACCTCTTTGCAACATACAATGAAAAACCCCTTAAACAGTCCTTCAGCAAAGAAATAAACCTGTCATACAAGAAAAATTTGCTCTACATCAAGGCTATGTATTGAAGTAATGCCGGTGTCAGGGTCGTGCTGGCTATAATTCAATGTGCAATTAAAGGGAAATTAGAGGCAGTCCTCATTACATATATTTTACACTTTGTTTATTGTCCTACAAATTCTGTAGAGGGACCACTGACCTGTAGCAACAATAGCTCATTTAGTGGAAAATTAGAATGTTAACAAGGGATGTTTGATGGCTGAGGAGCAGAGTACAGCAATTTACATTTCTTGCCATGTGTCCCTTTTCTAAAACCTGATCTTTGGATTGAGTTGAGCACCAAGTAGCCACAGGCAGAGTCAATATGACATATCTGAAATTCTTCTTGAGGTTCAAAAGAATAGCAAAAAAAATTAAGACAGGAAACAAAAGTACATTGATGAGATTTGGACCAAAGAACAAATTTCCAATCAATCAATCAATTCACAAAGACCCAGAAAGGGAGCATAAGGAAATGGCTAAGACACAGCTATGTTGGACTGAAACTCATCAAGAAGAAAATGCTGGTCTCTATACATCACTGTTGAAGGCTAACAGTTCCCTCAGGGAATACTTAATGCAAATTCTGGGGGCTTCCCTGGTGGCGCAGTGGTTGAGAGTCCGCCTGCCGATGCAGGGGACGCAGGTTCGTGCCCCGGTCCGGGAAGATCCCACATGCTGTGGAGCGGCTGGGCCCGTGAGCCATGGCCACTGAGCCTGCGCGTCCGGAGCCTGTGCTCCGCAACGGGAGAGGCCACAACAGTGAGAGGCCCGCGTACCGCAAAAAAAAAAAAAAAAATTCTGTAAATCTTGATGTCTTACATATTCTGTCTCAAAACCCCACAGTTGTGAAGAAGCCTGATTTCTACAAACTTCCACCGTTCAATCACAGGCAAATAGTAGAAATTGGGGCTATAAAAAAATGAATTGGAGGGTACTAGTGTGGTATTCAGATGAGCACCATGCTGGGAACCTTGGGCTTGCGGGGAAGGAGAGTAAATTGGTCACATGGAGTTGTAGGTTCACAAACTGGCCCCATACACAGAGGGCCAGGAAAGACTGAAGAAAGAGGCCAGTCCGGATTGATAGGTGGCAGTCTTAATAAGCAAGGGAACTCACATACAAGGCTTGTCTTGGGCACCACAAGATGAATAGATGTTTGTGCCTGCCCAGCAGAATCTTGAAAGTTTATATAGCGGCCTTAACTGGGTTCAGTCACATGTACCGTCCATATGGTTTCAACAACACCTTACTCTCTCAAGGTTACATCCTCGGAACAGCTCCCACTGTGGGAACTGCTGGCAGAACAGACATTCCGAGAACAGGGGAGTGGGTGAGGAACCTCAGGTTGCTTGCCCAGGTCTAGCTCCAGTGTCAATGGCTCGCACGTCCTCTTGATGCCCTCCTCCAGCATGGATGCAGGTAATCATTCTACCTGCCTCTTGGGTACTGGATCACTTCGCAGACCTCAGACAGAGAGTGGGTGTTGGGTTTCCAAAGTTAGATGCAATTCATGGCTTCCCATAGTCTCACTTATATGTTGGAGCGGAAGGCCAGGAATGTGGCAGTGGTACCAGTAAGGACAGCAGAAGAAATGGGATGAGGCAGGCTTTGGAAAGCCTCTTACAAGAAATAAAAGTCTAGGATTACTTCTGAATGAAATCTGTGCATCTGAGAAGTTTGAATTTTCTCCTCCCTGGGGCTTCTGCGATCCCTGGCATCTTGAGGACTAACGCTCTCCAAACAAACCAGACATATGCATATTTGATGCTAACTACCCATGTAATCAGACTATACAGTTAACATTGTTTTCTCTCAAGAAAAATTAAGAATGGCCCAATGACACTGGAACGCCCCTTGCTCCTTTCACTTAGAAACTCTTCAAAAAAAGGTGCCTGGAGCCTGAGGTCAGGCAAACCCACGTGCATGCTTAGTGAACGCACAGATGTGTGTGGGGTGGAAGGATGGTAGGGAGGGTCGGGAAGGCTGCAAAGAAACAACAAAGCACCTAAATCATTCCCCAGTTTCTCAAGGTGGGAAGGCTGTGCTTCTGAGCAATTAGAGGCACCCTCTGAAGTCAGAGCACCGCCAAGCTGGGGAAGAGGGGCTATTTAAAATTCTGCTTCTCTTCCACGAGGAGAAAAGAGACAAACACATCCTTACCCCTTCCCCGGCCTCACAGAAACATTTATGAAATAATGATTTTTAAATTGTGTGTTTTCAGACTTCCTATATGCCCCTCTTTTAAAAGTTGGTTTACATTGCTGGCAAATTTTTCCCATAAGTACTTCAACGTCTGATCTTAATTGGTTTTTTTTAAAATTCATCGGAGGGAGTAGGTGTCTAAGGTTACCTGAAAGACTGAGTTGACCAAAGTGTCAGGAATTTTGTTCCACTTCCTCCCTACACTCTTTGGGCAAATTACTTAGTAGATATTTTCTATAAACACCATTTGGAAGTCTTTCTCCCAATAGTCCCTCTAGATGTGGCATACTGTCTGGCTCTGCCTTCAATCTTGGCTCTACCACTTTTTTTTTTGTGGCACGCAGGCCTCTCACTGTTGTGGCCTCTCCCGTTACGGAACACAGGCTCTGGACGCACAGGCTCAGCGGCTCACGGACACAGCCGATCCGTGGCATGCGGGATCCTCCCGGACCGGGGCACGAACCCGTGTCCCCTGCATCGGCAGGCAGACTCTCAACCACTGCGCCACCAGGGAAGCCCCCGGCTCTACCACTTTTAAGCTGTATGCCCTTAAGCCAAGTTATTTAATCCTTTGTGCCTCAGTTTCTTCACCCATAAAGTTAAAATAATAATAATGTTCTTTACCTTACAGGCTTGCTGTGAAGAGTAAGTTATTTAAACTATGTTAAGTTACTTGGAACTGTGCCTGGTACATAGAAAAGTGCTCATTACATATTAGTTATTGTTTGGAGCACAGAGAAATGTGTGATTTAATTACATCTTGGTTCACCAGGGAAGATTTTACCAATGAGTTACCAATAGAATTGTGTCTGGAACGTTAAATCAAAGTATGTCTGACAAAAAAGACGGGGAATTGCCTTCATGGTGGGGTGATCTTCAAGGGCGGAGATATGGAGGCTCAATCAGCAGAGCATATTCAGAAAGTAAGAAGAATTTTCAAAGAAAGAAATCATGACTTCCAGTCCCCCAGCCTTGCCTAACTTCTAACCACTTTTCTCCAACTTTTAACTTAGGAGGATGTGACAGATAATATTTTCCAAAGATGACAATAATACCTACCATCTAACATGCTCATCTTACAATGTGATCTTAAAATTTCCCTCGTCAAGTATCCTCCACCTTGAGAGCTTGAATAGAACTTTGTAATTGCCTCAAGCAATAGGATAGGACAGAAGTGACCTCCAAGGGTAGATCAAAAATGTCATGCACTCCTGCTGTCTTGGAACACTCAGTCTTGGAAACCAGACACCACGTGGCAAGGAGACCCAAACTACTGCATGCCAAGAAGACCACGTGGAGAAGTGATCATATGTAAGTGCCCCAGCCAACAGCTCAGCTGAGGTCTTATCGACAGCCAGCATCAACCTCTAAAGATGTAAGTAAAGATGCTGCCAGATGATTCCAGCCTCCATCTATATCCCTCCCAGTCTTTAGGTCTCCCCAAATGAGGTACCAGACATAATGGAGCAGAAACAAGCCATCCTGCTTTGACTGGTCCTAATTCCTGACCTACAGAATCTGTGAGCAAAAAGAAAGGTTGTTGCATGTGTATGGCTAAGTCCCTTCGCTGTGCCCCTGAAATTATCACAACACTGTTAGTCAGCTATTCTCCAATATAAAATAAAAAGTTAAAAAAAAGAAAAAAGAAAAGTTGTCTTATGCCACTAAGTTTTGGGGTGGTTTGTTACTTAGCAATAGTAGCTAGCACAGGAGATATTCCTTTTTCTCTTACTGTGGGGACAGATGTTGCTTGCCATGACACCATTCATGGTTAGTTATCACTCCCATTCTAAGGGGTCATCTCTACCCAAGAGCTACAGGAGAAGCAAACAAAGGCAGGCATCATAAGCATCCCTGGAATAAGAGGCTTATCCAGGTTATAAGGTAGGGAAAGGAGGAAGGGATGGGCTATACAGTCAGTCCTTAATGTCCTTCCCTTCGCCTCCTGCTGTTTCACTATATTCCATTTATACTGCTTCTTCTAACACCTTATTATCACAGTTTTAATAATCATCCTGTCAACATGTTATCTTTAAAACAGTGTTTTGAATGCATCCCTTTTGTAGAATGTACTTCCACCTAGAAACACACCACCTTGGTGTTCTTCCCAAGGATGCTAAAGAGCCTCACTCAGTGGACAGAAGTGAGAAAAGTGATAGAGCGAACTGCCTATTATGTGTCCACTGCCACAGAGAACCACAATTAATAGTATGTGCTCACTAATATTTGCTGACCGAGTAGATGGTCAAGACACTGCTCTTTCTGAACTATCTTTCTGTCCCTTTTCACCCAGGTCTCTAACTGGTCCAGAACACAAGTTCCAGAGCAAAACACAGAGAAGAGAGAAAGGCTGTGGAGAGGTCAAAGGCTGGCCAAGCCACAGTTTCGAGAACATCCCTACTTGGTGTAAACTGATGCTTCTACAGTGTTCTGAAGAAGACCGAGCAGTTGGGAGCAGGGGTCTGGTTCGGTCTCAGCTGTCTTCTGGGGGAGCCCTTTGTGTTTCATCACAGCTGGAGCACAGCTGCCAGTAAGAGAGCTGATTTCTTGACAGAGTCTGGACTTGGAAATCCCTGTATTTCACAGCTGTGCCCACCAGCTGCCTTAGCCAACCCTCTACTTTTGGGGCAAAAGCAGTTCGACTTCTGGTAGAAACTTGCAGACTAAGACAAGAGCTTGTCTGTTTAGCTCCAGCATACAGACATTCCTTAGAGGATTACTTGAGATGTGTTTGCATAAGGGTCTTGACTCTTAGCCAGACTGAATAACTTGTGGTAACTCAAGGTATGCCTAATAATCTTGAGACCCTTTGCTCTCTCATCACCACTACAGGCAAGAAAAGGCTCTGATAAGAAATGAACATTGGTTCAGTACTATTCCTGTCACTATAAAAACAGCCATAGTCCCTGCCCTCTAAGTACTTAATCTCTTAATAAATTCCTCACGCTGGCTGACAACCTTCTGTGGACACAGCAGGAAAGGATGGAAGGTTTTAATCTATATCTTTTATGTGTCCATTGAGAAACCACACGAGTTTTATCAATGAAGATGCAATGATCCCTGAGTGGTAGGAGAAATGGAAATATTGGCAATAACATATTAATGGTGGTATTCTTTCTGAGAGGAGGATGGTACAGCTTGCCTTGATCTGTGTATAAGAAGACCTGGCAATTCTAATGTGATTGATCGAAGAGTGGAGCGATTAGTCATCCCAATTTGCCCGAGACTATCCCCATATTATGAGTGAAAGTCCCACACCCTGAGAAATTCCTCAGCTCCAGCCAAATGCAGACACACTTGGTCACCCTAGGAATCAGAAGACTCCTCTGGAAAAAATAGGTCCTCTACCAGCCTGTTAATAGAAGAATCTAAAATTCCTGCCTGCCCTTTTCTATTAAAAGGCAAACATTCCTAAAGGGCAAGACATTAACATCTGGGTACAGATTACTTTACTGAATCAGCACTCTTTTTTTAATCAAGTAAACAAATATTTATTGAGCACCTATTACACTCCAAGCACAGGATGGGTTACTAGGGATATGATGATAAATAAGCCACCGTGCCTGACCTTAAAGAGCTTAATGGGTGAGAAGGACAAATAAATGGGCACCGACAGCAGAACATGACAGTTCCATACTTCTGTTACAGATACAGTAATACTGGGACACACAGGAGGGCAACTCCCGGCCTTGGGGGACACAGCAGGTGTCTAAATGAGGTGACATCTGAGCCATGAAGGCCACCAGGAATTAGTGAGGTGAAAGGTAAAGGTGCCCGAGGGATATTCTAAGAGGAAACAGTGGGACAATGGCCTCAAGGGGAAAGAGATCTTTGTTTTTCCCACAAATGAATCACAAAGGAATAGGACAAAAGGAAAGACTGGTTTTCTTGGCCTGTGACAGAACAGGGAAAGAATTACTTCTCAGTTTTATCTGGGATCAGCCTTTTTCATAATTTTTTAAGTTAGAAAAAAATGTTAAACATGCTATGAATATGATTCCTTGCTTTTCACAGGGAAAGTCAATTCTAGCCTTGAGAGAGAGAGAGAGAGAGAGAGAGAGAGAGAAAGCATTTGCCACTCTGCCTTCAGATTTCTCAGTATTTGCCTTTGTCTTGGTCACAAAGGAACACAAACCCATGTAGCAACTCATCACTGCCACCTTTCCCCATGCTTCTCCACTGACCTCCTTAGTTTTCGGGACTAATCTCTGAGGTTAGGTCACAAGTTAGTTATGTATTGTTGAACGGATACAGAACACATTTGTGATTTGTTTATCAGCGCTTGGGCATTTCTTGTGGGTTTTCTTTTTCCACCAGAACTCACAGTATTTTAAAGGTATAATGACACAATAAAAGCAATGCTCAAAATTAGAGCAAATATCTGAAATAGAAAATACTAAAAATGAAAACTTTTCTCGATATTTTTATTATTAAAGTAACCCATTTTGGTAAAAAATTCAAATAGTTAAAACATGAATTAAATACTAAGTTCCTCTTCTCTCTATTCCTCCTGCCCGCAGCCAGAGGTACCTATGGCTAATAGTTCTCTACATATCTTTTCAGATATTTTTTACATATATACAAGGAAAGATGGATGGATGGATGGATAGATCGACTGATAGATAATTTTATTCTTATTTATTTATTTATTTATTATTATTTTTTGCGGTATGCGGGGCTCTCACTGTTGTGGCCTCTCCCGTTGCAGAGCACAGGCTCCGGACGCGCAGGCTCAGCGACATGGCTCACGGGCCCAGCCGCTCCGTGGCACGTGGGATCTTCCCGGACTGGGGCACAAACCCGTGTCCCCTGCATCGGCAGGCGGACTCTCAACCACTGCGCCACCAGGGAAGCCCGATAGATAATTTTAAATGCCAATCATATTGATTATATTGTTATGTAAGTAACTCTTTTCATTTTTTCAAAATGTTAGCAAATCCCTGACATTTTTTTCTACATTAGATATATTGGGCAGGTTTTGCTGCAGTAATGCTGTATAACAAACAAACAACCTCAAGATCTCAGTGGCTTACAACAAATATTTATTTATTGCTTATGTTACATGAGAGTAGTAGATCGGCTGTGGTTCTTGGGCTCGGCTTGACTTAGTTGGGTTCATCTGGCTCTGCTCTAATAAGTTCTGTTCAACTAATTTTCTCATTTTGGCACCCAAGCTGATAAAATAGCCACTATGTGACATTATGCTCATGTGATAGAGAGTTGGAGCTAAAGAGTCCCAGCCAAGCTAGGCAATCACATTTTAGAATGTGGGAAATATCATGCCCATTCACATCCCATGGGCAAGGTATGTTATCTGACCAAGCATGAAGACAAGGGGGCAAAGAAATATAGCTAGGAAGAGAAGGAACTGAATAATTGCAAAGAAACAATGCCATTTACCACTTTGTACCTATCCCATTCTTCTGAATGCCTGCAGAGTATTCTATGAGAAATATATAGATCGTAACCTTTATTTATTTATTTTTTGCGGTAAGTGGGCCTCTCACTGTTGTGGCCTCTCCCGTTGCGGAGCACAGGCTCCGGACGCGCAGGCTCAGCGGCCATGGCTCACGGGTCCAGCCGCTCCGCGGCACGTGGGATCTTCCCGGACCGGGGCACGAACCCGTGTCCCCTGCATCGGCAGGCGGACTCTCAACCACTGCGCCACCAGGGAAGCCTGTAACCTTTATTTTTAATTTTTAAATTATTTTGCAATCAGTGTTATTACAAAATCATGCATATCCTTTAAGTACGTATCCTTAAATACTTGTGGAAACATCTGTAGATGTTGAATTACTGGGACAAATGGTATATGCATTTAATTTGGGGGCGGATACTTCTAAATTGCCCTCCTAATTATGGTATCAATCTATACTTTCCAAGGTGAATGAGGTTACATGTTTCCACAATTCTTCCCCAAACTCTTTGTATTATCAAATTTTAATTCAAAAGGTAAAACACTGGTGTTTTAAGTTGTATTTCTTTCATTAGTGATGCAGTATTTTAAGTGTCCTAAATTTGGAGATAATTCGACCACAGCTGCAGACTTCAGATTAGCCTAGCTCCCTTGGAAAATACCTTAATTATATCAACAGCAATCCACCCCGCCCACCACACGTGCCCAGTTTCTCTGTACCTTTGGTTTTACTCTGGAGGAAAGCAGGGTAAGTCAACTTGCTCTAAAACAGGGAAGGTAAAAGGTTTTCAGCTGCGGAACCAAGTCCTAAAATTTGATCGTGGCTACGTTCAGTGCCATGATGAGAAAGACTGTTAACTGAGAACAGACTCAACAGGGAAGAGTGATGTGATCCATTGGTGATGTCTGCCATGAACTTGAGAATGGCAGGTGGCAACATGTATAGCATTTATTTCCCTTCCCGGCCTTGAAGCTGCTAGAACTCTGCCAGCATTTTAATCTTCTCCTCTGCCATTTCATTTGTCTCTAGTCACAGAAGATAAGTATTGAGCAAATACTTTGTAAAAAAGCTTACTTAGAGGCTCTTTCCCATGCCTGTACTACCTGTCTGGATCTTGTGATGCTTTTAAGAAAACGTCACAGACAATGATTTTGAAAAGATGTACAGCCAATATTTTGGTAATGTTTTGGCGTGGGCTTTGTTTGGCTTTTTTTATCTTTGCTGAGCTAAGTGGCTTAGGCTTTTAAAGACACTTTTATCATCGAGTGATATTATTTTGATAACTCACATCCTGATGATGTTCGAAACATGGTTAATTATTGCGGGGAGTATAAATACAGTGTTAAAGTAAATCACAGCAGGATTCTCTGGTTTGGCTCAAGGTTAAAGGCGACCACATTTCCCAACAACAGAGCAACATAATCATGCCTTTTCCCACAGATAGCTGTGGTCTTCCTGTCAGCCTACAGGAATCCCATTCCCTTTCCCCCAGTGTAACCAGACTCCCTGCCACAGAGAAACAACACTCTCCTCCTTAGCTTTGCCACAGGGCAATCAGTCATTGCTCCCCAGCCCATCCCCAGGGCTTCAGTAACTACAGAAACCACACAGAGCTTGGACGGAGCACATGGTCATGGACACAATCATCATTTTTTAACACAGAGAGACAAAGTCACTCAATCTTCTCTCTGATGAAAGTAAAATATTGAAAGACAACATCAGAAACAAACACTCTTCCTCCCAATGGAGACGTGGGTGCTGCAAAGACAAGACTCCATCCCAGGTCCCTGAAGAGAGAAAGGGAGACCCGTGGGGCAAATTCCCGGGAAACCATTGAAAAGTGGAGTGCTCCGGTCTCAGAGAAGGTAAGGGGGAGGTGACACTGCAGGGGTAAAGGAGACTGTCATCTGCAGGACAACTAGGCATGTTATCCCAGAAGAGAGAAAGATGAAGTCGCCTCAGTTGCAAAAAGGTGGGGACCCCAAAGGAAGAGAACAGCTAATTCAAAAGCACTGAAAAATAACTAAGCAAAGAAAAGCTTGGCTTTAAAATGGCAATTTTTTCTGGTGCCTGAACAGTAATCTTCTAAGAGGAATAAATAGCACAAGCCCCTTCCCAATAGACTTTGAAGCTTCAGCTGTAAAAAGGCTATTCTTGGCTCACCAACTCTGCTGATTTATTCTCACCTTGAGGCAACTCTCTAACCTTGCTTTCTACCTCAGCTTCCCAGTCAGCCAAGTGGGACATCCCACCTGCAATCTGCTTCGTTTGCTAAGATGTCATGAAGATTAATTAACAGCATTAATACACTAAAGGTTCTTTGGGACGGTCAGGGAGAAAGTGTGATTATGATCGTTATTGCTATGGATTACTAAATAGAATGTTATTGGAACTATTCCAAATGAGATAGTTGCAGGGATTATATTTGAAAGTAGAAAAAATAGACCAAATGGTGATCATTGGACGGTTTCAAATGTCCCTGGACCAAAAATACTTCTTTATATTCTTGCCCAGGGACTTAAAATGTCCATGAATATGCTAACAGAACGGAAAGTGCAATGGACTTGGAGTAAGAAATATGCTAACAGAACGGAAAGTGCAATGGACTTGGAGTAAGAAAGTCTGTCTCTGCCACTTAGTAGCTGGGTAATCTTTTTTGTCAATCCCTTTCTAGAACTTGAGCACTAGGGATGATGGCACACAGTGTCACCCCCGTGGGGGGGGGGGTGCAACCTCCTTAATTGCCCCAAATCTCAGTTTCCTCATCTGTAAAACAGACATGCTGACACCCCCAACATCAATGTGCCTCACAGTGTTTCCAAGAAGTCTACATGAAATGTATTTCTGAAAATTGGGCCAACTATACAAAGATTAAATATGATCATCTCTAACCAAAGAAAATGCTTTAGCCATTATAGGCTATTTATTCCTTACTGCTAAATTAGTTTATGAAACGCCATCTACCATAGTACATCTAAGACAGATGATCTTTGACTCTGGAGAGGGATCAGCAAGTGTGATATGGTTGTAAAACTGAGGGTTTTGCTTAGCCAGGAATCTATTAGGGGTCAAGTGCCAGTGGGTATTCAGAGATACACCAAACAGCAACTGTATCTTTTACTCTTCCTGATGTCAAGCCTCCTGATGGAGATGAGGGGCAAAGTTGTAATGCCTTAAAATCTTCCTATTTTAAAATGTTAGGCCTGGAAAGGAATTGGAGATCATTGTACTTCAATTCCTTTCTTTCATAAAATAGAAAACTAAGCCTCAACCTTGCTCTGAAAACCTCTTTATTCTTCCTGATGCTTAGACCAGGGTTATTGCCATTACACACTATCTCCTATATGCAACTAGTTATTAAGTGCTCTGGGTGCAGTCACATTGAGTTATTCTTCATACTCGCATCTTCCATTCCAATCCCACCACCTCTTCCCAGGTGCAGACCCCCAACATTACAAGTTTGGGATAATACAACAGTCTCATATTCTACCACGTTCAAATTTCTTTTCTTACCCCCAATTTTCTCTAAGCACTGCTCTCAGATTAACCTTCTGAAAATGTCCACTGAATAATTCCTCCTCTGCTCAAAACACATTAATGGCTATTGTGTACAGGAAGAGCAACAGCCATGTCTGCCTACCCCACCTGAGTTAGAGAATATTCTCTGTTCCTAAGGGGGTGGCACTGTATGCCATCATCCCTAGTGCTCAAGTTCTAGAAAGGGATTGACAAAAATGATAAATGTACCACTTCCCTGGGTTTGCTGTTCATCTTAAAAAGAAATCCAATTACAATTTGCAATTGCATTTTGGTGAAACATAATGAGCTCTCTTTGGAGTTGTCTTATTCAGATCAAATTACTTCTTGGTAATTTAAAGTACATTACGTTTCCCAGATACCTCTCAATATACCCACAGTGTTTGAGGCCATGTGTATCTATTACACAAACATTGGCCAGTCAACTCTGGAGGAGTTCATAACCAAAGGACCATTTCGTGGTTACCCACACTCTTTGTTTCCCTCAGAAGAGAGGTCAAAAGTCATGTAACTTTTTTGTTTTTTTTTTTTTGCGGTACGCGGGCCTCTCACTGCTGTGGCCTCTGCCGTTGCAGAGCACAGGCTCCGGACGCGCAGGCTCAGCGGCCATGGCTCACGGGCCCAGCCGCTCTGCGGCATGTGGGATCTTCCTGGACTGGGGCACAAACCCGCGTCCCCTGCGTCGGCAGGTGGACTCTCAACCAGTGCGCCACCAGGGAAGCCCAAGTCATGTAACTCTTAAGGAGCAAGTTAATTCTCAGGGACTGCAAATAGGAAGTTAGGGAAAGCTTACTTCTAAAAAATGTTATGGCAGAGAGGTCTAAACCCTCGTGTATGAATGATCCACATTATCAGTCGATGAAATTTCTTGCTCAGTTACTTTCATATATTTTGACATAAATGACACGGAGCCATCTGATGACTAACAAAAATGACAAACCCTGAAAACATCAACCAAAACTCTCAAGGATGACATTTTCTAAAGCATTTCATTTCAAAAAAAAAAAAAGGGCAAAGAAAAAAATAGGTGTGATCAAAAGTTATGACAGTAAGAGAGAAGTAGAACTGAAACTTATAATGGCATGTTGTCCCCTGATTTCTCCAAGAAAGTTCAGCACATAAAACGTCAATAGATCTGAGAATCATTAAAAATTTCTCCACTAATTCTGACAGGCCAGAAAGGTCATCTAAGAGATTTTAAAGTGCAGCATGACCTGATTTTTCTGCAGTATTAGTGAGCCAGGAGTCTCATAAAGATACGTTTTCCCCCTTCCATACAATGAGAGCAATAGCCTTTATAATCTTTTGTTCTTGACATTTTTATCTTCATTTCAGAGACTGCGTGCTATTGAACTATATGAGCTCTTACATTTATCTTCTGATGACTTATCTTCTAGTTTTAAGCAAGAGTCTAAGGTTTAAAGGATCTTAATAAAACAGAAGCAATTTCCTCTCAACTCCTGGAATCACATTTGTACCATTTCTTACAGATAATCACAATATTTGAATATAAATGAATATCTTCAGTGGTGCACAGCATCCATCACTGGACAGCGGTCCTTTGGGTAGAAGATCTCTGTGATTCCAAATTAAATTTGTGCTCTCTTTTGTCTACTGAAAAGACAGTAAACAATAAGTTAGGAGTACAAGAAGATGGAAAGCCACAATAAGGTGACTCCCAGCAACAGAAAAATAGATCTTCTGAGAGTCAGATTGCACAATAAGAACTCTTGGTCAGAACACACATATGTAGAGACCTTTGATGGAGGCAGGATTGCTTCTAGAACTTTGAGGTAACCTACTAGAATGTACTATCATAGCTTTGAGAGTATGTCAGTCTTGGGATTGGGGATGCAGAAAGGGAGAAAGGTGGCCAATTATGAAAACAAACAAAAAAGGAAGTCATCAAGACCAATGTTGGCAGTGCCCAGACAAACACTGTCTGGGGAGAACAGAGTCTCAGCCATTGGACTCAGAGTATTCTAGTCTGTAGGGTAATATAATTCCAATATGGAGCTGGATAGAAACAATAGATTTTAAGTGGATCTCAGTTTCAACTTATTTATGATGAAATAGAGGCCCAAATATCATATAGCTGAATGGTATATGATATCTATAGTCCCCTGCTCCCTCAACCAGGGCCACCACTCAAATTTATCGCCATCTCACTTTTGACTAGCTAAGGACTTTTTCACCTTCAGGTTTTAGATCAGAAGTCATTTCCTCCTAGAAAGCTTTCTCCAACATACCTAATGTAGATTTGATGCCTCCCTCTTAGGTTTGTATAGCATCCTGCACTTCCTTTATCATTGCCCTTCTTATCCAGTTTATTATCATCTGCTCCTCAGTATTTCGATACCTCCTTAAGATTTCTATATGAGGGGTCAGGTGTTTCTTTGGTCTCCCCTAGCCTCAGAACCCAGCACAGTGTCTGGTACATTATAGATGCTAAATGAAAAAGTGTTGAATTGATGAACACAGTTTGACTACAGAAAGGAGACGTGTTGATCAGGCCAGTGGTAATTATTCTGGTTGTGGGTCTGCCTCAGATTCCAGAGTGACTTAGTTGGTACAAATATTTTTTAGGCTTAGTCATCCCTGGGGCAATGATCAAAATAATCTCTCCTTGGCCTTTTAAGCGTATCAGATTCATCTGGCCTCTCCCTTAGATGGTGTCATTTTTATACAGCTTAAACCTCCTTCTAACTTCCATTATCAACTCCTATGTACACCAGAAGCCCAGTCTGTATTCGTCTCTCTCAGCTTTACAACCTCCATGATAAACAACTTGATTTTTCTAAATTCTGTTTGTAGCTTTTACAGAAAGAGCTCGTGGCAACATATGTGTGTCTGTGTCTGTGTGTGTGTGTGTGTGTCTGTGTGTTGTGGTGGGGATGGGTACAGTGGAGTGGGCAGGGGAAGAATTCACTAATCTGAGCAGCAAAACTATGAAAAAGAAACTGTTTTAGGGACCTTCAAAGTTCATGTTGAAGACTTAACTGCATTTGCTATTTATATAATCTGTTAGAGAAGAAAATGAATGAAAGGGTTGGGGAACGCCCTTCCACACTACCCTTATAGGAGAGGGTGAGAGATTCTTAAAACGGAATGGTAGAAAGAACCCAAACAGAAAGCAATAAAGCAGTCCCCACCAGTAAGGAACAGAGAAATGAATGGTAAGGATTAGGAGAGTAGAAGAATGAGAGACTGAAGGAAAGATAAGTGGAGAAAATACAATAGAGTTTTCTCTTGGAGATTAATTTCAAAACTCCTGATGAAGACCATCCTGTACTGACTGCTAAGAAGAATTCAAAGGTTCATCCTTTGAGGGAGAACACAGCTAGTTCCTCAGAAAAGCAAGAGACTAATCAAGGTGGTTGGCAATTCCCTTCCTTCTGTGGTGCTCAGACCTGACCACCCAAGTGTAGGTTTGTGGTCTTGGAACATATATCCAAGATGTGGCAGAGGGGCTGAAAAGGCTCATCAAGCCCACAAATTGCTACTCACTTGTGATGATTAACTGTGGGATAAGTGACAAAATTGTTGGGGGGGAAAAGACAACTGAAATGTGTCTCTAAAAATTCTACTGTCCTGGTTAGAAATCTGAAGATGAGAAAACTCTAGTGGTTTTCTCTCTTTTATCCCTTTTTATTCCTTCTTCTAGTTATTTTTGGGACTGAGGAAAGAAAAGTTTCAATGTTTCACATAAGATCAAAGGACAATGTCCATTTTGGTCATAACCCCCAGAGCCTAGGATAAAGCCTGGAAAATAAGTACTTTTTGGATTGAATGAATGGAGAAAGTGAATGGATGGCTACATAGATTATACAAAAGAGGAATGAGTTAGTTTTCTGATTTAACTATGGTTCAAGTTTTTAGAGTACAAGGGTGGAAATGCATATGGGGTGGAAATTACAACTTAAGATATCAATGAAGACAATTTAAAATGCACCTCATTCATTTAATACATTTGAATCAACAATACAAAGAGAACTACATTATAGGATGCTAAAGAATCTCATAGGTACAATCTCAAAGCTACTGTTATTAACGTTCAATCAATTGTAAAAAATGGAAGAGGCTTCAAAAGTCAGAGATGGGGAAATATTTAGAGTTTTAGAAGTGGGGAAAGGTGGATACTGGAAATAACATATAAGTTTGATGCCAACCCACAACCAAATTAACAAATATCTAGTTTCTCGGAATTTAGAAAAGATGGTAGTAATTATAAGAAGCCATCAGTAATAACCCCCCAAAGGTTGTAAAATTAAATAGAAAGAACAAGAGTACTGTCATTAAAGAATATTCTTAAAAGAACCATGACAAAAGATGAAATTTACGAGACTTGTTTTAAAACTTATTTTAAGCAATAATAAGGGAACCCATATGGTATATATTTCAAAATTAGAAAAGTTAATCCATGGAACACAGTAATTTAATATATGATATTAAAATACTTCCTATAATACTTCTAAAACAAGAAGAAAAAAGCATAATATATGGGGTTAAGATAATAGTATGAAGGAAAAAAAGATACCTTCCAGTAAAACTAAAAAACCTAAATGTTTTCATTTAATCAAATAATCTGGGAAAAAGCAGCTTATAAAGATTTATGCCATTAAGAAGAGATGGTTACTTCAAAAGATTTGAAGCAATCAAATATATTTTTATATAATAAACATTTATTAATTTAATACTGCCAGGCACTATATTCTAGGTACTAGGGAGTCAGTGGTAAGCAGGCCACCCAGGGCCCGTGCCCTCAAGGAGCCTGAATTCTAAGGAGAAGAGCCGGGCACTAAACAGGTAAACGTATCAGGAAAGAAAACAATTCTGGTGAGTTGTGATCAAAAGGCCATTATAAAATGTACATAAAATGAAAAGGAAACATAATTGAAAAGAAAATATTTCCATCAGAAACGACAGAAAGGAACGATTCCTTAATGATCTCAGAATGCATACATATATTTTTAGTAACTACCCGTAGGACCCCAATAGCTAAATGATCAAGTCTCAAACAAACAAAATATACACAAGAGAAAATACAAATAGAAAACAAATGTCTGGGAAAATGTTCAAGCTAACTTGTAATCAAGAAATGCAAATTTAAGCAACTTTGTAACATCTGCTAAGTTTAAAAAAAAAGTTTGAAAAAATAGAAAACAGACTTACAGGAAGGATGACAACATAAACATAGTCTCCACTCCTCCCCAAGGAAAATCACCGAAATGACCGTGGAGGAGGGAGATGGGGCAGGGGTAGGAACATAGAGTCACCCACTGTGAAGCAGGGAATGGTGCCAACCCCATCTGAACCCAAAGTGAGGAATGCCTGCCAGCTTCAGTACCAACTGTGAAAAGCAATAACTACCTTTCCTCTAAGGCACTTGCAGGAAAGAAAAGAGGGAAATTATGATAATGCTCATGAGCAGGTCATGAGCAGATGGAAGAAGATGGCCACACCTGGAGTCAATTTCTCTATAGCTGGGGCCAGGCCACAGCTCCACTGGCAATTAAGGAAAGAGAAATCATTGTGCCATTCCTAGCCATTTATCTCGTATTTGGCAACTTCATAGTGACACTAGTCAGATGACTATAGGCTTGAGGGGGAAAATTCTCCCAATTTGAAGGAGTAAGGTCTAGAAGCAAAGGCACACTGTGAGAGAGATGGGGATTAATCAACTATAAACGACAAAGAAAGGCAGCTGTTTGGGAGAATATATTTGTAGTCACATCAAGCAAAAAACCTATAGGCCAAAGATTCTTTTCTCTTAACTTATTTCTAATAGTGTCCCTTTGCCCTAAGCCTGAGCTCAATACATAACTGGAAAAATTCTCCCCAAGGAAATTGGTTCTCTCCCAGCTCTGTGAAGCCACCACTTCTGCAGTAGTTTCAACAGGGAAAAATTATGCAAAGTACCCAGGTTTCCAATGTCCTTGGCTCATGGGGCCTTTCTCCCTCTTTAGATTGAAAAAGACTTACCTGTTCGTATGATGTTGTTTCATCCAGCCTTCTGCTTGTTTCTATGGGGAGAAACCAGGTAGCACCCAAATAACCACAAAAGGAAGCTTACCTGTGCATTATTTAGGGACAGCAGGTCTGCATAGAACTTCCCCCATTCAAAGATGAGTAAGGAGAAAACCCCCACTCTGAATCTAAAAAACAACACAAAGTAGGAAGCATTTAAGCATGCATGTTCTAGAATCAGAATCCTAGCTCAACCACTTTCTAACCATGCAATCTTGGACAAGACACTTGCTTTTTCTATGCCTCATTTATAAAATGAGGGTAATCATCATGAAGGAAATGAAGACTGTGACGATCAAGTGAGATAAGTATGTAAAATACGAAAATGTTTGACACATGGTAAATGTTAGGTATTATTATGTCATCCCTATTTTATTATGCCTTTGCAAAAATGTTGTTACTAGTAAAATAGAAATAATACTGGATGCATCATTAATGTTTTTACTGAGTGTTTCTGGTTGTTCTCCCAGGCACATGTACTTCCCGTCTCCTTTAGCATTAGGCAGGATGGTGTGAGTTGTTTTGATCATTGAAATGTGAGTGGAAGTCATATGTACCACTTCTGGGAGGAAAATTTAAGAATTAGTGTGTGAATCTGCCAACCTCTTTCTCCCTCTATCAGGAATCTTCCAGATGGTGGCTCCCCCATCACCTTATATCCTGGTGTAAGAATAACTTGAAGCAGAGCCCCAGCCACCTGCTGTACAGCATGAGTGAAAAATAAGACCTTGTACTAAGCCACTAAGAAGTCGAGGTTTTTGTTACTGTAGCACAACTTAGCCTCTACTGACTTACACAGAAGTAAAAAGTAAATAAGGGGAATGTTTTTGAAAACTTATCTCCAGAAAAAAGCAGGAAGTAGACAATAGCTGTTTTTTATACCTAGCGACATTAAAGGTCAAATAGGTCTGAGAAACAACAGTTAAAAGATGAGATGACAAAGCATCTGCTCTAGACTGAATATTTGTGTTTCGCCCCCCCCCAATTTTGATACGTTAAATCCTAACCCCCAACGTGATGGTATTTGGAAGTGGGGCCTTCGGAAGGTGACTAGGTCATAAGGATGCAACCCTCATGAATGGGATAAGTACTCATAAAAAAGACCACAGAAATGTCTCTTAACCCCATTCGACTATGTGAGGTTACAGCAAGAAGACAGCCATTTATGATCCAGGAAGCTGACCGTCATCAGACGCAGAATCTGCTAGCACCTTGATCTTAGACTTCTCCGTCTTCAAAACTGTGAGAAATAAACGTTCGTGTTTAAGCCACCCAGTCTATGGTATTTTGGTAGAGCATTCCAAACGGACTAAGACAGAATCCAGATGTGATTTACAGTGAGGTAGCAAAGTCAAAGAAAGAAAATCAGGAAATAAATGTAGTAAGAGCTGGGTCAGAGATGAAACTGGCATGTGCCTTCATTGTTGGCGTTAGGCGTCATCTCAGAGTTCAGAAAGTAACCGCAGATCTGCCCAAAGATTGTTATAAAAATGTTCCTGGCAATATTGTTTAGAATAGAGAAAAGGATACATTAGGGATAACTTAATATCAAAAATAGAGGATTTGTTCAATAAACCTATGCAAATAGACATTTTTCCAAAGAAGACATACAGATGGCCAACAGACACCTGAAAAGATGCCCTACATCACTGATCATCAGGGAAATGCAAATCAAAACCACAATGAGAGATCACCTCACACCTGTCAGAATGGCTGTTATCCAAAAGACAACAGATAATAAGTGTTGGTAAGGATGTGGGGAAAAGGGAATCCTCGTGCACTGTTGGGGGGAATGTAAATTGGTATAACCACTATGGAAGACAGCATTGAGATTCCCCCAAAAATTAAAAATAGAACTACCATATGATCCAGTGATTCCACTCTTGGGTATTAATCCAAAGGAAGCAAAAACACTAATTTGAAAAGATATATGCATCCCTATATTCACTGCAGCATTATTACAATTGCCAAGATATAGAAGCAACTCAAGTGCTCATCAATAATGAATGGATAAAGAAGATGTGGTAGACTATACAATAGATTATTAGCCATAAAAAAGAATGAAATCTTGCCATTTGCAATAACATAGATGGACCTAGAGGGTATTATGCTGTGTCAGACAGAGAAAAACAAATACTGCATGATTTCACTTATATGTGGAATCTAAAAAACAAAACAAAGGAACAAACATAACAGAAACAGACTCATAGATACAAAGAACTTCCAGCTGCAAAAGAGATGGGTCATGAGTATGAAATGTATAGTGTGGTAAATGTAGTCAATAGCTATAATATTTTTGTAGGGTGACATAGTGTACCTAGATTTATTGCAGTGTCATTTTGAAATGTATAGAAATACCAAATCACTGTGTTGTGTAACAAGAACCAACATAGTATTGTAGATCAATTATACTTCAAAAATAAACAAATTCATAGAAAAAGAGACTAGATTTGTGGTTACCAGAGACAGGAGGGTTGGGGGGAAAAGAAATTGGATCAAGGTGGTCAAAAGGTACACACTTTCAGTTATAAGAGAAATAAATCCTAGGGATGTCATGTACAACATGATAAAGATTAACACTGCCATGTGTTATATATGAATATTGTTAAGACAGTAAATCCTAAGAGTTCTCATCACACAAAAAAGTTCTTTTCTATGTCTTTAATTTTGTACCTATATGAGATCATGGATGTTCAATAGATTTACTGCGACAATCATTTCATGATGTAAGTAAGTCAAATAATTATGCTGTCCACCTTAAACTTATACAGTGGTGCAATTATATCTCAATAAAACTGGAAGAAAAACATCATAAAAAATAAACATCATCAAATTATAAGAACCAAAAACTGCACTTAAAGTATAAGATTTGCTGTGAAACATTTACATAAAAAAGAATACACTAGGGATAACAATATCAAAAATAAAGGATTTGTTCAATAAACCTATGCAAACCTTTATAAATCTATAATTGTGCTGTACAGATTTTTCAGTATTAATAGAAATGTTCTGCATTTGTATTGTACAATATAGTAGTCACTAGCCACATGTGGTTATTTGAGCGTTTGACATGTGGCATTGTCACAGAAAACTGAATATTTCATGTTATTTAATTTGATTCAGTTTTAATGAATTTTAATTTAAATAGCCACAATAGCTACTGGCTTCTGAACAGTACAATTCATATTTAAAATGATAATGTAGATCTGTATTTGTTGGCATAAAAAATGTCCATAATATATTGCTAAGGTAGGTTATATAGAGATTTATAACTAACATTTGTGTGTGTGTGTTCACACACATATAACTGGGGATTCTACACCAAAATGTCATCAAAGAGTATTGGATAGTGGCCATATGGATGATTTTTACTATTTTCTTCAAACTTTTCTGTACTGTCTGAAGTTCCCAAAGGAGACTGTAATATTTTTTTAATATACAGAAAGGTACAACCATTTTCATTTAAAAAACAAAATTGCTAAAAGCTAATATGTGTACTACCACAGGAAAACTGCTGATGGCATTGCAAACTGATATAATTATTTTGAAAAAACTAAATATTTCTGTACCTTTAGAATGTATATTAAAAGAACTCTCAAAAGAATGAAAAAAGATTTCTTCAAAAATGTTGTCCTGGGCTTCCCTGGTGGCGCAGTGGTTGAGAGTCTGCGTGCCGATGCAGAGGACACGGGTTCGTGCCCCAGTCCGGGAAGATCCCACATGCCGCGGAGCGGCTGGGCCCGTGAGCCATGGCCACTGAGCCTGTGCGTCCGGAGCCTGTGCTCCGCAACGGGAGAGGCCACAACAGTGAGAGGCCCGTGTACCGCAAAAAAAAAAAAAATTGTTGTCCCTAGGGAATAATTATTCCAAGTTATTTTGCAACAAGTTAATTACAACTCTAAGTGTGTTTACAGATTATAATGGAAAGTGAAAAGGGAAAAATATTAAAAGCTGATTTAGGTTAGTAGAAAGTTATCTGTTTTATTTTCCTTTACCCTTTTAATATTACTCTCTCAATAAATAAATCTTTGAAGACTAGCTAGTGCATCTAAAGGATAAGCAGCACTAACCACTGAATTATAACCCCTGTTTCTCAGTGACTTAACACAACTAAGGTTTACCAGTCCTTTACATCATAGTCTGATGCAGGAGGGGCAGCCGCCCTGGATGGCTGTCTTCTGATTTGTAATCCCTTTTATCCTTTGGCCTCACTGTCACTCTGGAAGGGAGGAGAGAGCATAGGGGATCATGCAGGGAGTTTGATGGCCAGATCTGTATCCCATTGACCAGAATACAGTCATGTGGCCCAGACCCAACTTCAGGGGACATTGGTAAAGGTAATCTTCCTCTATGCCCAAGAAGAAAATTGGGAATCAGAATAGCCAGTCTCCACTGAACTTGTCATGTCAAACCACGTTCATTTACTTTCTTGGTATGTTTATTAAGTAGGTCAATCACATTGATGGATGCTGCTATTGGAGTGCCAAAGACCATACTTTAGAAATTTTTAAATGCAGAAAATCACAAGTATAATATAAGTATAAATTGTCTTTTTCCATTCAGGCTGCTATAACAAAATACCATAGTCTAGGTGACTTAAACAACAAACATTTATTTTTATAATGCTGGAGACTGGAAATCTGAGATCAAGGTGCTAGCAGATTCTGTGCCTGATGAGAGCCCACTTCCTGATTCATAGAGGGCTGTCTTCTTGCTATAATCTCTCGTGGTTGAACGAGGCAAGGGAGAACGCTGGAGTCTCTTTTATAAGGGTACCAGTCCCATTCCTGAGGGCTCTGCCCTCATGACCTAACACCTCCCAAAGGCCCCACCTCCAAATACCATCCCATTGGGGGTTAGGATTTAACATACAAAGTTTGGGGGGACACAAATATTCAGTCTATAGCAATCATAATTACCCATGTTCCTACTGCCAGAATTCACCATTTTTAACATTTTGTCATGTAACATTTTGTTTTAATATCGTATTGCTTTGTACATACCACTCTGCACATTGCCTTTGTCATCAATGTTTTAAGAACAATCAGTGTTTATACTTAGCATTCTACTTCACTTCTTTTTTTTTTTTTTTTGCGGTACATGGGCCTCTCACTGGTGTGGCCTCTCCCATTGCGGAGCACAGGCTCTGGACGCGCAGGCTCAGCGGCCATGGCTCACGGGCCCAGCCGCTCCGCGGTATGTGGGGTCTTCCCGGACCAGGGCACGAACCCGTGTCCCCTGCATCAGCAGGCAGACTCTCAACCACTGCACCACCAGGGAAGCCCTCTACTTCACTCCTTTTAACTTTTTATTTCTTTTGTAGTAATATAGTTCCTTGAATGCACCACATTTATTTATCGATTACTGGATACTGTGGTTATTCCCACTTTTCTCTATAAAAACGCTGCATGGGACAGCCTTCAACAAGTCTCCTTATGCATATGTGAGAAGATACATACCTAGAAGGGAAACTGCAAGGTCAAAAACACTCAACTTTTTAAACATTTAAACTTGTATTACTGATATACATGTTTGAAGATGTAAAACACACATGTATCAAACTTGCAGATGACACAAACTCAGAAGGGAAAGATGATATGATAGTGGACAAAAATCAATGTTTGAACTTTACCTAAGTTAGAATACGGGGCTATTAAAATCACCAAGATGGAATTTAAGAAAGATAAAGATAAAATCTTGCATCTAGTCAACTGAATTAAATGCCCTTTGCAGAAAGGTAGAGATAGAACTAGAGAGCAGTTTATCCGAAAAATATCTGGGGGTGTTAGTTAACCCCTACTTTGCTGTGAGCCAACAGTGACACTGTTTAGATTCCAGAAATGTATACTAATACAGCTATATTAATAGAAGAATAAGTTTTACAGGGTCTCAACTCTAAACCTAATTCCACTCTACCAAGTCAGAACTCCATGACATTCACATGAAACCAATTCATAGTAACATAAGCGAAAAAGAGAGAGCAGTGACTGCACATGCTACACTACAGAGAAGATGGGGTTGGAGTGAGGCTGAAAGAACTCAGATCAGGGCCTCAAATGCTGTTCTGACGCCATCCCTCTGCTTTACTATCTCTCATCAAGGCATCTCTCTGCCTGCTGGATTTATTCTCTAAGCCACCGGCTGCATGAGGCTGGTCGTGGCTGTAACAGATATGGGTAACCTTCATCTGAAGTTTCAATTCAGAAACTCCCAGGAGAGGTCTTTACTTGACCAGTACAATGGACTGAATGTATATGTCTCCCCCAAATTCATATGCTGAAATTCTAACCCGCAGTGTGATGGTATTAGAAGGTGGGGCCTTTGGGAGGTAATTAGGTCACGAGGGTAGAGCCCTCATAAGTGAGATTAGTGCCCTTATAAAAGTATCCAGAGAGGGCTTCCCTGGTGGCTCAGTGGTTGAGAGTCCTCCTGCCGATGCAGGGGACACGGGTTCGTGCCCCGGTCTGGGAAGATCCCACATGCCGCGGAGCGGCTGGGCCTGCGCATCCGGAGCCTGTGCTCCGCAAGGGGAGAGGCCACGACAGTGAGAGTATCCAGAGAGATCTCTCATCCTTTTTTTTTGCCATGTGAAGATAGGAGAAGCCAGCCATTCTGCAGTCTAGTAGAGGGCTCTAGAACCAGCCACACTGGTACACAGATCTTGGACTTCCACTCTCCAGAACCGTGAGAAGTAAATTTCTGCTGTTTATAAACCAGCCAATCTATGCCACTTTGTTATAGTGGCCCGAACTAAGACACCCAACATGGGTCTCGTGTCCACACCTTGGACAAATTAGAATGGCAGCCCCTTAGAATGGTTGGAGCAAGAGAGGAACAATTTTTCCATAGCCCTAGGGGGATCACTGTTGACCAGGAAGCCAATCTGTATCTTCTAAAGTTATTGTTTTTCACCCTGGAGTCATTGGGCATATAGTCTGCAAGCATGTTTAATCAATTTACTTGCTTTCCATAGAACTTTCCCGATTTTCTTTGTCTTACTTAGGCTGTGTGGTCAACATTACATAGACAACGAGTCCGAGATATACGAGACAGGTAAACCAAACTACGTGATATTTTTATTCACTATGTGATTTTTTTCACATTGGTTTTATATTTTTAAGATTTATAAAAATAGAATAGTTACTGATTCGTCACGGCTAATATCAAGAAAAGTACTCCTATCAGCTGAAGGGAGACTTTGTAAACGACTGTGGCACGTATAATGAGAATACCTTCTTAAACTATGTGTCTGGATCATTACTGTACTTGATATTTATTGAGCTCTGACTGTGTACAACCCCATAGGTATGGGTCTATACCAAGGGATTTATAATCTCACAGGGCAACCAAACTGTGCAAATAATAACCAGGGAAGATGAATCACATGTAGGGGACAGATTTAATCAGCTGCTAGTTTCTGAGTATTAGTCCCTGATCAACTCATATCTTAAGAGGGGGACTCAATAGAATCCAGACAAGAAAAAGATGTTTGGAAAAAATGAGATTCTAGTAGGACAGAATGGAATAAAAGCATTGATTAAAAAGAGAGAGAAACAGACTTAGGACCCAGACCCACATTTAAGAATACTTCACTCTGTGTCAGTGAGTCCAAAACAAGACCCAGAAACAGAATCACCTGGAAAGCAGAACAACAACAAAGAAGGATCCTGAGCCCCACCTCCAAAAATTCTCATCCAGTCCATCTGAGCAGTTTCATGATTTATAATTTTAATAATAACAACGGCTAATAATCTGTAACACTTACTACTTGGCAGACACTCCTTCTAAGTGTTTTATGTATAATACTAACTCTCTAAATCCTCATCCTAACTATGAATTAGGAACTATTCCCCTTTACGTTGAGGAAACTAAAACCCAGAGAGGCTAAGTAACTTGACTAAGGCCATGTACTGCTGGGATTTGAACGCAGGCAGTCAGCCTTCAGCGTCTGCCTTTAGTCACTTTGCTCTATTGATTCTCAAAAACAGAAAATGGTGGCTACAAGGCCCCCTTGGTGATTCTGATGAATCCAGTTGGACCGGCATTTGGAAAGCAAGGCACAGTGAAACATGTAGAAAAGGTGAAACATGTAGAAAACGATCATTTACTGAGCTCTACTGAAAAGAAGGGACTCTGTATTATTCAGTACCTGGAACATAGCAGGTACAAAATGTTGTTGAATATATTCTGGGTTGAAGGATTCCATAGAAGCAAGGGTTTGCGAGGGAAAATCTGTCGAGCCTGCTACAGCAGGAAGAAAGCGGAACAGAGTAAGTCACACAAGTTTTCCTGTCCCCATTAAAGGAAAGTGCCAAGAGGGTAAGAGATGCATCATTCTGACCCCACCTTTAATGTCCTGCCCAGCCCCTTAATCTTGTGCTTATTTAAGTCACATGCTGTCTTAATTATTTGGAGAAGCAATGCTTTTCTCTTCTAGAACATCCTTCCTCTAGTTCTATCTTTTAGAAACATCACAGGATACTAAGGGGATGCAAAACTCCAAGCAGCTAATTTCCCTGCTTGTTTGGAAAGCCAGTACATTGTCTGTACATAATGGATACTTTTTGGATAGGTGGATGCATGCATGCATGGATGAAAGAATGGACAAAGCGATGGATAGATGTCTAACCATTATTCATGTCTCCTATGGATTTGGCAGGAATGGCTCTTCCTCTGGTGAGATACACTGTGATGTTATGATTAAGTGCACAGTCCTTGGAATCAGGCCGCTTACGTTCAATCCTGCTTCCACCACTTACTATCTGTGTGACCTTGAGTAAGTCATTTATCCTCCATCAACCTCAGTTCATTCTTTTTTAAACTGGAAAGAATACTATCACTTAACCTCAGGAGAATAATAGTGCTTACTTCCAAAAGATGTTGTGAAACAATGTATGTGCTAAGCACAATGTCTGACACATAAAAAAAAAAGCTCAATTATTAATAAGGATTTCACAAAGAATGATATCAGATTTAATTATTTAAAATTGCCCTTCTAATATCATTTCAGGGTAAAAATTTGAATTTGCAGGTGTTATTTCTTTTGCAAGGCAAGACTTATTTTGGAACATGAAAGGCAAATGAGACTTTATTCAGATTGGCATAGCAGGAAAGAAGGAAGGAAGGAAGGAAGGAAGGGAGGGAGGGGAAAATATTAAAGAAAACCACATCAACATTTCTTTATATTTATGTAATTCAAAGAGTGGCTACCACTGATGAAGTTACCCAAATTATAATTCTCAGCAAGGAAATAGAACAGTCGATTTCTGAGAAAATAGTTTGAATCTCTAGAATGTCCGAACATTCAAATAGTTCACGTTCAGAAGAAGGAAAAAATCTCAAGCTTATGTAACTGAGGTCACCTCAACCAGAGAACTCAGTTAATATCCTCAGGGTTAAGTTTGTTCTAGATATGCATATATTATTTATCTATTTCAGTATTTACATTAGTGCATCAGAATCAGTATTTTATTTTATTTTAGTACTGTATTTTAGAGTTAGACAAACCTTAATTTGAATTCCAGCTCCAACAATGAATAGTTGCATGGCCTGCGGAAAATTGCTAGCAACAATACACTTCAGTCTCTTCGTGGATAAATGGGAAATCATGATATTACCTTTTGCATCTCCATGCTGGGGTGATTAAACAAAGTCATACGTTCAAAGCACTTGGCCCAAGATCTAGTATATGGTAAGCACTCAGTAAATATTGGCTATACTTATGTTCATTACTACTGTTATCGCTACAATATTTCCCGTTCACTTTCTTTATGAAGCACGTAATAACTCCTGGGCCTCAATATAAATGCAACATGACCTACAGTGGGGTAGCCCCTGGTTTTTGCTTTGTTTAGGATGGACACAGAGCCCACCAAATTCACCATTTCTTTCTCTCTTATCTTCCTTTTTCCTTTATTTATTTATTTTTATTTATTGGAGTAGAGTTGATTTACAATGTTGTGTTAGTTTCAGGTGTATAGCAAAGTGAATCAGTTATACATACATGTATGCCTACTTTTTTTAAGGTTATTCTCCCATATAGGTCATTACAGAGTATTGAGTAGAGTCCCCTGAACTATACAGTAGGTCCTTATTAGTCATCTATTTTATATACAGTAGAGTGTATATGTCAATCCCAATCTCCCAATTTATCCCTTCCCTGTCTTTCGCCCCGGGTAACCATAGGTTGGTTTCCAAAATATACAAACAGCTCGTGCAGCTCAATATCAAAAAAACAAACAACCCAATCAAAAAATGTGTGGAAGACCTCCATAGACATTTCTTTCTCCCTCATCTTAATTTTTCTCTTGCTCTACATCCTGTGACTGGAAGATTTTTCTCTTTGCCAAAATGCCTTCAGGCCTTCTCTCTGCCTTGGTACAAAAGTCCTTAAAACATCGCTTTTCCCAGAAATATTTTCCTCCAACTAACTGGAAATGAGAAAGATTCACCTCCCTTCATCTAGCACTGATTTTTGACATGTAATTCCATTTCAACAAAACCACTTGCACTAATGCTTATATACAACGTAAATAATTCATTAGAAATGTATACTTGTTTGATCTTTATATACTTGCTGTGTGTCTGCAGAGTCTATTATATCTATCAAGGAAATAACAGGACTCTCGGTCACCAAAGGTAAATGGAAAATCCTCCTCTTTAAATAGGTAAAAATGTAAGGGACATGTAAATCCATCTTGGAAACTTGATTTTAGTATCTCCTGATACAGAAGAGGGATGGGTGGTTTGTTCTCTGCTGAGTTTCTCCGGTGAACATGGGTGCTAGTAGCCCTGGGTTTGCTGGGCCCAGGTCTCAAATCCATGTCAGCTGTGGCTGCACATAGAGTGCCCAGAGCTGCCGGATACCGCTCAGGTGCAGGCAACGTTAGCGCACCATTGTCCTGTCCACACCTGGCTGTGGAAGCCTCAGGGCAGAAACAGTGAGAGGGACTTGGGAATCCAGAGCAGAAAATTCTACGTGCTTACCATAACTTGCTTTCCACACAGCTGGCAACCACACAGTTGAGTGGAACTTACGTATGGAGCACTGTGGGAGGGGAAAGGGAATGTCCCTGTCCCTCTGGGAGAGGGACAAGCATTACTCCCTGGAATCCAGAGGCTAAGAAAATCCTATACCCTAAGATCTAAGTTGGAGAGAGCGGAGAGTGGGCAGAACTTGCCCATGGACAAGTTCCCATGAGGGAGAAAAAAAGTAAGAAGAAAAAAGAAAACAAAGGAAATTCCAGGCCCAAATGGTTTTACTGGTGAATTCTATCAGATATCTAAGAAAGAATTTAAACTAATGTTCCATTGTTTATCAACTCATTCCACGAGGCCAGCATTATTCTGATAACAAAACCAGAAAAGGACATTTCAAGAAAACTATAGACCAATATCAATATTTTGAAAATACATACAAAAATTCTTAACACAGTTTAGCAACAAAACTTTATGGTTCCACAGAGCTATTGATCCAAAGGGGGTGGAGAGAAGAAGAAAATCCAAGAAAGAAGCAGCAAAAAGGAAATGTGAGAAACTCACTCCAAAGAAGGTTTGAAGCAAATAATGAATAATACTGCCTATAAGAATTTCCCAAACATTTTTTTTCCCCAAACATTTGATTGCAGTGGAGAGTGTTTTATAAAGGGTCCTTGTAGCCTATTTCATGAAGTTTTTTATGCTGGGCTACCTAGAGGCAGAGCCTGAGATGGGTATTCTGGTGCATGTGATTTACTAAAGGGACTGCTCTCCAGGAAAAACAGATAAGAGAGCAACGAGAAAAGAAAAAGGATAGAAACATAGCAAAGATATGGTCTCAGATAGTCTATCCTTGGCCTGATCCAGAGTGTGCTGGAGTCCAAGTTGCATCACATAATTGTCCCACCTTGACATGTGGAGCTGGACATAATTGAACTCCACATCAGTCATCAGATGCTTCTAGGGATTAAGAGGGTCTAACCTCCCAGCATTCCTGCATTAGCTGGATTGTATGCCAAGGGTAATTCTTTGCAGAAGTCCACAGGTGTAAGCTGTTAGCTGCAGCACTCACTGAACTCACCCAGAGCAGCCATCAAGGAGCTCTGAACATGGCACCAAAAACATCTACCACAGAGAACATCAGACAGTCACCCTACCCAGGACATTTGGGGTCTGAAGGAAGTATAGTAGTGGAGGTGGTTAGGATGGGATGTGTTCAGGAACTATTTAGATGACAGAATTGGGAGGACATACACTAGTTGTATATGGAGAGCAAGGGGAGTTTAATTGAGGGACCATAAGAAGTATAAGACCAGACTAGGGTTTCTGGCCCTGGTGAACTAAATGAATGATGGGACCATTTTCATAGATAAGAAGAGCAAGGAAAAGAGCAGGGCTTGGGAGAACATATCAATTCAGCCTTGGGGATTTTCAGAGTGAAAAGGGATAGACAGCCCTTGGATAGCATGCCTGGAGCTCCATAGGAGTTTCAGGCCCCAGCTGCATGAGGAGGCTGGGGCCAAGAGCAGGGTAAAGGAGAAAGCCAAGTGGTCTAGCTCTGGGCCCCTTACCCTGCTGTCTTGATTTGGTGCCCCCAGATGCAAACTCTGAGGAAAGGATTAAGACACAGGCAGTATATTGAAAGATGATTCCAGGAAGCACAGGTGGGGAAGGAGAAACTGGGAAGGGAGAAAAGCCACTGAAGGGTGTATTCATAAGTACATTATCTCTGAGGACAGCAGGAAAACAATCTGCTGGAGACCCTCTGAAGATTTGTGTAGAACTCACCTCAAATATTTACCATTGAGTGATAGAAAACTGGAGTATTTTTCTTCCATGTCTGGAACCTCATTGGTTGAGGGTAGCCCCTAGGGCATCACAAACCCCTCAATTCCCTGTGACCCTGTGGGCCAGCTGAAAGAGCCTCTATAGAGGCTGCAGAAGAAAAATCCTGGACAGAGAAGGAGGTACACAAACTGCCCGCCTTGGCTGGTGAACTCAAGCTGGGCCAAGGCAACATGGAACAAGGCATCAATGGCTCCGGCTACATTTGCTCGTCTGTGTTTCATAAACTGAATTTTCATGGAGGATTTTTTTCAAGAGAAGATCATCTGTCTAGAAGAACAGACTGGTTACTAGTCCTACAATCAAAAGTCCACAGCAGAAGGCACTTTGAAAGGGGGGCTATTGTCTCCTCTGGCCTTGCCTCCAATTTTCCATGTAATATTAATAGTGGACTCTGGGGACATCCTTCCTATTATCTAGTCTTGGTAAAAAGGGACAATGATAGAAGCAGAATAATCTCTGCCATATTGACCTCCTGTGCGAGTGCCTCATGCCTCCAGGGAGACATCACTGCTTTCAGTGCCTATTAGCAGTTGTGTCTTTTAACCTTCCGGTCAGCCCGGCAGTGGGAGTCCAACAGAGGCTCTGGCTTCAATTACTTCACGGGCACATAGCCTGGCTGAACTGGAGCTCATAGCCCCACATGTTGAAGCTGGAAATTGCACTTTCCACCAGTGAAAGGACAAGCAAAGAATGGCATTCCACAAAGCTAGAGCCCGGTATGGCAAGGAGGCAGGAAGGACCACACACCAATTAGCCAGGAAGCTGTGGCCATCAGTCAAGTGCAACCTGGGCTCTCAGGTGTAGGTCAAGCCCAGACCCTGCCATGGAAATCACTCTGAAACCCTGTCCCCAGAGGAGAATTGGGACAGCTAACCCCACAAGCGGTAAAGGCTACTGTCCAAGCAAAGTAGTTCAATCCCACAATCTGGAGAGGAAAGACCATACAACCAGCATATTATTAAAAATACGTACTAAGTATAGGAAAGAATTCTTTCCTTGCATTCACTTCTAGGAAATTCTTGGCAAAGACTCAACTTCTCAGGGAAATTAGACATGGAAATGACAACAAATGTATTAGATATTTATCACCTTTAGTGATACAGAGCCACCTTACTGTGGCTGAGAAAAAGGGTCCCGTTCAATACTTTAACATTTCCTTTAGGTTGGCCTCAGGCCCAAGGGAAAGCTGTAATAATCTGCCACTTGTCTGTGTTTGGTTAAAAAACTTCACAATGGAAATTTAGCTCAGTACTTACTGTGGTCCTTATTGTGTTCTTTGTATTAACAGGCAACATCCTCGTTAACTTGTGGATTACTATTAACCTGCACCTTCCCCACTATTTTCAGTGCTTTGGCTTAGACCTCAGAAACACACCCAAAATACGTTCTCCTGGGCCTATAATTGAGGCTTTCTACTGTGAATCTCCATTAAGTGTGATGTACATGGTGCTTCAGAGCAGGGCTCTGGAGCCAGACTGCCTGGGCTGGATTCCTGCTCTCTCACTTATGGACCATGTAACATCAGGCAACGTACTTAACCTCTCTGAGCCTCAATTTCATCATCAGTTACATGAGGATAGTAGTACCTACCTCATAGAATTGTTGCAAGGGCACTCAGAACCATGCATGGCACTGGGCTAAATTTCATCTCATTACTCTACTTCTCAGCTTTTTATGGCCTGTGGTTACAGGCATAGTTACCAAAGTACCCTTAGACATGAAGACCTCATCCGCTGTTCCGTGAGTGGGTGATGCAGAGTAGTTGGACCATAGTGCAAGGAGAAGAGTGAAGATTTCTGGGAGGCTGGCAGGAAAGGTAGAGTATGCCTCAAAGTTCAAAGCAGCCCACAGCAGAGGTGGCCCAAAGTACCCACCACACAATGGAGCAAATGAGTCCTTGCTTCTGGAGAGAAGAGCACAGTATCCACAGGTGATAGCAAAGGTGGTAAGCATGACCCTGGACCAGAGGAGCTAGGCAGGAGCCCAAGCCAGCTAAGACTGCTTTCTGAAAACCATCACAGGGTCAGCACAAGTCGTGCCATTCTCATTCTCCTCTTCCAGCCAGGAATCACCCCCACCTCCCTGCCCCAGCCATGCTGCTCGTAGAGCCTGCTCTCTGGGGAGGGCTTGGTGGAAACCTGGTCTTCTGGAGCAGGGGAAAACAGCCCAGTTATTTCGGTGCCTGGACACTTCCTCTTTCCTGACTTCACATTTCCAGAAGCAGGTCCATTGTTCAGTCCATTGTTTCAGGTCATTGAAAACAGTGATCTCGAGAGGGAATTTATCTTGGTCCGGCACAGACTGAGAAAACACTTAGCACGAGAACATGTGCAAGGTTCACAAAGTGTTGAAAAAAGGAGTCCCCTCTGCTAGGGTAGCTACAGGGGTTTCTAGCTTTTTTGGCAGATGAACTGTTTTTGCAAGCGAAATTTTACATGGAGGCCTAAGGTGGAAAAACACAAATTCAGGGCTGTTCTGTTGAAAAGGGAGGCTGTAGACCCACTGGTTTGGCCTCCTCTGGCCCCTGAGGCAGCTCCAGGGAAGCTCCCATCTCCAAGCGCACACTCTGGAGAAAACTGCTCTAGTGTATGAGGAACAAACAGAAGAGGAGCATGGGTCATCCTCCCAGGTTCCCTGTATTAGTTTCCAGGGCTGCCATGAGAAAGTGCACAAACTGAGGAGCTTCAACAGTAGAAGTTTACGGTCTCACGGAAGTACGAGATCAAGGTGTCAGCAGTGTCGGTTCCTCCTGAGAGTTATGAGGGAGAATTTGTTCTATGCCTCTCTCCGAGCTTCTGGTGGTTTACTGACAGTCTTTGGTGTTCCTTGGCTTGTCGAAGCATCACCCCAATCTCTGCGTTCATCTTCACTTGGAGTTCTGTGTGTGTGTGTGTGTGTGTGTTTGTATGAGAGAGGGAGAGAGAGAGACTATCTCTGTGTCTACATTTCCCTTTTTAAATGCGGATTAGGGTCCGCACTAATGACCTCATCTTAACTAATTACACCGACAATGACTCAATTTCCCAATAAGATCAAATTCTGAAGCACTGGGAATTAGGACTTCAGCATATGAACTGAGACATGATACAACTCATAATAGTCTCCTGCTTCGACTGTACTATCAACGCCTGTGTCTCATTTTCTCCTTTGACATCCTCCTCCCATTCTACCTGTACGGGATGGGTCAAGAGGAAAAGCCACAGGAGTGCTGGAAGCCAGGTCACAGGGTAAAAGACCTTGAAGAAAACTGAGCCAGCCACCTAATATGGGACTGAAGAACAGGATGGAAAGAGGGAAGTGTGGTGGGGAGGTGAAAATAACATCCTTGGCTGAGAAATTACAGGATAAATGGATCAAGGCAGGCTTAAGGCTTTAAAGCTTCTTTCCCAACAAGAAAGCAAGCAGCAGCTCTTCATAAAGGACACAAACGGGACCAAAGTGGAGCCATCTGTACAAAGAGCATGCCTGGGAAACCTAAGGTTCAACAGGCTGCCCTTTCTGTCACCAGCTGCACATGAAGATCTTTCTCCTGGTTAAGGAGGCTTGTACCGCCACACGCCCTTTTCAAACTGGCTAACCATCTTAATAGGCTACCAGATACCTGATAGGAAATACTAATTCTGTGCTGGTTTGGAGTTCTGATATTTTAGCCAGCCAGGTAAGGAGCTATTTGGATGTCTTCCCTTTATAAGGAAGAATAATGAGACTAAGGAGAATCCAGGTGCATGAAACGTGAACTATCCAGACACAGTACAGGATTCCTTTCCCATAAAGTAAAAATACAACCTCTCCACACTGTTACAGGAAGTATCCCCTAGGAGAAGTGATAAAGGTCATTATCCAGGCAGACTTTGGAATTTTGGATGCCCAGGTTACATCCCAAACCATTTAAAGCAGAATCTCTGGCGGCAGTATCCAGGTACCAGTACCAGTGCACTACCAACAACCAGTACTGATGCTTTAGAAGTTAAGGAGGGAACCAGCTGCCCCACTAGGGCAGCACCAGCGCAGCACATCCTGGGACCCCTGTCCCATGCTGGGTCCAGCTCCAGCCATCCTACCAGAGTGGCACTGGCATGTATCACCAGAGTACCCCCAGCCTTATACCTGCTCCAGATCCAGCCATCCTGCCAAGGTGGCCCAACATGACACACCCCAGGGGCCTCCCAGCCTGGGCCTGCTCTAGCTCCAGTTAGCATGCCAAACCCACCCAGCACACAGTTACACAGGAGATGATCCTATACAGGGCCATGTCTTCAAGATCAGGAGAGGTAACTGTTTCACCTATTTCATAGAACCAAATACAGAAAGTCAAACAAAATGAGGAGACAGAGGAATATGTCCCAAATGAAAGAAAAAGATAAAACCCCAGGAAAATAAAAACCCTAAAGAAACAGAGAAAAGAAGTAATATGCCTGTTAAAGAGTTAAAATTATGGTTATAAAGATGCTCATTGACTCCAGGAGAAGAATGAAGGAAAACAGTGAGAACTTCAACAACAAAAAAACATTTATAAAATATAAGACAGAACCAATCAGAGCTGAAGAATATAATAAAAGTAAAAAATAAACTAGAGGAAATTAATAGCAGCTAAGATGAACATATCAGCAACTTGGAAGAAAGAATAGAAATCACCCAATCAGAACAGCAAAAAGAAAAAAGAATTTTTAAAAATTCTTTTAAATTAAAAAAAAAAATTTAAAATAAGGATAGTTTAAGGGGACTTTGGGACAACATCAAGCATATTAACATTCACATTATAGGGGTCTCAGAAGGAGACGAGTGAAAGAAAGGGGCAGAAAACTTATTTGAATAAATAATGACTGAAAACTTCCCTAACCTAGGAAAAGAAAAAGATACCCAGGTTGAGGAAACACAGAGGGTCCCAAACAAAACGAACCCCAAAAGATCTATACCAAGACATACTGTAATTAAAATGGCAAAAGCTAAAATAGAGAATTTTAAAGGCAGCAAGAGAAAACAACTAGTTACATGGAAGGGAACCCCCATAAGACTATCAGCAGATTTTTCAGCAGAAACTTTGTGGGTCAGAGGGAGTGGCACGATACGTTTAAGGTGCTGAAAGGAAAAAACTTACAACCAAGAATGTGCTACCTGGCAAGGTTATCATTTAGAAGTAAAGGAGAGGCAAAATGTTTCCCAGACAAGCAAAAACTAAAGAAGTTCATCACCACTAAATAGGTCTTACAAAAATTGGTAAGGATCTTCTTTAAGTGGAAAATAAAAGGCCACTTTTCCACTATAACATAGGAACAATAAAATAAATAAAAGGAAAAAAATCTCACTGGTAAAGGCAAATATACAGGAAAGGCAGTGGAGCAGCTACTAAAAAGCTACTATGAAGGTTAAAAAACAAAAGTAGTAAAATTAACTATAACTATAATAAATAGTTAAGGGATACACAAAATAAAAAGATGTCAATAATGATGTCAAAAACATAAAACATTGGGAGGGTACATATGACATATGTAGTGCTTTTAGAACGCATTCAAACTTAGGAATATATGCATGCATTTGTATAAATGTATATTTATACTATATATATCATTATATATGTGTATATATACACAGCATATATAACACTGTATGTAATATATATAGTACATACACATACACATATATACATATGCACAGATATAAAACATCAGTGTGTGTGTATCTTCGACACTTGATAAAAAGAAAGTATGTCCTCATCAGTATCATGCTACAACACTGCTTCACAGGCGTACTCAAAGATTTTTTAATTACCTAGAACATACCTCTATTTGACATTGTTCTTGCTATTGATTAGAGTGCTTTTTCACAAGTTAACCTGTACTTCTTTTTTTTTTTTTTTTTTTCGGCTTGG
>NW_020172779.1:3212884-3231226 GCF_003031525.2 Neophocaena asiaeorientalis asiaeorientalis
CCCGCGTCCCCTGCATCGGCAGGCGGACTCTCAACCACTGCGCCACCAGGGAAGCCCTCCATAGTATTTTATATGAAAGTCTTTTTTAAAACTTCTTAACAATTATGCTTCGAAAGTAGGCAGCCACTTGCACATTCTCCACTGACCCCCGTAATTTGCCTCTGATATGAGCACCCTCTAAAAAAACTTCTCCAAACAGCTCCACTGATGCCAGAAATTCTTGTATTGGTAACTCATTGTTAAGTCTGCAATATTATAGCACTTTAGGTGAATAGTTAACCAGACTGGACAGCGAGTCACTCATCAGTGTTCTGTGGGAACAGAAACAGGGAGGGGTACGTTTTGGAGAAGTAGCAAGAGTCAAGAGAAGCAATGCAATGTTAGAAGGAAGGAGGGAGCAGATATGATGGCCCTTGGCACCTGAGAATGGAGGGAAGAAGCAGAGCACTTCAACTAAAGAGGAGGTGATAGGCCCAAGAACAATTAACTACCTACCTCACAATTTGGTCCAGGGTTAACCTGGACCTGTTACATAAAGATGAAAAAAATGAATGAATGAACGAATGAATGAATGAGTAAAACAGATCTAAGTCATTAGAGACTGGATCAAATAGGTTGTATTGACCTCATGTTCCAAACATTTCTGACCTACTGGAGCTGCACGACAAGCAGCTTCAAGAAGAACGTCTGCCGCCCAGTATATGCCCGGCTGGTATTCAGCACCCACGGCTAGACCCAGAGATCATTGATCCTGTCTTGCCCATTGATTATGACCTTGACAAAGCCATTTGCAGGCTGATTCAAAGGAACCAAGCTTCAATTTGGAAATTCACCAACCACTCTTACCATTTTCCTACTTAATGGTTGCATGGTATAATTTACCACGGAAAGCAGTCCTACTTCCTCCTTTACTATAGCTAGGAGACCTCATTCCCTTCTACAGTAGCTTCTGACTAAACTGAGCAAGCAAATTACAGGTCTGAAGTCAGGGATGTGTCCCACTCCCATCCAGGACAGTTCACACACTAAGCTGATGTCAGCTTTTTTCAGATAGTTCATCAGCAATACTAGGAGATCTTTGCAGCAAGCCTGCTTGCTGTAGCACTAAAGCAATTGTGTGTGTGAGTGCCCCCAGCCAGACTGAGTTAATTTAACATGAAGTAATCAGAGATAAGAAAAAGCTACAAGAGTTATAAAAATATACACATCAGGTACCCTTCCCAGGGAGGAAGGGGAAGTTTACTGAAGGTGAAGGGAGTGCATGAAAATGATTAAAAAAAAAAAAAAAAAGGGAAGCAGAGAAAAAAATGAAGATTTTTTGGAAAAAAAAAAAAAAGTGAAGCAGAGAATAAAATGAAGATTTTATGAGATAAATAATAGAAGTTTTTTGTTTTTTGTTTTTTGTTTTTTTTACTGTAAAAGGAATAAGAGATGAACTAAGACCTCAGCAGGGTTTTGCCAAGATTGGAAGGAAGGTCACTTGCCAGAGGAGTTGGATGTTGCAGGAAAGATGGATGACTGTGTCTTTTCAGCATTCACCAGGGAGCAAAATACACTGTAAGCCAAGGCAGAAGCACTTTCCTTAAGGAAAGAAAATGCTGTAGTGACAACCACTGGGGCAAGAACATCTCCAGGAAGAAGAGAGTCTAGAAGTCCATGTAGACTGGCTCTCCTGAAGAGGAAGAGAAGAAGTGATGGGCACAAGGGCCATGGAGAGAGACTTAATCTTCCATCTTCTGAGTCTCAATTCCAGGAGGTCAGGGACCAGACACCTCTCTAAGAACGAACCTTCTTAGACATGATGATAGGACCTCAAGCATGAATGTCAAGGTTGGATATAAACCCCCTGCTTACTGCCGGTTTCATCACTTCTGCCTCTATTACCTGTTCATTCTGGGAGCATAGCTGGGATGAACACTTGGTCCTACACCAAGAATAACTAGTCAGAGCCTCTTAGGCTTAACCTATTGGCCTCAAAAATATTGGGCAGCTGCACTGACCATCTACCTCCTCATTACTACAGGAATCGGTTATGTTCTCTTACTTGGAATAAACACAGCGAGTGCCTCCCCACTCAACTCATTCATACAATCACAAATAATTATGTTAAAAATCAATAGCAGAAGAAATATCAAGAGGAGGTCGTTCCAACATTGAGATATTCCTATTAATGGAGTAAAGCAAAAGTTCTTTCTTGCAGCCAAAGAACTATATACCAAAAATTGAATTGTATGCAGACTAACATCAAACATTTAATATAAGTTTTTGACTCAATACTTTTGACCATAATTATTTTGACTATCTCTCTGATTAATACACAGTATTAAAATATATTTTTAAAAAATGTAAGTTGAACTTCTCTTAGGTTAAGTTCCATTAATATTATAAATATTGTGTTATCAAATAGTAGTTATTTGAGACACAACAAATACTGCATTATACTAAAAAAAATTTAAAAGCCTGTTCTCTCAACTTCTTTAACCAGATGGGCACCAAATAGCAATTTCCCGTTTACTCTGGCCTCTGTAAGCCCTGGTGGTCTATTTCAGTGACCGGTATTGAGAAAACTCATTAGCGATTAGGAAAAGATCATATTATATTTCTACCTTATACCAGATAGGAAAATAAATTCCAAGTCATTTTTTTAAGCCATAAAAATATTAGAAGAAAATAGGAGCAAATGGGGGAGACCATTTTTCTAACTCTGTGCCAAGTCTCGGGCAGAATGAAGCAAAAGGTAATGTTGTAGATGCTCTTGGTACTTGGTCCGGGTCCCCGGGATCCTTTCTCCCTTGGGAGTGCCATAGTCCAGCTTCTGCAGGTACTGCTACACAAGGGTCTCTGGAGAATCGACCTTTGTCAACTTAATCCAAAATTGCTATGAGCTCCTCTTCCCATCCCCTTGAAGTTGAGGCTAGACCTAACCCCAGATCACATCCTTGCTTCTTCCCCTTCCCCATCCTAATTCCCTCACTGCACTTAGAGTTTTCTCCTGAGAGTATTTCTCTAATAAAGCACATGTATACAAATTGCCATTTCAGCCTCTGTTTCTAGGAGACTCAACTATGACAACTGATTTAACTAAATAAGCATGTAAATAAGTGTTATGCAGAAAGACATCATGAATATATTTTAAAATGTTTTTATCTATGTATACATGCATATATGTATGTGTATATTATATATATATATATATGTATATATAAAATATATCTATGTATGTTATGGGTGGAATTGTGTCACTCCACCCCCAAAATTCATATATTGAAGTACTAACCCCCAGTATCTAAGAATGTGACTATATTTGGAGATAAGGCCTTAAAAGAGATGATTAGGTTAAAATGAGGTTGTTAGCATGGTCCCTAGTCCAATCTGACTGGCATCTTTGTAAGAGGAAATTGGACACACGGAGAGACATCAGGGGCACATTTGCACAGAGGGTTGACCATCTGAAAACACAGTGAGGAGGCAGCTGTCTAGGGAAAACTCCCAGTGTTTCTCCTTTTTCTCAAACACAATATTTCTGACACCAGACGTGTGGGATTTTTTCCCATACCAACCAATTCTCTGACACTAGCTGTGTATCCTACAAATCAATTCAATTCTGACACTAGATTGAGTTAGATTAGACCCCACAAGTTAAGGGCTCAGTTCCACAAGACTTCCCCCGACTTTAGATCCCAAATAATATGTCTCCAGGTTACCCACAACTTCGGTTTGACTTGGCTACAAACTGGAGGTTATCATGACTCCTCCTTAGATTTGATTATTTGCTAAAGGAGCTCACAGAGCTCTGGGAAACACTTACACTTAACAATTTATTATATAATAAAAGATATGAAAAGGGTAAAGATGACCAGCCAGATGAAGAGATACATAGGGCAAAGTCTGGAAAAGTCCAGAGTACAGGAGCTTCTGTTCCCATGGAGCTGTGTGTCACTCCCTGCACACAGATATGTTCAACCTGGAAGCTCTCCAAACCCCCTACCTTGGGGATTTTTTGTGGAGACTTCATCACGTAGGCATAATCAATCATTAACTCAGTCTTCAGTCTCTCTCCCCTTTCCGGAGGATGGGGGATGGAGCTGAAATCTCTGAGTTTCTAATCATGGTTTGGTCCATCTGGTGACCAGCCCCCACCCTGAAGCCATCCAGGAGGCCACCAAGAGTTGCTTCTTTAGAACAAAAGACACTCCTATCACCCAGGAAATTCCAAAGGACTTAGGAGCTTTGTGTCAGCAGTCAAGGTTGAAGACCAAATATTAGAACAAAAGATGCTTGTAGTACTCTTATCACTTAGGAAATGACAAGGGTTTCAGGAGCTCTGTGCCAATAACTGGGGACAAAGACCAATAATATATTTTTTCTATTATTATACAGCAGCCGTCTGCAAGCCAAGGAGAGAGGCCTCAAGAGAAACCAAACCTGCAGACACCTTGATCTTGGACTTTGAGCCTCCAGAACTGTAAGAAAATAAATGTCTGTTGTTTAAGCCACTCAATCTGTGATATTTTGTTATGGCAGCACCATAACAAAATAGTTTAATCCTATCTATATATAGATTTCTTTGTCTCTCTCATACGCATACAACAAAACATTTCAAAACATAATCAAAATATACAAAGAGTATCAATAAGTATTAAAGTAAAAAATAGAAAAAATGGACAAATGACTTAAATGGGCAATTCACAAAAGAATAAATCAGGGCTTCCCTGGTGGCACAGTGGTTGAGAGTCCGCCTGCCGATGCAATAAATCTCCAAGAAGATATTCAGCCTCATTATGTCCTCCTCTTGGGTTGCATCTGCTGTACAGCCCAAGCCTTGTCTCTCCATCGCTCCTCTGCACATTATTGTCCAATCCAGCTCTCTCCCATTATTATACGCAGACCAAACGCTCAGACAGTTCTGTGCACAAGGTAGGTACTACATAACCATTGGTGACAATGTAATAGTGTTCTGAGGTGGAGAGAAAACTAGTTTTAAGATAATTCAAGAAGCTATCATAATGGTTCTAAAAAAAAGAATCACAAAAGAGGAAGAGTAACCAGCTCTAGAAAGTAAAAGAGAAAACTATTCATCAAAAACTATTCACTCATGCAAATCAAAAGGTTATGTTTTGCAAGTCTGCATGATATTTACAACAGAAAGCTAGAATGCCTTGCTACCTAGAGTGCGGTAAAATGTATTTTCACCTTGTTGGTGGTGTTGTCAGTTGGTAAATGCAATTTGGCAATTAATTTCTGGTCCCAAACCCTAAGGAATAAGTCAAAATATGTAAAACACCATGTGAAAACAATGTTTACAATCATGCTATTTATGATAGCAAAAAATTAGAAACATCCCCAAATGTTCAATATTAAAAGGATCATCACAGAAACTACTGGACATTCACTCAAGGGAATACTATAGAAACACCAGAAAGGCCAAATATAAAGACAAAATGTCAATATAAAATTAACATAACTGCATAAACTAGGGTACAAATTATATACACGTGATGATTATAGCTATGTGAACACATGCAAATAAAGAAAGACTAGAAAGAATACAGAAAAGAATCACAGTTTTGGATTTCTTTTTCTCTTCCTTTTTCTCTATTTTAAACTTCTAAATTTTTGTTGTATACATTTCTTGAAAAACTAAAATTTTATTAAGGAAAACAAGTCATCATACCTATACAGATAAATGAACCACAGATAATGCCTACAATCTTAAAAAAGGTGAAATCTCAACATAGGATCCCCAAATAAAGACTTAGATATTTATAAGAACAGCTGACACTTCCTGAGATCTTACTATGTGCCACCACTCTGCACAGAGCATTATAAGAACTGTCCCATTTGGTCTTCCAACAAGCCAGTGAGGTAGATATGATTATCTTCTCTAAATGATTATCTTCTCGTCTGACAGATGAGCACATGGACACATAGAGAGGTGAAGTAACCCATCCAGGTGCACACAGTTTGCAAGTAGTTGTTACAAAGATGGCTACCGGCCCCCCAAGACACGTACCTCCTCTTCTATAATGGAGAATCTTGGCTGGGAAGTAGTTGCTAAGCCAGGAACACTTCTATCCTGCCCCCAGCCCCCAGCTCCTTCACATCTAGGTGGAGCCATCTTACTAGAAGGCATACGACACGTCCTGTGATTTGTCCTCAGCCGGGCAATCCCTGATCTATTAAGAAAGATCAGGTCTCTAAAGCAGACAAAAGTCTGAAGCTAAGGTGAGTGATGAAGAGAAATGATGGCCCTTTTATTTTAAAAAGAGTGTTAAAAGATGGCAATACCATTCTTCAGCAATCCAACTTCCAACATTTAAAAAATGTTACTTCCCAGGCTTGAACAGAGTGCCAGGAAGCGGGCAATTTCTGGTGGTGAAAAGTAAGATACTCCCCCTGTGGGAAGATTTATTAACATGTATCAAGAGTTCAAGAACTTCAGAATTCTGTAAAATCTTTGACTCAGGAATTCTTTTGGAAATTATCTTAATGAAATAAGGGATGTGAGTAAAGACATATAGCAGTAGCATTGTTTATCTCAGAAATTTGTATAAGACTAGTAGAAACCACTTAAATATCTAATTATAGGGAAGTAGACAAATTATACTTTGGCTACACAATGAGTTATTATGCAGCTACTTTAAATTATGTTGCAAAAGAATATGTAACAGCATGGAATGATCATGATACATTATATAGTGTGACTCCATTCCTTACTGTGTTTGAAAAACACATCTATATCAGGCATGAATTTGCTCCTTCCACACAGATGCAAGAATTACCACTTATCTTTATTTTTCTAAATTGGATGAAATCTGGCTTAAAGTCCCATCCTACCTGGCTGAAAGGAAGAACCATGTCAGGGACTGTTGGTTCATACCCCTTCCCCTGCACCCACATACACACTTTCCCTTGGACCTTCCTACTAAGCCAGGGCTAATGTGGTACCAAGAAGTGGAAGAGGTGCCTATCTCTAGATCATGGTCAAGTGCCTCTGTTGCCACAGCTCCTCATAGGACATCTTGATATTGACAAGGGCTGCAGTTCTGGAGATGGAAAGAGGGGGGCCCCTCATAGCCCTGGACTTGTCACAGGCTTGGCTACAGGAAGTTTCTGGCCCTGATCTCAAAGCAGTGATGTTCAGTGTTCTCTCCCCAGGGACACATCACCAGAGGTTTTGCCACTCCAGGGTGTGATGGGAGGGGTGCAGATCTCTGACCCTTTCAACCTCCAGTCTCTCCTTTCAACCTCCTTTGGACACATCAGCTCTCTTCTAGGGCTACTCTACCCTTTATACTTAAGCTCCAGTTTCTCTCTCTCCTCCCCATGGAGCACATTTCTGTCTTAATTCCATGACAAGCCTAATCTTCCAAACTAAAGCCTTGGTTGGTTATTTCTTTGAAGACCCCTAAGACCCAAATAAACTCTCAATCTTCATCCCTCCAACCCAATTCACATACACATGCACACTCAAGACATACACAAACCCAAACACAAAT
Source organism: Neophocaena asiaeorientalis asiaeorientalis (assembly GCF_003031525.2). NCBI lineage: Eukaryota > Metazoa > Chordata > Mammalia > Artiodactyla > Phocoenidae > Neophocaena > Neophocaena asiaeorientalis. The sequence continues at coordinate 3,220,384 of NW_020172779.1, forward strand.
GAGCTTAAACCTTGGAAGACAAAGGCGAGAGTGTTTTTTGATTTTTTTTTTTCTCAGAAGAATATGAGCATCTTGAGAGAAGAGGATAGAAATGGAAGGGGTGGAATGGGAAAGATGGGGAAATTAATTACCTTTTTATTCTCTCCCACCTCAGCTGTGATAATGAGTCATCTAACCTGCCACATATGTAGGTATTAAAAAGCCTGAAAGATGTTACAAGTGTTTTTCATTGTGGCTGGGATTACAGGAAAATTCTTTTTTCTTCTTTGTAATTTTCGACATTTCCTACAATGAACATAGGTTGTTTGATCATTTAAAAGAATGCAATTTATTTTGTCATGCTAAGATATCAACTGTATTTCTTTTTTTTCTATTTCCTTACCACCCTTCCTAATATGCAAATGTATTTTCAAACAAAGAAGAACTAGAATTATTTTACTGAGGAACACCAATCGAGGCTGTAAAGGCATTTTAAAGAAAATAAGAAAGATTCCAAAAATCCTATTTCAGTGGTAGCTACATAGGAATCGGTGTGTAAATTTCTGAGGTGGCTAAGTTACTGGTACCACTGATTTTAGATATAAACATTTGGATTGATTGCTTTGCTTGGTGGATTTTATTTTTTCCTCTCCCCCTACAGATCTTCTGAACTGGATGGCACTCTGGAGGTGTGTACCCCCAGTGTAACTAAAAGTTTCTATCCCGAAAGAAATCATTGTTAGCTCTTTCCCCAACTCAAAACACAGTCGCATTGAGATGGGTTAAAAGAAGAACCCAAAGTTCAACAAGAATTACTATTACCCTCCATTTTTCCTCTTTCAGAATCAGAGATTCTCTTGTCACCTGTCAACAGCCCAACCATCAAATAGGAATAGAGACAGTGATCATTCCACTAAAAAGCTAGAGGTGCCTAGAATAATGAAAATTCCTGCACCCTCTCACTTCATTTTCCATTCTAGAAACATTCTCTTTCAGGGCTCTCTCTTCCTTTTCATACTTTTTTTTCCATCTGGGCATCCATCAAGACATTAAAATTCATATCTTCTTTCAAGAAATCTCCATCGGGAAGCCATCCTCTCCCTTGGCTCTAGCATAGCTAACTATTAAATAGGTGGTTCAGAAGTACACCCTGGAGGGAGGTAGGAGGTGGAGGGAAGAACTGAAAAGGCAAGAAACAGAATGTATTCAGCAACATTCCCCCGATGTTGGGCCCATCGGATTCAGGAATGTCTTGTGTTCATTACCAAATCTATGGATGATTTGATACAGATGTGTTTAAGGGGTTCTTGTTCTTTTTTTTCTTTCTCCAGTTGCCCTTAGTCACCCTGAAATCACAGCCAGATATTTAGTACAAAAAGGCAACCCCAACAGGCCAAGGAATGAACTCAACTGCTAGTCACTGGCTCTAAGCTCCTGTCCTGTTTCTTGCGTGGGTTCTGCATGTGCTTGGTTTTTAGAGCAGTTGCTACTCACAGGGAGCTCAGAGAAGCAGAGTGTACATGGGAGACGTTGAGAAGACGGTCCTGACTCCGGCAGCTCTTCACACCCAGCACATCTAAAGACAGCCTTTCAGTTCACAGCTGTAGCAAGTAGCATCCCTTCCCACATTCACATTGTTCTGAATCTGAACTAATAGATCATGAAGTCCCTCCCTGAGGGTTATGTCTTTAATTAATTCAATATTTATTGAGTGCTGCTATATATGCCAAGCATTGTACTTGTCTTTATAAAACCAGTCTTAGTCATAATAGGCATACAATAAGGGTTTGTTTCAATGGATTCAATGGGGATTCAATTTCCCCACCTAGAATGTGAGGCATAAGAGGTCAGAGACTTGAGCCTGACACAGCCTGGGTGCTTAAAAAACTTTTGTTGAAGTGATGGATCGATTAATTAATTAGTAAGCAAATAAAGGAATCAACTCACACCGAAAAAGTTGTAGCTGACAATGGTGGGATGTAGCGTGTTTGTACCATAGAAATACTTTAGCTTTTGGTGTTAGAAGTAAATTCAAATTCCAGGCTTATTTTCCCAATTTTGGTTTCCCCATATGCAAAAGGAAATAATAATATTTATCTGTCTGAATTGTGAGGACTTAATGAGTTAACAAACATTAAATGTTGGGCATATTTAATGAATATAAAGTGTCTGATTCTTTCTAATGGGTCAATAATGCTAGTTCCCCACCTCTATATCTTGTTTCTGAATCTCAGGTTATTGCTTTTAAAGTGGGGATATGCATGCCTATTTCATAATGGTGGTATGAAGATTAAATTACTGCAGAAAGTTCCTGGAACAGTGTTCAACAAATATTCTCTCTCTTCTCCTTACGTTTTCCCAGTTTCATAAGGAGGCTAATGGGTGGGGCTGGAAAAAGGAAGAAAATGGATTAGCCCTTGTTAAGGGTTTCAGTGCATGTGTTTCTTAGTCTTTAACCCCTCAACAGCCTCCTGTAAAAGGAAGTTGTAACAGAGACTGGTTGTGTCCTAATATTTATGCTTCACTTTTCCTCAAATCTAGAATCCCTGGGTTTTAACACACAGGTGCTCAGAATAAAACTACATTTCCCAGCCCCTCTTGCAGCTAGCTGTGTCCATGTGACTTGAGTTCTAGCCAGTGGAATATGAGCAGTAACAATGAATGCACTCCTAAGCCTTGCCTTTATAGGAGAGGGAAGTGAGTCCCCTCTTTCTTCTTTCTCACTCCCTGTATGAGATTCTAACATAGTAGTGAGCCATCTTGAACACCGTGGACAAGGGCACTACCCTCTAGAAAGCAGACGACAAAATATTCGAAGCTTAATTTCCTGAACCCTGGAGAAACCACGTCAGTCCCCAAAAGCTTATGTGCAGTCATCTGAGTGAGAAATAAACATCTCTCTTGTTTAAACCACTGATATTTTAGGTCTTTGTTTTTTTCATCCATGTAGATGAAAGTAAACTTGATCTGATATGGAGGTGTCAGGAGATCTCTGAATATCCAGGCTTTGTTAATGACAAATCCTCACCTTAGGATCTCCAGCCTCCCCTGAAGGGCTTCCAGCCACCAGAGAAGACTGATCTTCTTGGTTGAGGCCACCAGTACACCCTCTTACTGATTTGCCTATCCAGATTTAAAGTCCCCAGCTGAATCATGTGCAACCAGTAAGAATCCAGCCTGGTCCTGAAAGCCCCTTCCAAGGCTAACCTTTTCCACGAAGTCCTCCCGGATGAACGGTAGTTCTCTGGGATCTCTCCCTTGTCTAAGCTCCATAGCCACTGACTATACCACCATCCACTGGGTTCCAATCCCACACTGTTTTCTAGCATATGAGTTTTCATTTTTGTTGAATGCCTTTCCTTCTTATCTTAACAGCAAACTCAGTAACAGCAAGAACCACGTTTTAGATTTTTGTATCCCTATCCGATTTTGGAAGTAATCTTTAACCATGAAGCATTATGCTCTGAATTCTCAAAACATTTCGAGACTTTACTTTAGTGATTTGTTTATATGTCTTCCTAAATTGTGACGTCCTCAAGGGCAAACAAGAATGTGACATAATAACTTCTGCCTCCACAGCATCTGATGGATGCATGTACCCCAGTAATGCTTATTGATGGATAGTTAAATGAATCTTAGTAGCTGCTAACATCTAGAATAATGCCCTGTACTTAATGCCTAGATGGCTCTAGACTAATGAGTTAATGTGTGTATTGCCAAGTGGGAAGCTTTTTGATCTTTGGACTTGGTATTTATATGAGTTAAAACACTTTCAATTGCAACAAATAGAGGTTTGACTAACTTATGCAAAAAAAGAATTTTAGTGTCTATAACAGGGAAATTAAATGAATGACTTCAGATGTTACTGGACACAGAGGTTCAAAATAAGGCATCAGGGCTCAGTCTCTCCCTCTCCATGCTTTAGGTATATCTTCTACAGTGTCTCTTCAATGATGGTTTCCAAGACCCCAGGATCTAGCCTAGCAAACCCAGCAGCCCAAAAAGACATGTTCCCTGATAACTAGGTCAAAAGGGGATCAGGGAATGTTTTGATTGATTGGTTCAGCCTGGGCCATGTATCCATTCTTGAATTATTATGGCCAAAAGGTTTGGGTACTTTACTGGACGTATCTAGGTCACATGCCCACCCCTGTGGCTAGAGCAGAGGGCCAGATGGGTTAGCCCTACTCAGGCTCCAGAGAAAAGCAGAATTATATTACCAGAAGAAGAGGGAAAGGATATAAAGTAGACAAACCAACAGATGTCTATCACCATCCTACAGCTGGTACCTCCACCTCAATTCAGCCTGCTTGAGGCTTTTGGCTGAGATTCACACCATTCTGTATGTCTGCTTATCATTGTTATTATCTTGCAGTGACCTTAAAACATTTCCTCAGCATCTCCCCCTGGCCCAGCCCCACCCTGCACCAGCAAAGTGTGGTTAGGAGTTTACCAAACAGAAAAGGAGTAGGGAACCTAAGACTTTGAAAGTTGCTTTGCCTCCTGACTGCCTCAAACCTAGGGTCTAGACTAACTGGAGCAAGTCCTTGGAAATGCCATACAAGGGGACTCTGCTTCTAGTCATTCCTTTCTGGCAGGAAAGAAATTTAGTTTGACCTTAATGACTGACCCCATCAGGCTGTCAAGAAAATTTGGTAATTACCCTAAGCAAGCAATTTGCATTTTTATTGAGATCAGTTATTCTCTAAAATCTTCAGAAGCACTGGATTGCTCCAGCCACGGTGAAAAGATGGAAACCTTGAATAATACAAGAATAGTAAGGTCTCTTTGTTCTTAGTTTGCCAAATTTTCTAGCACTTGTTGAACACAGCTGATTCCCAGGAGGAGAAAAGCCATTTAAGGTTGTGCACTAAATTGTTCAAAAACAATGAATTCTGGATATAATTCTGCCCCAAAGCCACCCCACCCCTTTCCATGCCCTTGCTGCCTTTTGTCAAATCACACCCATGGCTTCTTTGAAATCGCAACCCAAGCCAGACTCTCTAGCAATATCTAGGGTTATCTTTAACTAACCCTTTTGTTACTAACATGGACTTATAACTTTAGTTTGCAAATTGCTTTTCTCAAAGATTTTGTATGAGTGTCATAATAGCAATGAGAGATAAACACTACCATTATGCCCCAAGAGATGAGCAGACTGAGGCTCAAAAACGATTATCTAATAGCTTAAAGTCATATGGCTAGTAAATGGCAGAGCCAGGTCTCAAACCCAGATCCTTTCATTACAAATCCATTGCTTTCAGAATTCAGAATAATGATAGTGAAGATGATCTAGGGCCTCGGAAAAAGAACAGAGGCAAAGATCGAGAAGATGCAAGAAATGTTTAACAAAGACCTAGAAGAATTAAAGAACAAACAAACAGACATGAACAATACAATAACTGAAATGAAAACTACACTAGAAGGAATCAATAGCAGAATAACTGAGGCAGAAGAATGGATAAGTGACCTGGAAGACAGAATGGTGGAATTCACTGCTGCAGAACAGAATAAAGAAAAAAGAATGAAAAGAAATGAAGACAGCCTAAGAGACCTCTGGGACAACATTAAACGCAACAACATTCGCATTACAGGGGTCCCAGAAGGAGAAGAGAGAGAGAAAGGACCCGAGAAAATATTTGAAATTATAGTCGAAAACTTCCTTAACATGGGAAAGGAAATAGCCACCCAAGTCCAGAAAGCGCAGAGAGTCCCATACAGGAAAAACCCAAGGAGAAACATGCCAAGACACATAGTAATCAAATTGGCAAAAATTAAAGACAAAGAAAAAGTACTGAAAACAGCAAGGGAAAAATGACAAATAAAATACAGGGGAACTCCCATAAGGTTAACAGCTGATTTCTCAGCAGAAACTCTACAAGCCAGAAGGGAGTGGTATGATATACTTAAAGTGATGAAAGGGAAGGACCTACAACCAAGATTACTCTACACGGCAAGGATCTCATTCAGATTTGATGGAGAAATCAAAAGCTTTACAGACGAGCAAAAGCTAAGAGAATTCAGCACCACCAAACCAGCTCTACGACAAATGCTGAAGGAACTTCTCTAAGTGGGAAACACAAGAGAAGAAAAGGACCTACAAAAACAAACCTAAAACAATTAAGAGAATGGTCATAGGAACATACATATCGATAATTACCTTAAACGTCAATGGATTAAATACTCCCACCAAAAGATACAGGCTTGCTGAATGGATACAAAAACAAGACCCATGTATATGCTGTCTACAAGAGACCCACTTCAGACCTAGGGACACATACAGACTGAAAGTGAGGAGATGGAAAAAGATATTCCACACAAATGGAAATCAAAAGAAAGCTGGAGTAGCAATACTCATATCAGATAAAATAGACTTTAAAATAAAGAATGTTACAAGAGACAAAGAAGAACATTACATAATGATCAAGGGATCAATCCAAGAAGAAGATATAACAATTATAAATATATATGCACCCAACATAGGAGCACCTCAATACACAAGGCAACTGCTAACAGCTATAAAAGAGGAAATCGACAGTAACACAATAATAGTGGGGGACTTTAACACCTCACTTACACCAATGGACAGATCATCCAAAATGAAAATAAATAAGGAAACAGAAGCTTTAAATGACACAATAGACCAGATAGATTTAATTGATATTTATAGGACATTCCATCCCAAAACAGCAGATTACACTTTCTTCTCAAGTGCACATGGAACATTCTCTAGGATAGATCACATCTTGGGCCATAAATCAAGCCTCAGTAAATTTAAGAAAATTGAAATCATATCAAGCATCTTTTCTGACCACAACGCTATGAGATTAGAAATCAATTACAGGGAAAAAAACGTAAAAAACACAAACACATGGAGGCAAACAATACATTACTAAATAAATAACCAAGAGATCATTGAAGAAATCAAAGAGAAAATAAAAAAATACCTAGAGACAAATGACAATGAAAACACGATGATCCAAAACCTATGGGATTCAGCAAAAGCAGTCCTAACAGGGAAGTTTATAGCTATAAAAGCCTACCTCAAGAAACAGGAAAAATCTCAGATAAACAATCTAACCTTACACCCAAAGGAATTAGAGAAAGAAGAACAAACAAAACCCGAAGTTAGCAGAAGGAAAGAAATCATAAATATCAGAGCAGAAATAAATGAAATAGAAATGAAGAAAACAATAACAAAGATCAATAAAACTAAAAGCTGGTTCTTTGAGAAGATTAACACAATTCATAAACCATTAGACAGACTCATCAAGAGGGAGATGACTCAAACCAACAAAATTAGAAATTAAAAAGGAGAAGTTACAAGAGACACTGCAGAAATACAAAGCATCCTAAGAGACTACTACAGGCAACTCTATGCCAATAAAATGGACAACCTGGAAGAAATGGACCAATTCTTTGAAAGGTATAACCTTCCAACACTGAACCAGGAAGAAATAGAAAAGAAATCTGAAAGTTAAATTAAGAAAACACTCCTATTTACCACTGCAACAAAAAGAGTAAAATATCTAGGAATAAACCTACCTAAGGAGACAAAAGATCTGTATGCAGAAAATTATAAGACACTGATGAAAGAAGTTAAAGATGATACAAATAGATGTAGAGATATACCATGTTTTGGACTGGAAGAATCAACATTGTGAAAATGACTATACTACCCAAAGCAATCTACAGATTCAATGCAATCCCTACCAAACTACCACTGGTATTTTTCACAGAACTAGAGCAAAACATTTCACAATTTGTATGGAAACACAAAAGAGCCCGAAAAGCCAAAGCAATCTTGAGAAAGAACAATATAGCTGGAGGAATCAGACTCCCTGACTTCAGACTATACTACAAAGCTATAGTAATCAAGACAATATGGTACTGGCACAAAAACAGAAACATAGATCAATGCAACAAGATAGAAAGCCCAGAGATAAACCCATGTACCTATGGTCAACTAATCTATGATGAAGAAGGCAAGGATATACAATGGAGAAAAGATAGTCTTTTCAATAAGTGGTGCTGGGAAAACTGGACAGCTACATGTAAAAGAATGAAATTAGAACACTCCCTAACACCATACACAAAAATAAACTCAAAATGGATTACAGACCGAAATGTAAGACCGGACACTATAAAACTCTTAGAGGAAAACATAGGAAGAACACTCTTTGACATAAATCACAGCAAGATCTTTTTTGATCCACCTCCTAGAGTAATGGAAATAAAAACAAAAATAAACAAATGGGACTGAATGATACTTCAAAGCTTTTGCACAGCAAAGGAAACCATAAACAAGATGAAAAGACAACCCTCAGAATGGGAGAAAATATTTGCAAACAAAGCAACTGACAAAGGATTAATCTCCAAAATCTTTTCTTCCCATAACACACTGCTTCTAATTATACTCCATTTGATGATCTTCACTCGCCAGTAAGTCAGCAACCTTCCTGAAGATAGGAGGCATATCTTTCAGCTGCTGGGTTGTACCTGCAGAAAGGCTAGCACAGCACTGGACTGGTATTCCAAAATGATTTGTTGGCTTAGGAAATGGGCATTCGGCTGCTGTTGGGTCATCTTGAGAATTCAGGCTTGCAGGCAGGGTGGCACACACACAGATAGGCTATATGTTCACTAGCATCTAGAGGGTGTGAAAAGTGTAGCCTTTGTCTAATAGCGGTTAGACCTGATCGTTCACATATTCATTCATTCAACTGATCCTTGTTTGTCTTCTGTGTACCAGGCAGAGTGATGGGTGCTGGCTATATAGTGGTAAATACAAGACACAATCTCAGCCCCAAGGAGCCTACACTTCTGTGAGAGTCTTAGAATCAATTAGGTACAACCTCATCATGAATTCTTCATTGTTCTCATGTATATTAGTTTTCCATTCATGCAGAACTAATTACCAGAAACTTAGTGGCTTAAAGCAACACCCACTTATTAACTCACAGTTCTGGATTTCAGAAAACTGGGCAGATTCAACTGAGCTCTCTCCTGAAGGTCTTGAAAGGCCAAAATCAAGGTGCCAGCCAGGCTGAGCTACTATCTGAGGAGGGACTGAGGAGCTACTATCACACTTTGAGACTCCAAGTCCTGAAGACCCTCTGAGGGGGGTCTTCTCAGTCCCCAGCCAGCTATCAATCAATGTGTTTGGTGTTCGTGTTTTTATGGGATTTTGTCCATCCCACCACTATAGAACCTCATCCATACTATTAGTCTTAGTCATCAAACCGTGAGATCTCTGAGAGCAGAGTTTATGTTTCATTCATCTTTGCTTTCCCAGGGCCTCCCATGGATCTTGGCACGTAGTAAGTGCCTGGTAAATGTTTGTGGAATTGAATTGAACCAGACTTTCTATCCTCTGTTGTGGGGACTCACGATTGGAAGAGCAGTACAGACTTGAAACCCGGTTTAGGCATGGAGTAGAACATCTGGAATTTTTGCGTCCCCAGCACACATTCGTTCAGGTTCTGCTTGCTGCACCCCAATTTGCCATTAGGGAACCATCACAACATTCACTTTCATTCATGTTGCTCATATGGCAATGACCCTATTATCCCTTTCAAGGACAGACTCATCTGTGACTCAGGCTTTGCTAGTAAGAGGCACCATGATTGGTTCCAAGAGGTACACATGGCAGTTTAACTGATGAGGGTCCTTTACACTGAAACCTTTGAGAAAGGAGTTCCCTCTTTACGCTGGGCTTGTGGAAGCTAGTAGAATAAAGGCTTAGAGCCACTAGTGGCTTTCTCTGCCACCTTCTGGGGGAAACCTCCCGCATAAAGAATAACATAGAAAAATGTAAAACTGAGGGATAACGATAGAGAAATACTGAGTCCTGAAGACATCACGAGCCTCTGGATTGAGCCATGTCCAAATCTTGTCATCCTCTGAATTTACCAACAAACAAAATCCCTTTTGACTTAAATTTTCACTGACACAAACAGTTTCTCATTTATTCATTTGAGTTGGGCTTTTCTCATTAACCCTAACCAAAGAAAACAAAACAAAACAAAAAAAGCCTGAAAAACATAGGGTGGTAATTCCTGGTTATGGAAGCAGTTTAAAAACAGCAGGGCCTTGGATCTCTTAACTTATTAGTCTTCTTGAAAACCAAACAAATGGGGCCATCAGACCATGCATGCCTGCAAGAGGAAGCACCACTCTCCATACTAACTTACTCAGTCCTTTGTACCCCGTTTTGGAATCCAGAGACCAAGGGTCCTGGGGCTGATACTGTGACAGGTGATGGGACAGAGAGTAATTATTGTCCACAACCTTCAGAATCGGCAATCTAAGGCTTGTGGCCAAGATCTTCTGAGGGACACCACGTGGGCAATTTGCAAGCAAATGACAATCGATGTGACTATTGATTGCTCTGACCAGCTAATTATGAGCCTGTAATTTCTCGGCCCCAGGATTTCTCCCCCACTGCCCATATTGGAAGTCTCCCACAGGATCTCGTGTGTCTTCCCTCAAGTCATCCATAGAGAAGAATCTCTCCTCTCCTCAGCCTTCCCCATGTCCATCTCCAGCCTGCTAGTCTCTCAATAGCTGTGTCACCAGATTTCAGAGAAGCTTTCAGCTGATTGCAGAATCAGCTCCTCCTCTGAGTCTTCCACCACCCTCATCATTACCTCAGGGTGTTGGAACTTGCTGTGAGCTGCTGACAGATCTTTAAAGATCCCAGCTGTCCCAGGTCCGTAACAACCCCTTTCAACTGAGTCTTCCTCCAGGAACAGCTGCAAAAGCTCCAGAAAGGAAGGGCGGAGACGCTTTTGGCATGATAACAAATCAGTAGGGAGTGATCAGTTTACCCAGAAAAGCTGTGGTGCAGATGTATCACGCCCCC
>NW_020172779.1:3231244-3295040 GCF_003031525.2 Neophocaena asiaeorientalis asiaeorientalis
CTCTCCCTGTCCCCCAGGAGAGAAGTAAAAGGATGCTTTGCCTCTGTGTGAAAACTCTTCATAAGCAGTGGAATGAGATCAAGAATCCCTACCCCGGGTCCCAGGAGAGGAGTTTGGAAAAGCTTCTTGTTTTCCCCATAATGATGTACAAAAAAGACCTGTCAGTGGTTACAAAAAGTTTATTATCTTGTACACCCATGCAAGTATTCTGTACTCATTTCTACCAAATTAACCACATGGAAGTACTAGTGGCTGACATTTGGTCATATATAGGCACTGGGCAAAGTACTCTACATACATTTTTTCCTGTATAATCACAGCAAGTATTGATGGATGAGGAAACCAAGGCACAAAGAGATTGACTAACTTGCCCAAGTTTGCACAACTCAGAAGTAGTAGAGCTGAGATGTGAACTCGAGTTTGTCAGATGCCAAAACCTATGCTCTAAACTTCTACCCGGTTCTGCTGCCTGCACGCCAGCCAGTCTGAACCCTTGCAGTTCCACGACTGGTCCAGAGCCCGGCGATTAGTGGGAACTCTCTAAAGGTGACTGAATGAATTTTTTTTTAATGAATACTGATTCACACCACCATGCTTTTGCACATGTCTCTTTTTGAAACACTCTTCACTCACAACTACTCTACCTGGAAAATATCGACTGATTCTTCAAGACTTATTTTAGTCATTACAGACGGTATGAAAAGACTTTACAGAACAGTCCCCTTCCCACATCCAGTGGACAGTCTTAATCATTTCTCAGTCATTTGCTCCACATTTTAGAATACCTTTTTATGGCACAATTCCTTTATGTACACAGATTTTAATTATCATTATCTCCCTACCCCGTGAAAGCTAGGCAAAATTGTCTTGAATTGCCATTTGCATGGCCTCAGGAAGTGCCCCCTCAATATTTCTGCTAATTCCCAAGCATATGATCAGGCCACTAAAGATGACTATTCTCTTGCTCTCTGTACATCCCCGCTTGACCTGTCCCTGCCTCACCTATACCCTACTCACATGACTGACCTTCCCTCTTAATCATAGATCCTAATCAGTAAATGCCTACACACTTGCCCCCAGCCCCAGCCAGTGATTTTTCCAATCTTTAGATCAGAACATCCCCACCAGGATAGCTTATCAAAGGGGCAGTGAGAGGCTTGCTCCTCTGCTGGTTTCCCTGGCAACTCATGAGCCAACCTGACTTTAGTTTCCCCTATAACTGGTAACCTCTCTCTCCACTCCCCAACCCGCCCCAGGGAAGACTGTTGCCGTATCTTCATGTCCTGCCTGTTATCTGCCGCACACAGCCAGGGTATCACTCCAGGACCTTGCTTCAGACATGTAAGATCTTCCTTATCCCTTAAACCACTGATGTCTCTGTCGCTGACTCTGGGCTCTTCAGTCTTGAGGCTGGCAAGTACAGGGCTTGCTAGCCTGTGGGGTGCAGCCCAACTCCAAGAGTTTTACGTCTCCTTCTCTGCTCTAGCTCTCAAGCTTTAACTTCCTCCATTATTGCTTTTGTCCATCATTAGACCACTTTGGGATGAAATTCAACACTTTGCTTTCTATAATCAATACCAGATGCTCGTGAGTCTCATAATTTGGAGAGAAGGGCATCTAAAGGAGTCAAGTAGTGTAGCACTCTGCCTCTAATATCTTCTTTACTCCAACCCTTACCATTTTCACCCTCTCTCTTATAAGTAGAATAATGCATCGAATTCTTCACACAGTCTATGGCAAAGCAGTTTTCCCCAGAATCCTGGCACCAACTATTATCAAAGCCTTGGAATGAAAGGACCACAGGAGAATGAGAATGGAGTATTGGTGGGGGTGGCCCACCGGTCACGTCCTAATCTAACCCCTCATGTATTCAACACCCACTATATGCAATGAAATTGGAACACAGAAATGAAGAAAAACAGATTTCTACTATTATGAAATTTACATCCTAGTAGAGGGAACACAAAACAAATTAATAAATGAGATGATTTCAGGTTGTGGTAATGTGAAATTTACTTGGTGGGGTGGGCAGAATTAAGATAGAGTGGTCAGGTGTGGACTGTCTATGGACATGCAATTACCAAAGGGTTGAGGGTTGAAGATATGAAGGAATCAGCCTTGTGGTGAACTTGAGACAAATGTTGTAAACTGAAAGAACGATGAGGGCAGAAACTCTGAGGTAGCAATGAATTTTGTGTGTCCTGGGACAAAGCTATGTGAGAGAGTGGCCATAAAAGATGAAGAGAGAGAGACAGGTAGTGGCAGATCACATCAAAGGTTTAGATTTTTTCTAAGTCTAATGGAAATCTACTGGAGATTTTAGAGACATGGGTGACCTAATCAAATTACCAAAACATTTTTCTGAATAAAATGAGAACTTCTTCATATCTGTTTGTACAGATGTTTTGCCTACTAGACTATGAGTTCCTTGAAGCCAGGAACTATGTCTATCTTATTTTCAGCATTTTATATTAAACAATTAGCTCAGTACCTAAATACATGCTCAGTTGATGTTTTACAGATGAATGAAAAAATGGTTGAATAAATTATTCTATAAAAAATACATACTTAGCAAGCACTTCAATATTTCTGTAGCAGTTACAAAAGATCTGGCAATTAGGAGTTTCAAGGAGAAATCCTATCAGAGAGTTCTTGGCCTTCTGCCATCTCACTAACTCCTGTTCCACCCCCACTCTCTCTCTCTTTCTTCATGTCCTCCTTCATCAAGCATTAAGCAAAGTCTTTACTTTGCAAGTAACAGAGTAATTCTGCCCCCACTCAGACCTCAAGCTTTTATCAGAAATAATCTGGTAACAACTATTAATATAAACATACATATTAACTATTTAAAGTAACAATAGTAATGTCTTGTGGAGTCTATAACATATAATGTATTTACAAAACACATACTTGATTAATCTAAAAGAAGACAAGAAAAAGAAATAAGGAAAAAACAGATATAATAAAATATAAGTAAGATGGTAAGCCTAAAATCTATATCAGCAATTACATTAAATGTAAATGGTTTTTAAAAGTCAAATTAAAAGGCATATATTTTCAGCCAATTTAACCAAAATAACATATGAGACAGACTTAAATATAAGTCCACAAAAAATCTGAAAGTAAAAGAATTTTTTAAATATATACCATACAAACCTAATCAAAAGAAAGCTGAGGTTGCTACATTAATATTAGGTAAGGTAGACTTCAAGAATTAAAGAAGAGCATTTCATAACAGTAAAAGGGACAACTAAACAGGAAGATACAGCATTCTGAAATTTATATACAATTAACACAGCATCCAAATATATAAAGCAAAGTTGACAGAACTAAAAGGAGAAGTAAGCAAATCTGCAACCATATCCAAGAGTCAAAGAAAAGTCATAAGGAAAATTAATTATTTTGAACCAAATGGCAATGAGACTACCATATGTTAAAATGTGGGGTATAAAGCTAAAATAATGCATGTATTAAAAAAAGATTTAAAACCAATACTTTAAGATTTCATTTTTCAAGAAGTTAAAAAATTAAGAAAAATTAAACCCAAAGTAAGTGAAACAATTAAGTAATAACAATAAAATTAGATATGAATTAGATAAAAATGGACATCTTTAAATAGAAAAGAGAAAGGCAATTGAGAAAAATCAACAAAAGCAAAAAAAATTTTCTAAAAGATTAACAAAATTGATATACTCCAAACAATACTGATCAAGGAAAAAAAAGAAAAGAAAAAAGAGAGAGCCATCACTACAGCTCCTACAGAAACTATAAGGACATTAGATATATAGATATAGACATAAGTATAGATATCAAATATTATATAAATAAATACTATATACTGTAAAATACTCATAGTCAGAAGGTGTAAAGAATTTCTACAAATAATAAAAGAAACAAATAATAATTCAACTTTTTAAAAGGCAAAATTCTTAAAAAGCAGTTCACATAATGTATGAACTGAAAAAGCAGTTCACAGAATATAAAAATGTCAATAAACAAATAAATTTATTAGTCATCAGGGAATGAAAATTAAAACCATGATTAACACCATCACACCTATATGAAGATGACTAAAACTAAAGAACTAACTAACAAAACCAGGTTTTAGTGAGAATGGGAAACTGGAATTCTCAAACATTGCTAGGGCAGGATACAAATTGATATACTTTAGATAACTATTTACCAGTACCTACTAAAGCAAACATATGTGTCCTTATGACCCAGTGATTCCAATTCTGTGTATAAGCCCTCAAAAATGAGTGCATACAGCCAACAAATGCCTATACAAGAATGTTCACTGTAGCTCTATTATAAAGTCCCCAAAGTAGAAATAACCAAAACATTCAAGAGTAAGATGGATGAATCTATGGCCACACTCAATAACATCAATCTTACAGACAGTATTAGGCAATAGAAGCTAAACACAAGCAGGTTCATGTAAGTCCATTTCTATGAAATTCAAAACCACAAGACTAATCTATCTTGTCAGAGGTATCCTTTATGATGGTGCATATTGACTAATAAGAGGAATGATTAAGCCTTCTGGGGTGCTGGAAATGTTCTATATCTTGAACTGGGTGATAGTTCCACGAGTGTACATGTAAAAATTTATTGAGCATTATACCTAAGATTCGTGGGCTTCACTGTATATGAATCACGTCTCAGTTAAAAGGTACAAAAGTTGTGTATTACTCAGGCATTCTTTAAGTGAACCAAAACAAGTTACCTGTTAAAAACAATAGTCACATAATAATAGTATGCCTATTTCTCCCCTACAAGCTTATGGGCTCCCCCAGCACAAAACTTCAACTTATTCATAATTATACTCTTACTTCTTGGCACCTAGTATATGTTTAATATGTAATTGTTGAGTGGTACAGAATTACAGTAATGTGAGGGCATAAATTTATCGTGTTTTCCCTTTTGGAGTACTCAAGCTCATGTGATGGTGCAGTCCAGATGGTAAATCTCTAGAAATCCATTGTTTCCACTGTGCTGTGCTAATACCTCATGCCAGCTATCACATGGAGTTAGTCAAGCTTCTGAAAGCACCAATCCCAAATAAGCCCAGGAGCTGGCAGATAACCTGGGAATGCTGAGATGCAAAAGAATGTCCAATGATGTCAAGCGGCCTCAGTAAAGGTTTGAAGGGCACAAAATATAACTGGAAATCAAAGCAAGGAGACAATAGTATGGACAAAAGTCAGGTGACTTTAAAAACTTAAAAACAAGGCTATTCTCTGAAAATTAACTACTAATATCTTTCCCTCAAATATGACCCAAGACATCTGTCAATGTAAACCAATCAGTTCTTAAGGAGTTTGGGGAAATGCTCAAAATTCCAATCAAGGTGACTAGGGAATAGCCTCAAGGAAGCATAGTTTGTACTAAGATATCTCCAACGGCATACACATAACATCAATTTGGCACATCAGGGTGAATCAATGTAACAGAGAAAAAATTGATTCTTGGTAACTTGGTCAGAGCTTCTACTGTATCAACTGCTTTGGATCTCACTTGAAGAATGGCTGTGCAAGCACCATGGGGATGCTGGGCATGCCACCTCTAAAAGGCTATTCCAAAGGGAACAAGTGTATCAATGTTTACCTAGCCCTGTCTTGACTGGATCAGAAAGTAGAAGCATGATGGTCAATGCAAGTTCACTGTTGAGGAACAAGTGGGGTTTGTATTACTGTTTGTCAGTTGTCAGTATCACTGCTGCCTAGATGCAATTGCTTTTGGGTCTAACAACCACGTCCCTTTGTTCTGATTCCTTTGCTCATAAGTGTTTTGAGAAATGTACAGAGGCCTTATTTAATTTCTCATGTGGAGCCACAAATGGGGAGAGAATTGTGACCATGAGCATCATGGTCTGATTGCTGACGATGGTTATTAGCTGACATTCGTTGGTCATTTTGATCAGCCATATACTGTGCTACACACACCAGGCTAAAAGTCCTGTTTCAAAAACCCTATATCTCAACAGCTTAACCTAATAAAAGTTTTAAAATTTCTCCCTCACTTATGCTGAATTGCGGGTTTTAATTGGAAAGAACAGGGAGGCTCCAATCTACACTTTTAATCAGGAAACTCGGCCTCTTCTATCATTGGCAGTCTTGTTCCCTAAGTCTTCAGAGATTATTAAGGCAACTGGTGGATAGAGAAAAAGAGGAAAGATTGCACATGGAGGTTTGTTGAGCCAGTCTGGAACTGATGCATGTCACTTGTCTTCACATTCCTATGGATGGAACTGTCACATGATCACATTTAACTGCAAGGAAAGCTGAGAAATGTCTTCCTGAGTACTCAGAAAGGAGAATCTAGGAATTGACATGTCTTCTTCGTTTCTGCCCCATGTACTAAGTGCTTTGCATGATTTATAACATGGAATCCTCATCACATTCCTCAGAAGGAATCCTAATCTTACAGGAAAGGAAAATGAAGCTCAGATGGGATAAATAACTTGCCCAAGAACAGGCAGCTATGACTGAGCCGAAGCTAAGTTAGAACGCATCTCTGGAGTTTATACTCTTAACCACTACAGTACACAGTGGTTATATTTTTTTTGTGGCAAATTAATAAATCAGCCTTCAGATTTTTAAGTTTCAGTGCATTTAGGAAACTGGGGGTCTGAACCTGTAAATGGAGGACTAGACTCTAGAACACCATGCCCCACCAGGGTGCTTCGTCCTGTGAAGCTGTGATGGATAGCTAGTCAAATCATCCAGAGGACAGTACACCCTGACTGGTCACACTGCAATGAATAAGGATGAGTTAACAGTAAATATGCACTTACCACCAAGCCAGGCATAACTCTTAATGTCTTACATAACTGAACTTTTAAAATCTCCACAACAACTTTATGAAATAAGTACTATTATGAAGAAATTGCAACACTGATCAAACAACTTGCCAAGGTCACAGCCAGAAAGAGTCAGAGGCAGGATTTGATCTAAGGCAGTTCTAGTTCTAGAACCCATGCTCTGAACCATTATGTTAAAGAAATGTCTAACAAAGATGGTATCAATACCATTGTTGGTATATTGTTTTCCTCCACAGTGGTGCCCGTAACCACCCACGTAGAACTAAAATGTGATGTATTTCAGTTATCACTTCATCTTCTCGGGAATAGAAGGCACTTCTTCAAAGTGGGTACACAGAAAATATTTGTGAAACTCAAATTATTTGAATGGTGTTAAATTGAAGGTTTCAACATGGCACCTTTTTTCCCTTTCGTCTACAGTCATAAAATTAAAAGTAGCTAAGCATTTAATATAAATTATCCCACTTAATCCTCAGAAAATCCTACCAAGGATGTAACTTTACTCTCTTTTTTATGGGTCATAACAACAAATTTTAACATAAGGAAACACAGTCCAATAATATCTGACAGATATGAGTATAAATCTCTTGGTAACACTTTCATAATGAGTTCTGAACAGCTCTCTCAAGGATGAGAAATATCCTATCCTGGCATTCCAAGAATATAGGCTGTTGAAAATTCAGAACTTTGCTTTCACAATTATATCTTTTTGACTTCCAGGGAAGTCATTTCTGTAATGTACTGGTTGAACAACAGTCACAAGTGGGAGGAGCCATGGGACAAGGAGGAGGAAGAAGGAAACGGTCCCATAATTCTAGAAAGAGTGTAGAAAAGAGAAGTTAGACTTCTAGGTTCTATTTCTGGCTCTGCCTCTGTTTTCTAGCCAGCCAGCCAGCCATCTCTCTACCCTCCTTTAATTGCAAAAGGTGGAGAAAAATATAGACTGGGTATAAAGCACCTTGTCATGCTTGGTTGAAAGATCCTGCTTTATGGCCAGCACACACCCAGAACTGATCATATTGGGAAATCCGCATGGTGTTGTAATATATTGGTTTCAAGTTTCACAGGAATACATTTACTCTGAATACATAAGGTCAGAGATGGCAAAATTGCATTTTGAGGTGGCAACACCAAAAATGGATCCTAAAAACTGAGGATGACTGTGAGCAAAGCTTGCCCCACACCAACTTGTGATGTCAGTGAAATTTGTGATTTGTCCCGTCCTTTCTCTTCCTGCATTCTTCCTTCCTCATCAAGTGCCCATTCCACTAAGTCCCATTTTTTTCCCTATCATCCTATGTCCTCAGCATTAATGACTAAATAGTTTACCCATCTCAGGAGTACTGCATGATAGAGGAGAAGAATCCCAAGGAAGAAGAGACCATGTGCCCAACACTGCCCACTTACAATCCCTCCACTTTAATATTCACATCAACATCCTCCTGTTTGGAGAGGATGGTGAAGAAGAACAGGGCTGAAGAAGGCTGAGGTCCTTCTCGATATTGTGATGTTCTCAATCTGTGTAGAACACTTGTTGAACTTAGATAACTAACCCCTTCCCTCGACTATCACCAGCAATGGTCATCCTAAATTGTATTGATTCTGGTGATTTTCAACCTGGGGTTTTATGAGACATCCTAAGAGTTTCCATGAAAGAAAGTGTGAGCATGGTGACATGCTGAGTGTGGACTTGGTCCATACAGTCTTGTCCAAAGGATGGAGTTCTGACTATAGAACATTCATTTGTCACAGTGTTCCAAGAATATCTGGTCTCTACTGAGATCCTCCTTTCTCTAACATAAACAAGTGGTCCAGGGGCATATCAACACTGATATCCATGACAAGGATTAATTCCTTGTGATCCATAAGCAAATCTTTATAATGTCAAAGCAATGTCTTTCAGAAGTAGGAAGCTATCTCTTTTTCACAGTTTCCATCATACCATTATCTCATATTTCCCCCAAACAGGATTACCTTCTTCTCAAGTCTCACTGGTAGAAACGGGTCCTCTAACTTTTAGCAGAGCATCCCCTCTCCCCACCTCCACCCCACCCCACCCCAGGGCACCAATATGAATCCATGGGTCTGGGTTCAGACACTCCAATGTTTCCTCATGTCCCCCAATCCTCTTCCTTTCCATGGAGCGAGGCATCTTTCTCTATTTAAAAGAAACTGTCTAGCTTACCCTTCCCCCCATGAAGTCAGAGAGTGGCATAGACATATATACATTACTAAATGTAAAATAGATAGCTAGTGGGAAGCAGCTGCATAGCACAGGGAGATCAGCTCGGTGCTCTGTGACCACCTAGAGGGGTGGGATAGGGAGGGTGGGAGGGAGACGCAAGAGGGAGGAGATATGGGGACATATGTATAGCTGATTCACTTTGTTTTACAGCAGAAACTAACACACCATTGTAAAGCAATTATACTCCAATAAAGATGTAAAAAAAAAGAAGTACAGACACCTGGCTCATAGAACTCAGTGTCCCAGTGTCTTCCCAATCCTTTCTTATGTTAATTTCTAAAATATCTAAATATCTAAAAATATCTAATATGTAATAAATAAAATTTTAATGTATCAGTATCTAAAAAAATCTAAAATTAAAACAATTTTCAAAAAAATCCCTGGGGGGCTTCCCTGGTGGCGCAGTGGTTGAGAGTCCGCCTGCTGATGCAGGGGACGCGGGTTCGTGCCCCGGTCGGGGAGGATCCCACAAGCGGCGGAGCGGCTGGGCCAGTGAGCCACGGCCGCTGAGCCTGCATGTACGGAGCCTGTGCTCCGCAACGGGAGAGGCCACAGCAGGGAGAGGCCCGCGTACCGAAAAAAAAAAAAAAAAATCCCTGGGAACCCCTCTTTGAATACCTTAATATGCTTTTTTTCTCTCTTTGCTCTACATGCAGCAATTCTCTACTCCCCAAACATGTGGATGTGGCTCTCTTAACAACTAAGCTCCCCTCTTAGGACTCTTACTACTGTAGTGTTTTGTCTCAAATCTCTTAATAGTCTCCTGGTGGCTTTAAGAAGTGTTAGCCGACAACGTCTGCATTTTCACTCCTGCTTTGATGCTGTTTGGTCATGTCTTGGGGACTGACACATTTCACTGATCATACAGCAAAGAGAAAAACATTGTTTTTAGTTTAAACATGAGCAGTTGTGCCATACATCCATGTGTTTTGGGAAATCCATCATTAGAAAAAGAGAGAGACCTCAGTGGAGTTTAAGCCCTTTACCTTGTTATGTAGCATGGAAATTCTCGGACTAAATTAGCTGTGTAGCATCAAGTTCATGCTGGTTCCATGATCTCATTATTTCTGGGTCCTCATTAAAAGCTGGGTACTAGTTATTTTAATTTCCAAGTGTCTCCCAACACACACACACACATACATACACACACACGCAAAACCTGGGTTAAAAAATAAAATGGATAATCTCATTCAAATACACATGAAGAGGTTAGTCACTTTGGTTCATTATTTGTAAACAATGCAACAACCCCCAGAGATATTTTTGTAAACTTAGGATGGTTCTGCAAACCTATGTGGACTCTGCTTATCTAGAATCATGACTTCCTATTGTCTCTCCCTGGATTATTTAGGGATAAAGAGGTATTAAAATATATACTCATGGGGCTTCCCTGGTGGCACAGTGGTTGAGAGTCTGCCTGCCGATGCAGGGGACACTGGTTCGTGCCCCGGTCTGGGAAGATCCCACATGCCGCAGAGCGGCTGGGCCCATGAGCCATGGCCGCTGAGCCTGCGCGTCTGGAGCCTATGTTCCGCAGCGGGAGAGGCCACAGCAGTGACAGACCCGCGTACCGCAAAAAAATTAATTAATTAATTAATTAAAAAAATATATATATATACTCATGGATTATTTGGAGAAATACAGAATGGTAATGATCATGGATTAACTTTAGTGATTCAGAACAGTATGGGAGCTACACAAGTACCAGCAAAGACAGATAGCCTCCTAAAAGCTGGAATATTATGACTAGTATCTCATCATCTTCAGATCCTGACCACTTTTTCTTTTATGTGCACATTTATTTAGCAAATATTGAGCATAAAATGTGCCCCCCAAATCTTCATAGACCTAGAAGTTATGACAGTGGAAAAAACATGGTCTTTCCTCCAAAAAGCTCCAAGACTATTGGGGGATACTGAGTCATAAAGAGATAATAACTGTCTAGTAATATAAGGGATATAAATAATGTAAATACAAGGTACAATGGGAAATCACCATATTAATAGTTCAAAGGAGGAAATTCTTAGGATCCTCTCCACAGGTGCTAATAGGGCATGTGATAACATTCAGCATCTTGGCCTCAAGGGGAGAAACTTTACTTCTTTTCCTCTAGAAGAGGAGCTTCTGTTTCTTTCCAATAAGGGGGGTATATGAAAATGAGCACTTAGCCCCCTTATTCCACCAACTACTGCTTTATTCTATTCCCCCAAAATAGAGGGAGTAGCCAGGCTAGTTAATCAGTTGCCATTCATCAAGCCCCCTCAAAGAGGCCCCTTGCTCCCTTGGGCATTTGGGCTCTCAGGCAGAAAGGGTCTTTCTTCTCTGCTTCTTGTCTCAGTGTGGGAAAGGCCCCCCCACCATATAGGATCACTCTTTCCCACTCTCCTTATGTCCTCTCCCTCCCTTCTCTATCTCCATCTCCACCTACATCTCCATCTTCCTCTCCATCTCCACCCCATCTTGTGCCAGTTGCCAGGTGTGTGAATCAGGCCCAAGGTTCTAGGTAGGCAAGCTTCTCTAACAGGGTTACTAGGAGCTCTGAATCACAGGAGATGACTGACTCTTGCTTAGCTTCATTAAGTAGACACTCTGGTCCTATTTGTCTGGTGATCCTTGCATCTCTTCTCTGCAGTTTAATACACAGAATAGAGGAAGGAAACGTCTTTCCCTCTCCATCTCTAACCACTCACACAGGCTCACCAGGCCAGTCCTCTTTCCTGAGTCTTTCTGGACACCTTAATTATCCTGTCACCTCTAATCATTCTGGAATTTAACTACTGTCAACATAACTCACCCATTTATTCAACAGATACTTGAGTATTCACTTAGTATCTAGCTCTGTAAAATGTTCTAGCAATTCAGCAGGGAGCAAAACAGATATGGTCTCCGTCCTTGTAAACTCATAGCCTAGTCTGGGCAATTGTTAGTAAATAAATAATCATATGGAAAATGTATCACTTTTGATACATTCTGTGAAAGAAAATTTGAGTGAGCACGACATCATAAGCAGGACAATTTTAACCCGTTCAGTGGAATGAGGGAAGGCTTCCTCTGGAAAAATTGCGTTTAGAGTGAGATATGAATTATCCAGATTGAGAGTAGGGAAAAAGTCCTTGAGTCAGAACAGAATTTAAGTAAGAGAGAAACAGGAGTTGAGGCTGGAGATTTATATCATAGGGCCTTCTAGATCTTTAGAACTTGATCCTAAAAGCAACGGAAAATCATTGAAGAATTTGAAGCAGGAAAGGGATGCAATAAGTTCTATGTTTATAAAGTTCACCTTGGCTGCCGTGTAATGAGTGGATTGCAGAAAGGCTGCTGAGAGTCTAGTTGTGGGGCCACTACTTGCCCTATTGTGGGAGCAATGGAGATGGAGAAAAGTAGACGTCTTCAAGATACATTTGTAGGTAGAATCTACAGCCCTAAATAATTGAAGAGATGCAGAGAATGAGGAAAAGGAAACTGACAAAGATGATTTGCAAATTTCTGGCTTGAGCAATTGCGTGGATGCATGTGTGCCATTTAGAAATGGGAAACTCTGCAGAAAGAGCACATTCAGGACCTTAGAGGAGGATCAGGTGCCTTCTTCTAGACGAGTTGAGTTTGTTTGTTTTTTTGTTTGTTTTGCGGTACTCGGGCCTCTCACTGCTACGGCCTCTCCCGTTGCGGATCACAGGCTCCGGACGCGCAGGCTCAGCAGCCATGGCTCACGGGCCCAGCCGCTCCGCGGCATGTGGGATCTTCCCAGACCGGGGTACGAACCTGTGTCCCCTGCGTCGGCAGGCGGACTCTCAACCACTGCGCCACCAGGGAAGCCCCTGACAAGTTGAGTTTTAGGAGCCAGGTACGGGAGCTGGCAGCAGTCAGGTGGATATCTGAGAAAAAGATGACTGAGATGAAGATATAAATTTGGAATTTATCAACGTTTAGGTGGTATTTAAAGACCTGTGAGTGAGGAGATCCCCTAGGGAGAGTGAAAATGGAGAAGAGAAGAGATTGAAGGGGAGAGATCCGGTTACAACCAGAATTAACTACTGTTAACTGTCACTGGGAGAGCTTGGCTTTGAGTCCTCAAAGAATGATGGGCAGATTTTCTTTCAGTTAAAATGATGGGATTAGGATGTGGGACAAGGGAGGATGCCTATGACTTTTCCAGGCCACATCAGCAGTTGCCATCTCCTCTCTCTCCTGAATCCAAAATTCATCCACAAAAGCACAGCACACTGGGACATAAGAAGACTTGTTAAGTGAGAGTAGAGAAATACCCTCTTGGATGTGTGTTCTTTACTTCTGGGTATTAGGTTTTTCTCTCCATGAGTGCCATCTGCAAATCCGTAGTGTTAATGTTCTCACTAGCCCTTTAACCAAGTGAAATCTTCATGTGAGAAGCCAGAGTAGCGATCAAATCCTATCAGTCAGAAGCTTTATGGAAATTCAGTAAGTTCATCACAAAAGGAAGAGCCAAATTCCAAACAGCACACGCATCCCTAGGTTGGTTATTTAGGCAGCAACGGGTGTCTTCATTTCAAAGACCTCTGAGACTAGGACGTTTTCAGAAACTTTTCAGAAATCTAACCTAGGGTTACTTAAAACCTCACATCAAGAGCTAGTAGGTCTTTGTCATTCAGCTTGTTTCAAGTATGCCAACTTTAATATGTACTTATTCCTGTTCTCTCTTTTTTTTTTTTCTATGACTCATAAATGATGCTCAACTCACCACAGGTCAAGCAGAAGGAAAAGAGGTCTCAGCGTGAGAAGAAATACGTGACAGCTGGTGAAGTAGGGCTCCAGCCAGGGGAAAAAATAGAATAAGACCAATTTCAACTTTTCCCACAGTGCTTTGAAAACATTGCCTCGTAAGCCAAATTTGGGTGTAATCCTGGAAAGCGCTTCATGGTACAGAATTATTATGTGCCTAAAAATCAACTCACTCAAGGTTATAGTATCACCTCCATTTCCCATTTACTCTTTCCTTTTATTTTTAAAGGCCCAAAGGAACCAGAGTTGGTAGAAAAATACACCCAGCTTTTTGCTGTCCATGGGGACTAATTCTAAGGCATAGCCTATACCAGTGGTTCCAAAAATTTAATATATATAAGAATCACCTGGAACATTTGTTAAACTAGTTTAATGGACTCCATTCCCCAGAGATTCTAA
Source organism: Neophocaena asiaeorientalis asiaeorientalis (assembly GCF_003031525.2). Lineage (NCBI taxonomy): Eukaryota > Metazoa > Chordata > Mammalia > Artiodactyla > Phocoenidae > Neophocaena > Neophocaena asiaeorientalis. Next base: position 3,245,470 of record NW_020172779.1, read on the forward strand.
TACGGTAGGTCAGAGGGGAGCCTGTGAACTTGCATTTCTAACCTGTCCGCAGCTGATGCCAATGTTGCTGCTCCTAGGACCATATTTTGAGAACCACCTTCTACCCAGTCTCCCAGAGGTACCCAGTGAGTTGAACCCCAGATGCTCACAATGGTAACCTGCTCAAGAGTGCACTGTTTCTTGACGTCTTTCCCTTCCCTGTTAGGTGTTCCCATTCCTCTACCAGTGTTTTCAGGCATCGTCTCCCTAATAAAATACTTGCAACCCAGACAGAGGCAGAGGCAGAGGCAGAGGGCAAATAAGCAGGAAAAATAATAATCAGAAACGTCTCAGCAGGATGGCTACCTCTCTTGCTGACTCAGGGGTCCTAAAACAGTGCAGAGGTGCATTGCCTTTGTGCCCCTAACTCCAGATTTAAAGTCTCAGAATAAAGTACCAGATGGATTCAGCATTGGGCACGTGCCTGTTTGGGCAAATGCCCAAGGCTAAGATCTTGAAATAATCTTGGGTTCCTCACTCTCCATTTACCTTCCTCATCCAATTAACTGTTAACATCTCGCCACACTAACCTCCTCGTTTCAAAGATGTCTCCTAGTCCGTATTATCTACGTCCAGGTCAGGCCCTCATCCATTTTCATCTTAACAGGCAAGGGTCAAGTGACTGCTCCTCTTATCCTTAGTCGGCTTCCTCTTCTTTGCGTTCTTCATATTGGTGCTACCGTGAGCTTTACAGAATGAAAATGTGACCATTCCCTTAAACCCTCTAAATGGTTCCTCAGGTTAAAGGCCAATATGCAAGAAGGCTTTCTATGATCAAGTCCCTGGTTACTTCTCCAGCCTAATTTCTTCTTTCTTCAAAGCATACACTCTGTGCTTAAGCCGTATCTATTTACTTTCATTCCCCTAAATAGATGTTCTCTTTCACCCTTATGCTTCTGCCCATGTTCCTGCAATTCATTTATTCTACTGATATTTATTAAACTCCAGCCCTATGCCAGGCACTGTTCTAGAATCTAGATGGTAGTCATGAAGCTGTGAACAGACTTAAGAAAAACTCTGTTCTCCTGGAGCCTACTTTCTAGCAGACAGTAAACATAATCAATAAGCAAATTGTCAGATGGTGCCGGGTGCCAAGGAGAAAAAGAAAGAAAGGAGATAGGGTGTGAAAGAAGAGAAGTTCAATTTTACACAGGATATGGGTGGAAGGACTTAATGAGAGAGAAGCAAAATTTGAGCGAAATCTCACTGGAGGAAGGCAGTGAGTCTCTCAGAGATTTGGGGATGGTTGTTCCAGCAGAGGGAACAGCAAGGCTGGAAAGCCCTCCTTGTGTCGCTCACTCTGCCCAGCTTCTAAGTTTTCATCCTTCAGGACTCCTATCGGGGTCTCTCCCATTACGGAGAGCCTTGGCTGATTCCAACTGTCCATCCTCCATTAAGGATCCCATCTCAATGCTCTCAGAGCTTCCAAGCATATTATGACAGCGTTTAAACATCGGTGATAATAAATTTCAGTTAACGTGTGTAAAGTGCTAACTGTATGCACTCTGCTGATATCTTACTTGGATGCTTTCCTTTCAATTGTCATCAACCCCGTAAGAAAACACGTATTGACATTACCTCATTTTACAAAGGGAAAAAAATGACACAGAGAGATTAATTAACTTCTTTCGGATCACCATGAATTCTAATATTTGCTCCCAGAGCCCTTGTATAATGGAGACTATGTGTCCTTCATATTTGCATGCCCCATAATGGGTCGGCTCTAAAAAAGGGCCTCCATCTCGATGCTTTGAATCGACCTTAGCACTTTGTTTAATAAAATGGAACTGCTCTCTGTATCTTACCAAGCCATGCAGAAATGGCCAGGTGAATTGGGGCACTTCTGGTGAGTACGTCTTCTGACGGTCTCACTTAGAAGAGAAATTCATTTGGTGAGACTCTGGGGTCACCTCACAAAGAAAGGCTAGGAGATTTCAGAGAGGTTCACGTGGAATGCAATGCAAAGCGGGGTTTGGCTGCCAACTGGGACAGACCTACTCCATGTATGAAGATTCCACAGACGAAGGAAACCAAAGGTGGTTCCAGTTATGAGTTCCAAATGGCAAGTCATTTGGACAGATGTTCTGAATTGCAGGTGTTAATATCTTATCAAGCTGTTTCTCATACTCCACATTGCTCTCCAGGTGATTAGCAGTTCTCCAGGTGAATAGCTTCAAGGAGCTATTTATATAATAATAATCAACAATTCTCCCAAGCAACCCCCCGTAGGCAGCATGTGTATAGTATTTCTAAAGTTCTGCTAACCACCCTTACCATTCTTCAGCTCCAGGATTGTTCCAAATGTCTTTCTAGCTCAGCATTTCTTTTCCATTTTTATTTTAAGCATTTCTTAATTGAGGGTGATTTTGCTCCTTAGGGGACATTCGGCAATGTCAAGAGACATTTTTGAGTTGTCACACCTGACGGAGGTGAAGAACCACTGATATATAGTGGGTAGAGGCCAGGGTTTCTGCTAAACATCTTACAATGCACAGGACAGCCCCTTCATAACAAAGAAGTTATCCAGCCCAAATGTCAATAGTGCCATGATCCTATCTTGTTGCCATGTACAAACCCTAGTGTTTATCTTTGATTCCCATCTAATATGTCAGGGAGCCAATGATACGTCAAGTACTGTCCTTGTGGTTTATTTTGAAGAATCCTTGTTGCATTAAAAAGAAATTCCCTGATATCATACTGGGATGAATCACTGGAGCAAAAACGCCCTCCAAGCCTGTCCATGAGAAGAACACTTAGTCCTCTTTAAAGCTCCAAAGTATCACTTCCAATATGAAGACTTTCCTGACACCCTATCAGAAGAACTGACCACCCTTTCCTCTGCACACCAAATATAACATACATATTAGTTACGTGCCTCTGTCCTTTCCAGCCTCTCCATAAGCTCCTCATTGGAGCACAGTGACTCCATCAAATCTTGAATTTCCCAAGTCCCTAGTACAGCACCTGGCCCTTAGTTACTCAATATAAGTGCTTGAAATGAATGCAGTTTCAGGGGAAATGCTTCCAGCAATTGTTTAACATTCAGCTACTCTAATTTTCACTGCAAATGTGACTTCTTCTCCAGTTTCCCAATAGGATAGAAGCCAAGCAAACCGCATGGTCCAGCCCTCTGCCCTCAGCCTCACAGCCCACCAACATTATTCAAGTTCAGGAGACATTACTCCAATGTCCTCAAAACAACATTATGATGTCCTGGTAATGATGGGAAAGGATGATAAAAATAGGCTGCTTAAAAATCAAGCATTTTGCCCAGAAGAAGGAGACGCAAACAGCCTCTGGCACGTTCCTGTGAGTAACAGAAGTTTCTATTTTGAAGAAAGGCAGTCAAATAAGAAGCAACTTTATCACAATGCTGCTTCCCCAGATTTCTTGGCCAAGGCACACACCAGCCTGTATCAGGCTCTTGGCGTTCCATGACAGATCTGGCTGCAGTGATGATGCAGAGCTGCCATGTGAGGAATGAAGGTTTTCACAGGAACTTGCCCCATTAAAAAAAAAAAAATGCAGTCCAGTAAAAGCCCCAGCTCTGTCAATCATGTGTGCAGCACTTAACTTCTCTCCCTGGCAAATAACAAGGTAAGTGATGAGCCTCGCCAAAGGCATAGCTTTCCAGCGATTCTGTCTTTCTGCTCTCAAGTAGCGAAGGATGTACATTTCCTCTCTTGGCTCGGATGTTCAAGTCTCCCCAAAATTTCATGAACACAGAGGAGAAACAGGGTCCTCATCTTTTTTCCTCCTCCTTAAACTTTCTTTGGCTTTGAGTCCTCTGTAGGTTCTGAATGAACTTCGTGTTAAGGAATTTTAAAATAACTGTCATTACATCATTTTGACTTCCACATGTTGGGATTTCTTAGTGTTTATGTTTTCATTAAGTTAGGGTTCTTATCACCGTCTGCTCTTGATGGGATCCGAGAAACAATGCTAACCGTTTAAGAATAAAACAGAGGACAGTTCATCTGAAGGAAACAGAAGGGATATGTGCTATTCGTAGCCTGAATTGAGTTGATTATCATTCTTGGGCAAAATGTTGGCTTCAAGTTTTCCTGAAGCTAAGCCAGAAGAAGGAACAGATTGCAAGTGTGTGGAAGTCAGTGCTGAGGAATTCAAATATTGAGAAGCTGGGAAGCGCCCTTCAGCATCTCTTTCCTGAGAGAGCTTTACGGGCAGTGAAAGGACTCTACCGTCCAACCTGGGAGTGGGCAGGTCCACTGGCACTAAGCCTTGGAGAGTGACAGGATGAAGTCACCCCTGGGGTTTTCCTGATGATGATGGGTGACGCCAAACACCTCCGAATGTCTGTCCAAATCACGTGATTGAGGGCTTGGAAGCCAAGAGAGGAGGACTAGAACCCCAAACTCAGGGCTTTGCAGCACGATGAGCAGTGTATTCTTTAGGTCCATTATGGTTGATTTCCAAAAGCAGTCCCATCACAGAATTTCTAAAATTCAGACAATTCCCTTAAATAGTCCCAGTTGCTATTACCAGTAGCTGCCACTTATGAAGCATGTCTCATAGGTCAGATGCTGTACTCAATTGATGATAATAAGAAGAGTAAGATAATGATCATAGAAATTATGGCATTTATTATTTTTTACATCTTTATTGGAGTATAATTGCTTTACAATGGTGTGTTAGTTTCTGCTTTATAACAAAGTGAATCAGTTATACATATGCTCCCATACACCCTCCCTCTTGCGTCTCCCTCTCTCCCACCCTCCCTATCCCACCCCTCCATGCGGTCACAAAGCACCAAGCTGATCTCCCTGTGCTATGCGGTTGCTTCCCACTAGCTGTCTACCTTACGTTTGGTAGTGTATATATGTCCATGCCTCTCCCTTGCTTTTATGACATTTATTAAGAGTTTACGGGCTCCAGGCACTGTTCCATGCTCTTTGTGTACTTTAATGCATTCAATCCTCTCAACAACCCCATGGACTAGGTACTTTGATCCAATCTTACCGGTGAGGATGCTGAGGCATAGAGTTATTTAATGAGGTCACCATCACACGGATATTGACTAGGAGAGGTCTGATAGGAACCAACAAGGCTTCTGTCCCCCTGACCACACTCTTTTGTATATAACAGATTTACTGAGATATAATTCATATACCATACAATTCACCATTCAGTGGTCAATAGTATATTCACAGAGTTCTATAACCATAATCAATTTTAGAACATTTTCACCACTCCAAAAAGAAACCCCATACCCTTTAGCTGTCACCTCCCAATCTTCCCCATTGCCCTCAGCTCTAGGTAACCACTAATCTACTTTCTGTCTCTATAGATTTGCCCCCTCTAGGCATTTGATATAAATGGATCATATAATAGGCGGTCTTTTATGACTGGCTTCTTTCTCTTAGGATCATGTTTTCAAGGTTCACCCATGTAGTAGCATGTATTATTACTTCATTTCATTTTTCAAATAGGTCCCAATCTTAACCATTACACTGTGCTCCTCTCTGAGGCTGGTATTATTATTCTTATTTTCTATACAAGAAAACCAAGGCTTAGAGAAATGAAATAATTTGCCCAAAGGTCAGACGGACAGCCAAAGGCAGATCTGGTATCTGCTGATCCCAAAACCCTGCTCTCAAAACCTTGCTACACTGCCTCCAACGCATGTCTTTCCCTGGAGACGTCCCTACACAAGGGAAATGAGGCTTCGGTGCCCTGGTAACTTTCTCCTTACTTCCACGAAAGGCAAAAAAGTAATGGTTGAAAAAAATGGACTTTAGAATTAAGCTCAGAACCAAGCTGTGTGACTTTAGACCAATTAACCTTTCTACATCCTGACTTCCGCATTTGTAAAAGAAAAACAATGACATCTATTTCTTTGAGTTGGGAGACACTGCATGCAAGTAGCATTGCCCAGTCCCAGGCACATCGTAAGTGTTTGGGACCCACTGACTGAAACTGCCCACCCTGGCCAGGCAGGATAATAACCGCTCGCATGAGTTATCTCACAACAGGAGGTCCCGATAAGGAACACAGAACTGACAAGCCACCACCAGCCAAAAGAAATCACGAGGGGCCAAAGGAAGGAAGAGACACCAGCCCATAATATGTCCTACCAACCTCCCAGAAACCCTTGTGCTGGAAATCATCTTGACTGAGAAATGTGTGCACCACCAGGAAGGGCCTTGAATCAGACCAAATATGGGCACAAGCAAGATGATTGGCCAGATACAACCTGGAAAGCTAACTCCATTACCATAAACCCTGAGACTGCAAGCCATGTGGCAGAGCAGTTCTTCTGGGTTCCCTCATCCCACCGCTCTCCACCAGGGTGCCGCTTCCCATCGAAGTCTTTCGCTCTGTCAGCAAGTGTGTCTCCTCGGACAGTTCATTTCTGAGTGTTAGACAAGAGCCCACTCTTGGTTCCTGGGATGGGTCCCCCTCCGGTAACACAAAGGCTTAATCGATAATACCATCTTTTAGAGTAACATGTATTGAGGCAGGACTAGGACAAAGAAGGAGGTTCAGCTGGAGGAAAAAAGGAGAAAGCTACACAATTTTGATTGTGTGGAAATGCTACAGTTGTTTTCATGCCTCTAGCTCCAGGAGAAATCGGCATGGAACATGTGCAAGCACTCCTTCATCTACACAAAGACATCTGGAGAGGACCCCAAGGGAGAGTTGCTCCATCCTTCCCTTCCTTCAGTCCACCTGTGGGTGCCCCACTTGCTCTCTGCATGTTTCCACTCCTAAACCATTTGATGCCAAAAAATTCAAAAGCTTTCGGTGGGAGTAGAGACTTCACTACATTCCCTGGGAAGCATAATAGGCTAAAACAGTAACCTTAATACAAGCATGCCAATTTCACATTCAACCGAATATATTTCTGCATTCCTCTTCATGCGAGAAGGTAAGTATTAGGTTCAGGATTCACAGTAGGTTTCTAAGTTTTGAAATGAAATCATTTATAATTAATTGAAAACTGTCTTTCTCAAAAGTAATGCAAGCCTATTTTTAAGATCTTACTAGCAGTCTCTGTATCAATTTGGGAACTGCAGACACAAAACAAGGGATACGGGAAAAGACAATTAAAACACGCTCTTTTTAAAAGGGGAGAGAAAGGGGGAGGTTAATTAATACTACAAGCTATAAAAGAGCAAGTTGTTTCAATCACTAAATGGATTTTTTTTCTCTTGCACATAAAGACTTTTATTTGTTTATTCAGGTAATGAGCACCTATCAGTAAAATACAATGCTGCTGGTTTCAGAGAATTCATTCCTTTTCAATAAAGATTTTAAAAAAGTTGTTCATGCTGGGTGAACAGGGGGAGGTGAGCGACATTTTTAGATGGTTCAGCTCAGACTCACGAAAACTGCACATATTAGACCTAAATCATTGATCCACCCAGCTCTGGACTCCTTGTACATTAATCTAAAATGTTTATAAATATTTTGGAAAATAAAGGGTGAAGGAAGCAACATATTAGCAAAGGCTGTTGGCACCTCCCAGGGCTATTTGAAGATCATGTGTGCATTGATCCAAAGAATAATTCATAAGAATCTGTTACAGTGAAGAATAGAAACTAGTGGATAGAGAATCTGCTCTGAACTCACAGAATTTTGGTTGTAAATTCTTACATCTCACTTTTTTTTTTAAGTGAACCTCACTTTGGTGTTCACTAACAAACCATGCATGATGGCATCCATGACTTGTGTCATTCCCTACTTCCTCCACCCCTTCACTTTCCTGGCCTTGGTCATGCAACTGGCTTTGGCCAATGGGACATCAGCAAGCTTGGTGTAAAGAGAGGTTTATCCTCTTGGAATGCATGCTTTGGGGATACACGTTCTCAAAACCCAGCCACCATGCTCTGAGAAGCCCAAATTAACCACACAGAGGAGAACAGAAGTCCTCACTGAGAGTCCCAGCCAAGCTCTCCACCAACAGCCAGCATCAACTCACTAGCCATCTTGGCTGAGTGAACCATCTTGGAAGAAGATCCTCCAGCCCCGGTTGAGCCTCTCTGCATGAGCCACGGTAGCCAATGTGACATGGACCAGTGATGAGCTGATTCTGCTAAATCCTGTCCAAATTGCAGAATAATGAAAATCATTAAATGTCATTTTAAGTCACTGTTTTGGAATAGTTTGCTATGTAGCTTTAGAAAACCAAAACAGGAGTTTGAGCATAGTACCCAGCAAAGTGAACTCTGCTTTTCCAGTCTAATATCCACCTTTCTGAAATATCAAGAGGAAGAGAGCCTGCCTCTTCCTCTACACTGAGAGTTTGAGAAGGCTGGCTCATGCCCTGCTGTTCCCAACAAGGCTATCTTTTGGTCACAACCACAAAAGCATCATTTATTCAGCTCTTTCTAAGCCAGAGACTGTGCCAGGGGTATATACGCATAGGTATATAGCATATCATTTTGTCCATGCAACAGCTCTTTGAGAAAAGAAATAACTCTGCAGAATAGATGAGGAAACTGAGTCTTGGAGAAGTTATGTCACTTGTCCAAGATGTTCCAGCCAATAAGTGGTAGAATTAGGCTTCCAACAAGTCCTCTACCACTAAAATCCCTTCTACCCAGGACATGCTGCCTCTACACCAGGAAGGCATTGCTGACCCACCTTCACAGCCTGGGCCTTGCATTTCTTTTTATTTTCCCCTTTGTCTTTAGGCATTTATTTATTTTAAATTTTATTTTATTGTGGTAAGAACACTTAACATGAGATCTTCCCTCCTGAATGCTTAAGTGTACCAACATTACCGTTGACTACATGTACCATGTTGCACAGCTGCTCTCTAAAGCTTATTCATCTTGCTTCACTGAAACTTTATGCTGATGGATTGGGCCTTACTTTTTTTTTTTTTTTTTGCTGGCAGGGATAAAGGGATTCTATTAATCTTTCCAGAGTCTTTAGACATTATCTTCCCAACCTCCCAAGCATACCTTTTTTTTTTGAAATATAGATGCCAAGTACTAGACAACTTCTCTTTTCTGGGAGGGAAAGGAAAAAAACCCGATTCTCTTCAACACATCACATTTCATAGGCATTCTCATCCCTGGTTTAGCTCTAGTCACAACCCACCCACTTCTGCTCCATTAGAGAGCTGGTGTCCCCCCGGGGAAACACCCACCCCTATCCTGTCATAGCCATACTAATTGATGTTCATAGACGACGGGGCCAGGAAAAGGCAGTGTTATTACTGGTTGAGGCTTGGTCCTCAGGTGCCAGTACTCACTCTTGGTGAGCTGGGCTAGATCACATGACATGTCAAGAATGTGCCTGTGTTGGCCTTAAAGTCCCTTAGAGTGTCCTTTCCTCTTTTCCCCTTAGAACCACACCTACCACTGGCTGTGTGTCTTACCAGTGCTTCTGAAGGAAAAAAAAGAAGTCCAAGAAGAAGAGACCAAAGGAAAATGGAGCCCAGGGTGGGACTGGTCTTTATCATCTACTACCCCCACGTTGGCTCTGGGAATGCTTTGAGCAATCGAATTTCTACGTCCATTGAAATGTGTTATATACTTACAAATATTAAAAATTATAACTACAAAGAGACCAAAGAGGGCAAGACAGGAAGGAGTGGAGAATGGGGATGGGGTTTTAGGAGGGAGACTTTGGAGTTCTGCCTAATGGTTGCAACATGTTACAATACTCCTCTTTAATGCGGCACTCCTCCCACTGATGGTAAATATTCATTTGTAAGTCTACTTGCCCTGCTAAATAGTGAGCTCTTTGACAAAAGGGATCCCATCTTAGGTAAATTTGCAACTCCATTGTATTCAGTGCCAACATATATATTTTTTGAATGCGTGAGAATGGATGAACAATTTTTCTTAATTGCTATGGTTCTCCTAGTTGCTGGCATCCTCGCCTTGTGTCCAAACTCTTTGTTCTGCCTCTTCAGTTACTGTGGGCCATAAATCATGACATGACAGGAAGACATTGAGAAAATTGTATTTGGCCAAGATACAGAATCCCAAATTCTTGAATCCTGCCCTCCTACAAACTCCCTCCACAAGGAACCCAAGAAGATATGTACAGAGAAAAAGAGTAAAACACATACATTTTATTACATGAGAATTTAGTTCCAACATCAATCTCCATCTCCAGGTCCCAATGAGCAAAACTGGACAATGTGAAGGCTTGTCTAGGATAAAGGCGATTGTCTCCTCTTCTCCCCCTGGGCCCACAACCATGAAGAGGTAAAGCAAGTCCACAGAAAATCACAGCAAGGCCAACACAAGCCAAAGAGTCAGCATTTGTCCTTGTCAGCTGGTCTAGTGGTCAACTCCAGGGTATTCCTAGAGCAGGGCAATCACTGAACAGATAATTCAGGCCTTCTTTCTGCATATGTCTTAAGAAAGAGAGGAAAGAAAATTCCAGGAGATGCTAGAGGACTCCAGAGAAACTCCTGTCACATGGGACCTGGGACTCATCCCCTTTATTTGTTAGAAAAGATGTTTCAACTTCTAGCTTGAGACACAGCAAATGATCTTAACCTTAATCCTTTACCAATATTTCTCCTTGAGGGTAGAATCTGAGGCTTAGCGTAGGAGAGGTGCTGGCTCTCCTAGAGGCCAGATGCCTCTGAAGCTACACTTACCCTGAGACCTGCTTCCTGGTTTTGATCTGTGGCACTTTTGCTCTACAATTTCTGGTTTATCTACCACACGTTTGGTCCCATTAGTCTTCACCTTGACTCTTGGTGTGTGTGACTCATCCCTCATACCGTGTCCTCTTCAGGTCCAGTCTTGGGAAAAAACAGAACTTTTCTTCCAATGAATTCTGGAATCTTCACATGTTCACCTTCCTTTCTCATGGTTTCCTTGCTGGAGGGTGGATACCAATAAATAAATACACACGTATACAAATAATCATCAAAGCTACACATATCCTTTTGCCTTTAGTTGATAGTTATGATTTTTGGACTCAGAGCTCATTATTCTCTTGGGCTCTACCTTTTTGCGATCTTTTTTATATGAATTTAAAGTATCCTTGAAATCACTTGAAAGTTTTGAAACATTTACGCCTTCAAGGGAAGAGGAAAATGTGCCTCTCCTTGGCCCTCACATCCCTCTCCATTTCAAGCACCTGGGTAAGGCCAGATGTCTAAAACTGATGTTCAAATTGTTGGGAAGTAGTCCTTACCGTAAGACCTTTCTCCAAAGCAGCGTCAGCCCTGTCTCCAGAGCACTGACTAACAGCCAACAAGACTTAGCATTGAGTTAATACCCAACGTTAAGCAAAATCAAAAATCAACTATATCAATTCTTAAAGCACATTTCAGAGGAAGACACAGCCAACTGGATAGCAGTCCTGAGCAAAGCTTGCCCTGGCAGGTGTCTGATGAAGACACTGCTTTGTAACGCTTCCGAAGTCCTTCTAAGCAGGCAGCTTGGCAGTCCGCAGTCTTATTGTAGAGAGATGCCTCCGGGTCCAGGAGACAAAGCTGAGGAAGGGGAAGGGAGACCACTCACAGCAAAAACACTATGTCACACTTCCCTAATGCCACACCCACACTAGCACATTGATCATGCCTGTAGCCTTTACAGAGCTACACAAGGATCCCCCTGCTACAGTTGAAAAAACAGACATGCCTTTTCCTCTCACACTCAGTGGGTCAGGTTTGCCTTTGCATTCTTGAGATCTGGAATTCCCACCCGCTGGCCTCTAAGTCACCAGTGTTCTCATCTCCTGTAAAGCAGGGCATTGTTGCAACTAAGAAATTAAGAATGAGGATCAGGGGGATAGGAGGGTAATGGTGCCATTGATGCTTCAAGGCCTCTTTCATGCAGACATCTTCGGTGTTTTATATGCTGCATCGTTTCCCTCACCACGTCTTCCAAGGATGTTCTCATCCTGTGTCATCAAGAACCATCTGAAGGGGAGGATAAGTGAATGCTTTTCCTGAAGCCACAGGGTAAGCTGTTGGTGGTCTTGATTTGCTCCAGCAGCCCCACTTCCCAGACTTACATTTGAACTGTTTCATCCCAGTGGTCACACAGAGGAACAGGACACTTGATCGTGAAACAACAAAATACACCTTCTCTTTCATGAAGCAAAGCAATCTACCTCAGCCACAAAGATTGTCATGATGCTAAAACACAGTGCTAGAAACAAGGACAGGGAGAAGAGTCATAAGAAAGAATTTGAGAGATTATAAGGACTCTCAAAAGGAAGTATTATCCCTTGAGATCACTCCTATAAAGAATATATACCTGTCACTAAAGGATGCCCAAGTCACCCACCCTACAACAATTCCCACGTGTGGGTCTGCTGTAACCAGGGAGGGTCAAGATATTCAATTCCGTAAAAAGCAGCTTTTAAAAATAAAATTCAATTCTTGGCATGTGTTGCAATACTTCCTCTGTTCCAAACTTAATACTGAAGCCACCCACGGTACTGCTGTCTTAGCCAAATACAGTAAAGGAAATAAGCCTTCTCACAGAAGGCCCGCATGAAGGGCATTCAACAAGCAGGGTCAGGTAACACTTTAAACGGGCTGAGAAGGCTTCCATGATGCAGCAGCATTGGAGACTGCAGGGAGGTAGACCCTGGCACTTGGACCTTCTGACTCCAGGGAAGACAATGCCCAGCTTTTACCTGTGAATCCAATCCGTATAAAATACAGAATGATGACAACAGAGGAAAATACCTCTCATACAATCTCTATACAGTCCACATGCCCATTCCGTTGCCCTTGAGTATCTACTTTTTTATATAATTTACTAATATTTTTCATATATATGTAATCTTTATCTTCTCAGCTAGATTAGAAGTTGTATGAAGGCAAAGGCCATCAGCTCTAGATAATAACTTTAAGCCATTAGGACAGCTTCCTCCAATATGCCATATATTTGGCTTCAAATAAAAGACCACCTTCATTCAACGTTTTGCATTATTCGCTACTGAGTCCTGAACCGTTTGCTTTTACTCATCTCATATCTTTCTTCCTGAACTATTTCTCCTGGTTTTAACCTTCTCAACCTGGTTTTGGACCTCTCCTTGCTCCTTGTATTTAGCCTTGAACTCAAGACCGTCTTCAGCAGTGGGTAAGAGCACAGACTCTGAAGTCAGCCTTCCTGAATTCAAATCCTGACACCATTTACTAAGGGTATGACCCTGTGCAAGCCATTTTAATTCTCTAAACCTTAATGTTCTCAACTGCAAAGTGGTGCTCATAATGGCACCTACCTCCTGGAGCTGTTGAGAAGACAAAATGGTTTCTCTGAAAAACAGTTAGAACAACGCCTGACACCGTAGAATCGCTCACTAAACGGTAGCGATTTTGAGGCATTTTTCTGTCACTTCTATGGCCATGTGGACTCTTTAGTCAAAACGGTGCAGTTCATCCTCTCAGTGCTGTTCCTCTCCCAGGACCTTTACATCTGACGACCCACGGTGGGTTCATTCCAGCAGACAGAGAAGAGAGTATGCACTTCCGTTCTGCGGACACATCGTGCCCAATGCAGAGCAAGGCATTTTAGCGACTGCTAAAATCCAGTGATTAAGTTCTTGCTGGCTCCAGCTTATTTAAACTGAGCTCCACTGAGCCTTAGTTAAATTAAACACAAAAGGTATATTTCTCCTTTTTAACTGGTTTCCTATCAGAGAAACATGTGCCTTGCTCCTCACTACAGAGTTAAACTCACAGATAAACCACTGTATGTCTAACATGTCCATTTCTGGTCTCCACACTTGAGAGAACACCAGGAAAGCAAGACTCATTCAGTCAACTAACATTTATTTGCCACGGACCCTGCCTTTAGATAGTTAATATCTGATTTTTAAAACAAGACCAACACATATGACATTATCAAAGAACAAGAGAAAGTATATAATTAAGTTCCAAGCCAAGTGAATGGTGCTGATTATAAATACAGAAGTTCTGAAAAGGGCGTATCAGGCAGTGGGTCACGTAATTCACTTAATTACTCAGAAAGCACTCATTGAGCCTTATCTAAGTGCCAAGTTCTGTACTAGGCTTTGGACATGGGTGAAGGACATCATGATCTTTCTTCCCTACAGTCCTCCATGGGATAAGAGCCATATGGCTAGGGGAGCTGATTCATCTAAGCCAGTCATGGTAAACTCATTCATCTTGATTGATTCCTAAATGGCCATTGAGACTAAGAAGGGTTTGTCTGGAGGCTTCTGGGAAAGCTCTTCCTTGGTCTGAAGAAATCATCACAGCAAGACACTTCCCTTTTCCTTTGGTTATGGCCATGTATGGATGTGAAGTTCATAACTGCTGCTCACACCTCGCCACCAGATTGAAGATACAAAAGCGAGGGCCAAAAGAACTATAGGGAAACAAGGTCAGTACCACCAGATTAACTCAGCTTTCTGCTCTATGTCTGGGTTTCCAGTTATGTAATCTAGCACATTTCCTTAAGTTTAGGGTTGAGGTTTTTTATTTTTTCTGTTGCTTGTATGCTTACACATTCTAACTCATAGAACAGTTGAAGATAAATGAGACATGGACAACCCTCAAAGAGTTCACAGCCTAGCATTGACAAACATGTAATCATATAGCACTGCAATTTATTAGTTGAGTACAGCAGAAGAACATTCCAGAAATAAAGGCAGATCAGAAGGAGGAGGAGTTGGCAAAGACATAAGAGAGGCAGCTTCACCAAATTTAATTAGTCCTTGGAGGGCAGTCAGTGAATGATGGTAAAACAGTAAGAAACTGGCAATATACCCAACCTATCACTATGGAAGTTGGCTTAGCTCTCGTGTCTTCACCAATTTTTGTCATTATTCCAGACATCTGAAAAGAGGGAAAAGAGTACATCTTTCTAGAATTAAGAGTTAATGTGCTAAACGTGTAACTTCACATTGATTCCTGCTCCTGGAATCAGCCTGGAAGTTTCCCCCTTAAAGGCTATTTTTGACCTCTGAAGATGTGACTGGCTACACAATTATTGAAAATCAGAACACATTACCCAGTGTGCATAGACCTCGGTAATTATGTGCACATAAGAAAACAATTCTCCTTCTTTGATATCAGATGGCTGAAACTACGTGTTCAGCCACCCTTCTTTAAAAAAGTGTTTTCTGTCAGTTAAAAAAGCCAGATACCCCTTGACTAGACTTGTCATTATTTATTTTACAGATGGTTTGGGCTTCATCGTGTGCCTGTAATGTTGGTGAATTCCAAACCAGATTTTGGAAACAACATTAGAGTCTTGCTATTGTTGTGGATAGGAGGATCCATAGTATGGAAGCTTTGTTTAGTTCAGATCCTCAAATTAACTTCCATCTTTCTTCAATTTTTATTGAAGTCATTCCTAGTAGTCACGCTTCTGTCCTGGTATTATCTGAGGAGGCCTCTCGGGAGGCCACTCAGTTCCCCGGAACTAGTTAGCAGCTCCCTTTACAGTGTCTGGTATGCTTGGAAATAAATGTAAAGATATAAAAGACACCAGAGTTCAGAACTAGACTGACTTGGGTTTAAATCCTAGTTTTGTAGCTTATTTGCTATGTTACCTTGAGCAAGTTACTTAATCTTCCTGAGTCGCTATGTAAACAAATACCGACTAAGAATTAAATAATGTAGGCAAGGTTCTTAAAATTGTGCCTGACATACAATGTCTTTCAACAAATTTATTGAGTGGAGACATAAAGAAGACAAAAGTTCCCCCACAGATCTCATGTAATAAATATCCAGTACATAATCGCCACTGTTATTTTTAATAATACCTGTTCCTCTCCCATGATACATCCATTCTCAAGTACTGAGAGAGAAAAAGCAAAAAGTGATTCTAGATTTCTAGTTTGCCTCATGCCCTCCTCATCACCTCATATCTACTCCGACCTAAGTCATACTGGCTCCACTGTGACGTTTTCAGAATGCACCCTCTTCTCTCTACTTCTCCTGCTGCCACCTAGCCCAGTCACTGTCACGCCAGTCCTAGCCCTTCATCTGAACTTACGGCTATCTTGGCCAGTTACAAAGTGTCAAGGTGGTTAGTAGTGGGATTCTCTGTGATGTTTCCAAGAAATGCACTAGCCTAGTAAACACGAAATTAAATATAAACTCTTCTCATATTTCTGATGATCTGGGTGTTGCCTACTTTTTCTAGCATCTTGGTTCTTCCATACCATCACACTCTAGACACAGCAGGCTTCCTTCTGCTCCTTAAAGAAACCAAAGCCTTTGTTCTTATTTTTCACTCTCTCCCATGTCTTCATATAGCTGGCCCTTGTCATAATTAGAAAATCAGCTCAAATGGACTTCCTCAGACGGGCTGTTCTTGACTTCCACGGTCGGTTTCAAACATAACATCCTATTTTATCTTCATGATACGAAATGAGCTGTCTACTTATTTACCTGACTGTAGGTTCTATAGCCCCACAGAATGTAAGCTGTGTGAGGGCAGGAACCTTATCTGCCCTGTCAGCTGCTACAGCCTCTACACCTTATCTGAGCACACACAGTAGGTGCATAACGAATATTAGGTGAACAGTACAATACTAAGATTCCATGAGCCGAAAGAACCATGGGAACCTTGGAAAGAAGCTACGTTGTACCTCATTTAAAGATAAGGAAATGGAGACGCAGAGATGAGATGAGGCTTACAGAATTAGTGTCAGACCCTGGACAAGAGCTCAGAGCTCCTAAGGTCTAGACATGTGGACATTATATGACCCTTCTCTGATGGACTCACGCCTCCTCTGACCCTCTAGGTTGGTAGGAAGAGACCAATGACGTTTGAAATCACACCAACCATTTCACAGGAGTTAGACTGGGACTGGAGTGAGAATGAGAACTACGTTACTGAAGCCAAGGAAAGAAGAGGCAGAGCCAGAGAAGGCACTAGAGCACAGAATCACACCAAGAAAATAAATTACTTCTCAGATGCCATGAGTGAATGAACCTCAGGTTAGGAGCTACAAGTTGTCAATATCAGAAGTATGTACTGAACTCTGTTCTGATTAATAGAATTATAGAATCTCAGCACGGAAAGAGACCTCTATGGTTCATCCAACCCCCTTCAGATGCTTTACATCATTTACAATATATCTGCCTAGAAGTCATCAGCCTTATTTTAAATATCTCCAGTGCCGGATAACTCATCGCCTCCTAAGGAAACTCATTCTGTCTTCCAAAAGCTTTGACTATATGAACATTCTTCATTCAACGGAGCTACAAGTCCATTCCTTTCAATTCTGTTGATTCTACTTTTGCCATTTTTTAATATCTAAAGGCATATTAAAAAGGCATATTTTGGGGCTTCCCTGGTGGCGCAGTGGTTGAGAATCTGCCTGCCAATGCAGGGGACATGGGTTCGAGCCCTGGTCTGGGAAGATCCCACATGCCGCGGAGCAACTAAGCCCGTGAGCCACAACTACTGAGCCTGTGCGTCTGGAGCCTGTGCTCCGCGACAAGAGAGGCTGCGACAGTGAGAGAGGCCCACGCACCGTGATGAAGAGTGGCCCCCGCTCGCCGCCACTAGAGAAAGCCCTCACTTTCTCTAGTAGAAACGAAGACCCAACACAGCCATAAATAAATACAATTTTTTTTAAAAAAAGGCATATTTTTAATATCTAAAGTCATAGCATCCCTGAGGTTTTCTTTTGCCAGTTCATATGGAATGACCTTACACTGACACAGAGGATTTTCTTACAGATCTCTCCCTCTCCACATTGTTAAATGTAACAACATTCTTCACAAAGTATGGCTTCAGGTATAGGGTAAACAGCTTAGAAGCCAGAACTTTCCTTGCTCTGGAGATTATATCTGTGTGGTGTAACTAAAGTTTTTGGCCCATGAGTGCTAACAGCCACCCCCAGTCCACCTCCAGCCCCTTAAAAATAATCTTGAATTGCCTGCTCAGTTCCCACTCCTTCCCAATCCTACTAAGAAAGGACTTTTGCTTACTGAGAGAGAAGCTGAGATGACCTACATAATAAAGTGATAGAAAGAGGGGTAAGGAGATGAGAGATTAAAAAACTTTGTAGCCTAGTTATCCAGGAAGAGTTTTTTTGGCGTTGAGGTTATAAAGAAAGAGACACTTGGGCAGCTACAGGGTGTGAGTGATTGGGAGAAAAAAAGGAAAAGTGATGTTACAAAATGTCAAGGTGGCTTAGTAATGGGATACTCTTTGATCTTCTCCACTAAACGCAAATAGAAGATTTCTATTGCTTTTAACTGCCTTTAATGTAGGACTGTGTTACCCTGGATATGACACACAACTCTTTGACTAGACCACGTGCGTCACTGAATTTATTAGGTTATGTGCATTAAGAGTTAATCCTCTAACAATTATAATGATTTTTACTCAGAGTGATTTACCGTGTACCATGAACTATACTGAGGACTTTATCTTCTTATCTTAATTCTTACAGCACCCCTTTGAGGTATATGCCATTATAATTCTCATTTTTCAGACGAGGCTATAAAACAGAGAGAGGTAAAAGAAATTTTCCACAGATACACAGGTAAGTAATGACATCGTTTTCAGACCCACGTTTTTCTAAATCTCTAAATCCCATACATTATCTTTTAGGGTAGCTCCTGGCAGAATGGCCTCCAGGATTGTCCAGAAAGAAAAAGAAACAGCCAGAGTGGTGAGTCTGGAATCTCGGAATCTTCTGATGCTCCAAGGAGATTATACTACCTAAAGCTTGTCCCACAGCTTGACAGTCAAGCACTCATTCGATGCTGAGATCAGAGCCATATCCAAATGACGGTTGAGATTTCTGGCACATTCCTTAGAAAGAGACCCAAACTTGCAAAAACTTCAATCTCATTTCCCACAATGTTGATTATACAATGTTAGCCCATGGGTATTTTTTTTTCCCTTGAGCACATCAATTCAAAAACCTTAAAAAAAAACTAACTGGGTTTACAAAAAATGTAATTGATAAAGCTAATTCTTTCGTAGCTGACTTTATGGTTTTAGCTAAAATGCAAGCTAAACTGAATTCTGTAATGGACTAGCCTTCATAATAACTGTAGTCTATCTGTATGCAAATAACTGAATGGCATTTCTCAATTTCAGGCTCTGGCTGTAAACTCACATCAGTTTTCGGTAGATTCTAATTATGCATCTGGTATCATAGGTACTGAATCCGTGAGAAATTCTGATACCAGTTTTTAGAGTTTACATTCATTATTCACTATCCAAACCTTGGGTTCAAAAGGTAGGTCTTCATAATAAAATGTGTTGGGTTGTACCACTATTTAGTAACTGTTTAATCTGTTTAGTAACGGGTTATTTAATTTTCTGGGTCACAGTGTCATAAAAATGGAAATAATAATGACTCCCATCCAGGATTATTGGATAATTAAATAAGATAACGTACACAAAGTACTTGGAATAATATTTGGATCAATAAATTACAGTTTTTTCTGTACTCCGCTGCCAGATCTCCCTCAAGGTCATTTGGTATTTCAGGGGCCAAATCTTAAAGACTTCCTCGTAATTCATTGGCTTGCTTACAGGCACCCTACAAAAGGAGTTCCCCCCATGACTCCAGCCTAACCTTTAGTAAAAAGACAAAGACAACATTCATTAGGAACCGAGGGAGCAGGAAGCATTATCACAGGGCAGGGCCAAGTAGACACATACGACATAAGGTCTGTTCTGGGCCTACAACCCACTCACCTCGTCTCACATGACATCCTCAGGCACGAATGATGCCCACCCAGCCCTGTATGTCTGAGGACAAGGGCCATGGAAGGAAGGAACCATTTACAGGAGATGTTTATTTTCCCATTAATAAATGGAAATTACTTTGTTGGTTGGGAGCCCAGATTTGAAAATTACTCCCAGGGCTGTATCTAAAACCAGTGCAATATTTTAAAACTCAGATGTGTTTGGCATGATAGACTTGAGGATGTCATATCTTATGACATGGTCAGCCATAAAGTGTTCCATGGGAACAGAAAGAGGCATACTGGCGGGGAGTGGGAAGAGGAAAACTGTCATCATTTATGTCTGGAGGGGCATAGTAAATGCCTGGGACAAACCCAGCTTCAGAGAACATTCATCCAAATGGGTGCAAGATGCAAGATGCTTATATTTGTTGACCATATAGTGTGATGAAAGAAGGTCAGGCTTTAGGTTGGTTAAGCAGATCTTGGCTAAAACCAGGCTCTGCCCTTGATTCTCTGGGTAATGTTGGGTAAGTTACTGACCTTGCTAAACCTCAGACTCTTTGTCTGTGAAATAGGAACCACAGTATTATTTTATTATGGAGAGTACTCGGCTCAATGCCTCCCACATGATAAGTGCTCAATAAATCATAGTATTGTTAGTGTCATTTTGTTGCTGTTGTTCATGTGTTAGCAACTCCTACGTGCTAGGTCCTCCGACATATTTGTCCATTTTGACAAACACAGGATATAACGGTCTGCTCTGCTATTACCAGCCCCATTTTATAGATGAGAAAATTGACCCATATGTCTAATGCCACATAGTTAAGCAAAAGCTGAGCTGAAATTGGAACCTAGGTCTGGCTAATTTCAAAGCTCACCTTGTTTCCATCACATAACCACCCCCGTGGAAGTGAAAAGCCTCATTAATAATATGCAGGTTGTATAAAAAAAAAAAGCCTTTGACATGTGGAAGAGGTAAGAGGACATCCTGACAGGTGTTAGTAAAATCCAGTAGAAAAATCATTTTAGAGATCTGGACAAACAGGGTGATGATAGGGCATTCAAGAACATCAGTAAGGTGGATCCCAGCACTTAAAGGCTCAAGGCAAAAAGACCAGACTTGGACAAGAGCTGGCTTAGATGGTGGGCGGTACTAGGTTACATAGAAGCCCACTAGAGCTCTTAAAATCTCTGTTGACAGCAGGAAGGAATAGGCTCAAGGTATGGGGTGGCACCAGCTGAGCTGCAGGTGGGACTCAAGTAGTTCCAGCTCTGGGGAGGAACAGACATGAAGCAGGAAGTCAGGCAAGTCCGGACGTCATCAACCAGTTGATTGATTGGCACTTTTTTCGATTCTCTAGCCTCTTCAAATTAGCAGGTACCTTCTCCATAAGCATTGGCAATTCTGCAAGTTATGTAACATTCCTTGGCCTCTGACTTGCATCTGTGACCCATGACCTCAGGGTCTATACAGAGTCAGCACATAGGGGGAACAAGTTAAGTCACAATCCTAACCATGTCCTGGGCAGACATCACTAATTAATCACAGCACTCCTTTCAATTTGGCCTAGAAAATCCTCACTACCATGCCCCAGGTGGTCAATACCAGTGGATTAGATTTAGCATATTATAAAACTTACTGACCAGAGAGACCAAGTGGTCTACCTTTCAACAAGTCACTTAATTAAACATAAAGCTAAATAACAGAAGATTTAAATTGACCTCCCTGGTTAATTGTACAAAGAAATGCCCAAAGTACATTGCAGTCTTGTGACAGGTTAAAAAAACAAAAACAAACAAACAAAAATCCAAAAACCTCATGATATAAGGAGGTATAAGGAGCCTTGGATTCTCTCTCTACCCATCTCTGAATTCAGCTATGTGAGTACCTACTATGTGCTGGCAACAATCTAAGAATTTTACATGTTTTTCTATTTAATATTCATCGCACATTAAGTAGGTACTCTTATTATGCCTTTTTACAGATGAAGAATGGAATATTAAAGAGGTTAAATAACTCTGTAAATGTCGTGTAAGATCATGAGAGGCAGCAATGAGATTCAAACCCAGGTCCACCTACTTGTATGACCAGAGCCCTTACCCTCTACATTTTATGTTCTCTTATCTAGATATATGAAGCCAAAATAAAAACAGAAAGCTATGTTGGCAAACAATGAGTATACCCTAGAATATTCTTAAGGCTTCATACGAGTCTGCTGTCTTGGCGACCAGAGAATAATAAAGAGTCTTGACAACATAGGACAATCACTGTCCACAACCCCAGTGGGGCCAGGACATCAGAAAAATTCCCCTTGGGAAATGTCATTACAGCAGTTGACTAAGAGATGAAAGAAAGATTACATGGGCAAATAGCCTGTTGATTCCCTCTGCTCTGTCAGGTTCACTGATTTAACAGAACCTGTCTTTTCTCCACAGCCATGTGCACAGCAAGCTCCCACAGCCTCAACAGATGCCCTTGCCATGGTGGAGAGGTCGGGTTATGACAGACAATGACAACCCATCAATTATAATGTAGACATCAACCCCAGAGGCCTTGTCCTTCATGAGATCTGTTTCAGCTACCACCCTCTCCTTTCCTTGGCCCTTGGGTGGTTCGAGAGGGCATGGGAGCATAGCCCCAGCCCCACAGGGACCCCTCTCTGTCCAAACAGCAATTTAATCTCCCAAATCTTCTCTTGCAGTGAGAAAATCATGGCCACCCTAGCATGAGCTCCCATGAATTCTCTCCATCTCTCAGATTTTCTCTATTATTACCTTCTCTTCCTCTACTGTGCTCTCAAAGGAAAAGTATCTCCCATACTGACCAATGCTACTGCCCCTTCTGGCGCTCTCTTCTGCGTTTCTGCTGAGACCTTGCTCCATTGGTTATCCTCTCCCCGTCTTAAAGAGAAGAGAGATAACTCAGGCAGCTAAAATTCTCCTTTAGCCTGAAAAACCTACCTTCCTTTGAGCCTGCTACCCTACTAATAAGATTTGCTGTTTTTACAACACCAGGACACATCTGACACCAAATGTGTAGGTTTTTTCCATAACAACAACCAATTCTAAGTTCACCAACTGGGTGTCCGATGATTCAATTCAATTCTGACGCTACCTGGAATTAGCTAGACCACACAAGTTAAAGGGCCCAGTGCCACAAGACTGCCCACACTTCAGATGTCAATCGCAAGGCCAGGCCTCCTGTATTTCTGACCAACCAGCTATAAATCAGGGGTTCCCATGACACCCTCCTTGAGCTCAGTAATGTGCTACTACAGCTCACAGATTTCAGGGAAACACTTTACTTACTAGTAGTGTTTATAATAAAAGATAATAGAAATGATACAAATAAATAGCCAGATGAAGAGGTACAAGGTCCAGAAGGATCTCAAGTGTAGGAGCTTCTGTTTCCATGGAGTTGGGGGTGTGCCACCCTCTTGGCACGGGGATGCATTTCACCATCCCAGAAGCTCTGAGAGCCCCTTTGTTAAGAGTTTTTATGGAGGTTCCATTTTGTAAATATGGTTGATTAAATCATTGACCATTGGTGATTAACTCAATCTCCAGCCCCTTTTTCTTCTCCAGAGGTCAGAAGGTGGGGCTGAAGGTCCCTGCCCTTTAATCACATGGCTGGTTCCTCTGCTAACCAGCAC
This sequence comes from Neophocaena asiaeorientalis asiaeorientalis, assembly GCF_003031525.2. NCBI lineage: Eukaryota > Metazoa > Chordata > Mammalia > Artiodactyla > Phocoenidae > Neophocaena > Neophocaena asiaeorientalis. The sequence goes on from NW_020172779.1 coordinate 3,268,756, forward strand.
CCAACCTGAAGCTACCGAGGAGCCCACCAAGAGTGACCTCATTAGTATAAACCCAGGTATATATATATTTTTTGCGGTACGCGGGCCTTTCACTGTTGTGGCCTCTCCCGTTGCGGAGCACAGGCTCCGGACGCGCAGGCTCAGCGGCCATGGCTCACGGGCCCAACTGCTCCGTGGCATGTGGGATCTTCCCGGACCGGGGCACGAACCTGTGTCCCCTGCATCGGCAGGCAGACTCTCAACCACTGCGCCACCAGGGAAGCCCTACCCAGGTATATTTTTTAAACTCTATTAAGAATAACAAAAGACACTCTTCTCACTCCTGTCACTCAGAAATTCCAAAGGTTTTAGAAGTTCTACGCCAGGAACTGGGGAAAAAAGCCAAATATGTATTTCCTATCGTATCACAGCATCACATCTGCTATTGCCTGACCTCTCTCTTTCCTCTCCCCACCAACAATCTAGCAAGAGTAATTTGTAACACCAGCCTCTACTTAATCACACCCTGTGCTCTGTTACCCACTGTGACATCACCTCTGTTACCAGAAGTCTGAGACAGATGACGTCTTGCTGCTCGTCTGTATGGACGTTTGTATCAGGTTGCACAATAAGGACTTCTGTTTGTGAGTGACATGACCTTGGAAAGGGCAGGAATGCACGGGCTAGAACATCTTCAATGATTTATATGACTATCCATCTATCTTGCGTCCATAGCTGTGTGCCAACAGGGAAACTGGGCTGCATACCACTCTGGCCTCACATTTTTTCATCGTGTTCAGCAGTTTGTTGGTAAAACCTAGAAGAAGGACAAAATTGGCCTCCCTTGAGTCACCTGGCCACCTCTTGAGCCATTTACTATGGTGGGGGAAGCTATGGCAGTTGGGGTAGCCTAGCACAGGGCTGGCTAGAGTCGGGTAGTGTCTGTGCTAGAGGAAGCTGGGGAAACACATACATAGCTGCTGGGAAAATCATGAACTGTGCAGCCACTGTGATTTGTGTCTACTAAGCAGACTTCTAGGTAATGCTGAGAATGGTGCAGAATGAAATAATAGATGGCAACATTGAGGCCATTACCAAAATCACATAGTCATTAAGGCTGAACAGAAATATTAAGCTATACTTGCCTTTCTAACCAAATATGTAGTTAAGACCTTGGATCAAATGGACCTCACAAATGTGTGGTGCCTAAGCCGTGTGTTTGAAAGGTGCACCCAGTAGGGCCAGTGTCTCTGAATATTAACTCCATCCATCTATTGCTCTTTTGCCTCTGGAAAGCATTTTGGTTTCAGAATCTTTCAATTCAAGCACAAGCCCCTAGGAGAGGGCTGCCACCACAGTTACAAGTTAATACCACTGGAAGGTGTAGCTGACAAATAACTCTGAACAAAAAGACCCTGCCGCACCAGAACCAGAAAACTCCTGGGAAATTGGGGCCAATAAAGCGTCTCCAGCTTGAATGTAGCACACAGACGTGCTGTATGGCAGGACAGTGCTCTGAAGTTTTCCAATATCCCAATCAACAGTAGAGAAAATGGCTCAGAAAGAGTTGTTGAGGTCTTGCCATGTGTCGGGTGTGCTAAATACTCCCTCGAATTTAGTTCAACCCCATTTTACTGATGAGAAAACTGAGGCTCAGAGAGGGTTAAAGTATCCCCCCACCCAAGTTTACACAACCAGAAAGTAACAGCTTTGGAATTTTCACCCAGCTCTTTCACCCGCCCAGTTCCAAAGCACTGAAGATGGGTAATTAATAGATAGGAAAATTTGTGTCAGAAACAGGGTTTTCTGATTTCCAGGCTAGTGCTCTTTCTACGGAGCGTACCACCTTGTTTTTGTATCCCATAGTGTTGAACAAAGCGTTCTGACAAGAGCAACATTCTTTTTTCTCTGCCTACAACGTTGTAGGCAGGAGGTGGGTGATTCTCCCTGCTTAACAGCTAAAGGGACTCAGGCTCTGAAAGGAAAAACTTAGCCCAGTAAGGATGTCACTCTAAACCCAGCAGGGCTGGGACCCCTGGAAGCACCTTGCTTTTGCTTTTGGTCATCACACTCCCACAATTCAACTGTCCCTGGAAGCAGCGCCAAGCTGGCTGTTTTCGAGCACATTCATCTCTCCGTTTTTAGCTTCAATTCCTCATGACTGTTTTATATTCTGAGCCCTGCCCCTACTTTCAGTTTCTCATAAAGAAAAGTTGTTACGTTAGAATTGAGTGACTCTGTCTGCCTCGTTCCTCACCTCGGACTGTATTTTTACATTATCAAGTAAATTAAAAGCCATACATTATGTGTACGTGCACTACGGAAACTCACTTAAAATTCTGTTCGGCGCACATTTGCAGAACTTTTGCTGATTCAATGAATGCCACATTTACTAATCAGGTGTAAATCATCACTTTGCTGTGAGGAATCCTTTAGATCTGGTCCACCTGACAGGGTCCATTTTGCACTTTGCCAAGTTTCAAGGTATCTCTTAGTCTCTTCATCGGAGCAGATAGAGGAGAGAAAGCTGAGTCTCAGAAACCAAGGTGGCCTGGGGGGCTCTTGGCCTGATGTCACACTGCAAGGAGAACGGGGAGACGACTGTGCTTGGGTGGTGAAAACATCTACCACAGAATAACCACAATAATAGTAATACTATCAATACCCAGGGCCGCCTTCCCGGACATGCAACCTGTACAATCACAAACGTCCAGCTCCGAGAAGGGCCCTTGGTTTAATACTCTTTTGTCACCATCTTGAAATCTTTAGTAATTTTTTTAACTAACATTTGCATTTTACACTGGGTCCCACAATCAGGCACCCGGTTTTATCAATAGCTACCATTTAGTGAACATTTTCCCCAAGTCAGATGTTGAGCTAGTGTTTCTCTTGTGTTATGTAACTTCACCATAATCATTCAGTTATTCAACAAATATGGAGCGACCCTTTAGGTGCCAGGTACTGTGCAAAGTCCCAAGAATATCAAATATCAAAGAAAGGCACAGTTCCTGCCTTCATGGAGCCTACATTTAAACAGTATAGACACTCGTAATTTCAAGTTGTAATAATTGCTCTTATGGAGAAACATAATAAACTGAGGTGAATGTAATAGGAAAGATCCATGTGAAGTCAGGTAGCCAGGAAGGGCCTTCCTGAGAGTCGAAGAAGCAAGAACTCTTGTACCCATTTTACAGATATCTCAGGTAGAGCAGGTGACTTAGCCGAGGTCACAGAGTCAGATGATAGCAGAACCAAACTTTGAAGTCAAGTCTGTCTGACTCAGTGGCCAGTGTTCTAGAACACAGCTTCTCAAACTTTAATATGCATAGAAATCACTGGGGATTGTATGAAATGGATTCTGAGTCAATTGATCTGGGGTGGTGCTGATTCTGCTAAGCCCAGAACCACACTTGGAGAACAAGATCTTAAATGCCTGTGCTAGGGGCACATGGTTGGAGGTGGCCGCCACAGACTCACGGGCACAGTGAGCTGAAGGACCAGCTCTCACCACAGGAAGTCTGATGGGACAGGATGCCTAATGACAGGCCCAGATAGGCAGAGCAGGAACTCAGGGGCTGCAGGACCTCAAGGACTTCACGACCCTGCCTAAACCTTGGGGAAAAGAATGAAAACATTACTGGCACAGTTTCTGACCAAGAACTTAGAAGGAGAGAACTGACCAACAAGAAAAGCTTTCCCCTCCTTTACAGACTCTGCCCTGATCCTCAAGTCTAGGTGTACCGCCTTGAGTGTTATGAAAGGTTTCCTTAAGTCCAACCACAATCTCTTCCACTGTGCCTTAAGCTCATTTTCTTTTGCAAAGTTCTCTATGAAGACAGAGCATGGCCAGTTAACATTTTCCCATATTCAAGTTAGTTTCAAGTCATCCTTAAGTTTCTAAATTCTAATTTAAGTACCTTACGCCCATTTATTTTTGTCCTTATAGGAATATGAGAGTCATTTTAAAAAATCGCTATAATAATCTTTTTTTCTGATTCGTCAACAGTTTTTATGAGCCAAATGTGACATTATAAGATCTGACTAATTCATAGCAAAAACAACCACCTCCCAGCCCTCATAGAACATATTCCTTTTATTCCCCCACAATGCATTAAATGTGTGGTCAACTCTGAATGCCGGATCTTTTTCTACCAGATATGTATGTGCCGAGTCTCTCTGTTCTCTGTAATTGTCTGTTTTGCTCATAACCATGATCATAAACACAGTAACTGGCACACAGTAGGTGATTAATAAATGTCTGTGGAATGGATGTATGAGCAACTTTGAACTAGTTTTCACTGAACTATACCCTGTATTTAAAGAGTATTCATCTTTCAGATTATTAGGAATCTCCCTGAAGGGGGAGGTGACTTCACTTAGAGCAAAAATGTGGATGTAGGATTGGCTGGTGGCATCTAATAAATATTTTTCATGAGTAGTGGTTGACCAAAGAAACTGCAGAACCTGTAATTGTTGAGAAGATATGGAGAAAAGAGAGACTGGAAAAGAGCTCTGCACTGGGAGACATGCAGCCAAGCTTCTGGCCTTGGCCCGACTCCAAACTAGCTGTGTGTTCTTGGGGAATTCATTAGATCTCTCTGGGCTTTAGTAATCTTAGCCAAGAAATGACAGGGTGGAACTAAGTGATCTCTAAGGATCTCTTTATTACTAGCAATCTGTGAGTCCAATCTGTGAACCCTTGGATTGGGTTTTGAAAACAGAAACCAGTGCCAAAAGGAAAAGATTTGTATAAGAATACTAGTATCTGCCAGAAAGGCTCCTCGGACAAAAACAGTTCTTGCTTTCTACCCTGGAGTCCTATTTCCTACCTGGTGGTTATTGCAATGGTCTTTATAAACACAATTTCCTCTCTTACCATTTCTTTTTCCTTCAGAAATGTCTAGATGTACGCCGCTATCACATCATTCAGCTCAGCCTCTGTCCATGTCTGGCTGGAAAGTTCACAGTTTTCCTAGTGGTGCATTTGATCTGCCCTCAAAATTCCCATTGACTTTGCGCATTAAATGCAGGATCAGGCCCATTTAACCCGCACAACCATTTGAAACAAAGATGGGTAATTAAACACCCTGTGGGTACAACTCTATTCTCCAAGATATTCTCTCCCTGAATCCCAGGTCTCCTTCTCATATCCTTCAGACAAACCGCCCTTCTTCCCAGGGGTCAACTACTCCACTTGTACCTGGGCTGTGGTTGCCCGTTCCAGCTCCAGAAGAGTAACGTGGCACCACCAGTCAATCTCCATTTGCCTCTATGCCTTCCTGCCTACCCTCTACCAGGAGCCCATTTTTGCCAAGAGATTTTGTTTTTGCCTGTTTCCGATCCAGCACCGAAGCTTCCCACAGGTACCTAATGTGCCATCTGCATTTTAGCGAATATCATCCCTGCATTGAGCCTGAATCGAGGGCTTTTCTCTCAGCATCTGGAATTTGTAGGTCTGCTGGGCGCATTGGCAGAGCAAACCGAGAGTGGAAACAAAACAGCATCTGTGAAATGGGATTATCTAGGGAAACAGGCCAAGGAGCTTTGGAGTAAGCAAAGGAGAAAACTCTGGTTGTGATTAGAGAAAGAGAAGCAAATCAACATGGATTGTGGATTGTGGTCATCTACGTGCCTAGCAATGTGCTGAACGCTTTAATAATGCCACCTAACCATCTCAATGACTCTCTGTAGTGTTACTTATAATTTACAGATGGAGGAAGTGAGGCTAGGAGAGAAAAGAGAACTTGCCCAAAGTCAAGTTACTAATAAGTGGGTTTAAACCTAGGCCATCTTACCTTCAAAATTCATGTTCTTTCCTTTTTTCATCAAACTGCTTTGGGTGGAGAAGAAAGAAAGAATGTGAGGACAAGTCAGGAGAGGAGAAAGAGGTTCAGGAAACGAGAGGAGAGGAAAGGAAAAGAAAACAGGAAGGAAGGAAAGAGTGGAAGGACTTCTACAGCTACCTCAAGTGAACCCAGGCGGTGTCATCAATGCCAGAAACCACCCACTCCACACTTGGCAATTTGGTTCCAGAGCAGCAAGAGTTATTATGCGTAAGTCTGTTAAGAGTCTTTCTTCAGCAGGCCTCTTGGGGCATTCGCCAAGTGTGGACAAGTGTCTGCGCATCACCTATGACCTACTCCATGGCTCATGTCTGGGGTAGAGATGACCCGTGGTTAATTTCTAGTGTGCCCACCTATGTATAGGCACTGTTATCTGTCACTGTGTAAGCAAACACCCCCAAATGTAATAGCTTACAACAACTACGTTTTCTTATCATCTCTCATGGTTTTGAGGGCTAGCTGGGCTGAGCTGGGCAGTCCTCTCCTGAGACTGTCTGCCAGAACATCTGTGACTGTTGCTTCCCCCCAGAATGGGGCTGGTTCCAAGAGTGAGACTTCCAAGAGACCCTAGTGGAAGCTGTACTGATTTTTAAGACATAGTGTCAAATGTCTCAGAGCAACAGTTGTGTCATAGCCAAAGGCCTGCCCAGGTTCAAGGGGAGGGAATACAGACCTCACTTCTCAATGAAAGGAGCGGCACTTTTCACATTGTACAAGGGGCATGTGGGATGGGAGATCTTGTTGTGACCATCTTGGAAACTACATTCCACCAGAATATGCTCTCTGACCACATTTTGCCTCTGTCTCACATACAAAATATATTTATCCCTTCTCCTAAGACCACCTAATCTCATACCATTATGGCATCTGCTCAACTCCAGGAGCTCGTCAACTAAAAAAGGTTTAGCTGTGAGTGAAGTTCCTTGCATGCCTCTTTGAGTACCATTCCTCTATCTGATGATGTGTAAACTAAAGAGACAAGTTATCTTCCCCCTAAAGACATCGTTTATTATACATTCACTCTATATTAGGCCCTGCATCCAGCATTTAGGTGAGTTATTGCATTTAATCCTCAGCAGGCCTGGGAAGTAATATTATCCCTAATTCCAGATGATGAAAATGAAGACCAGAGAGGCCAAGTAACTAGGATTTCACAGCTGCTAAGTGGGAATCTTTAGCTCCCCCATTAAGCTAATTTAACAACCATTATACGAGATAAATTATGAACACCTGACCATATACTTAAACATAATTTATATTCAGTAACAATTCTCAAAGTGTCCACAGACTTATGGGTATCCCTGAGACACTTTCAAGGAGTCCAAGAGGTCAAAACTATTTTCATAATAACATTAAGACTTTATTTGCCCCTTTCACTTGACATTGGCACTGATGGTACAAAAGCAATGGGATCTAAAAGGCATCAGGCTTCCTTGAAGAAATAGCTGAGTCAGGGACTGGGCCAAGGTAGGTACAAGATGAGCTGAGAACTTATGCCAGAAAGTAAGAGAGTTTTTGTTTTCCCTGCTGGCGCAGTGGTTAAGAATCCGCCTGCCAATGCAGGGAACACAGGTTTGAGCCCTGCTCCAGGAAGATCCCACATGCCACGGAGCAACTAAGCCCGTGCACCACGACTACTGAGCCTGCGCTTTAGAGCCTGCACACCTAGAGCCCGTGCTCCACAACATGAGAAGCCACCGCAAGGAGGAACCTGCACATCACGACGAAGAGTAGCCCCCGCTCGCTGCAACCAGAGAAAGCCCGCGCGCAGCAATGAAGACCCAACACAGCCAAAAATAAATTAATAAAATAAGCTTTTAAAAAATTAATAAAAGAAAAGTGCTCAAGGAAAGAGAAAGTGATTGGGACATGTCACAAAGACACAGGAAGGAGCTCAGAGGGCTCCCACTGGCAAGAGCTGGGACAATTTTAGCACCCAAATAATTAAGTACAGGAATGTATTGTAAACAACTGGAAAAATAAGAATGCATGAGTGTATATCAATAAAATGTAGATACATAGAGGAGATATATAGAATAGGCATATACATATATATTTTGTAACCACCATAATAAAGGTTAGATCAAGTAAGAATCACCAATAGATGCAAAATCTCATCAATGGATAAGAAATAGGATATTTGCATGGTCTTAAGGTGTCTCCCCACAGATTACTAATTGAGGTAAAGGAGAAAAATAAAGCACAGTAATTATACAGTGGAGACCACACCCTAACTGGTGATCACAATTAACATTACCAGCGAAAGACATATGGCTATGGGGGGCCCCAAGACATGGCTCCTGAGAAGGACACCTATGCAGGATTCAGGCCTAGAATGCATAATCGGGATCTAATCACAATGCAACATTAGACAAAAACAAAATAAAGATCTTTTTTTTTTTTTTTTAAAGGAGGCATAGAGGAGTGTGGCCTTTACTCTCAAAAAATGTCAGTGTCTTCAGATGTAGAAAACAAACTTATGGTTACCGCGGGGGAAAGGGAGATTGGAATTGACATATACACACTACTATATATAAAATAGGTAACTAATAAGAACCTGCTGTATAGCACAGGGAACTCTACTCAACACTCCGTAAGGACCTATGTAGGAAAAGAATCTAAAACACTATGGTATATGTATATATATAACTGATTCACTTTGCTGTACAGAAGAAACACAACATTGTAAATCAACTATACTTCCAATAAAATTTTTTTTAAATGTCAGTGTCTTAAAAGAAAAAAAAATTTGTGGAAGTATATTCCAAATTAAATGAGGCTAAAGAGATAAGAGAATTAAATGCAATACCTGACTCCACACTGGATCTTGTGGAGTCAGGTATTGCATTTAATATCTGACTCCTCATTTAATAAACGACCTCATCAGGTCAACTGACAAAACCAGAATATAGGCAATAAAAATACGGTATCAGTGTAACTTGATAAAGTTGATAAAAGTACTGTGGTTATTCAAGAGAATATCCTTCTTCCTAAGAAATGCAGACTGAAATATTAGGGATAAATGACAATTATATATGTAACTAACCCTCAAATGATTCAGGAAAAAACCAAAAAGGAGTGGGGGAGAGGGGAAATGATAAGGCAAAAGGAGCAAAAGACAAACAAATGGTGAATCAAAATAGAAAGTATATGTTCTTGGTATGATTATCAGTTTTGAAAGTTTTTGAATTTTAAAATTACTTCCAGGTAAAAAGTGACCCCCCCGGAAAGCAATAATAAGTCAAATCTCTGGTACTTTCATGTAAATTCAGGCACTGCCACCAAATGATTCTAGTAGCCATTGTATCACTTTCTTCACCACCACATACAATTCTTTTAAAAGCCAGTTTCATTTTAAAATGTCGTTGATGAAGCAATACAAATTATTAATTTATTAAGCCTTGACCCCTGGGTACATGTCATTTTAATATTTTCTGTGATGAAATGGGAAGTCCGCACAAAGCACTACTGCTGCATGCAGAAGCGTGATAGCCGTCTTGAGCAGAAGCACTTGTGCAATGGCTTGCGTGCGAGTGAGCTGGATTAACTGGGCTTTTTTTCCCCACAAAATTCCCTTTTGGCTGAAAGAATGACAGACAAACTGTGGTTATTCAGACCTGAATATTGGGCATTTTCTCAAAAATGAATGAAATGAGAATGTCATTTCAGAGACAATGACAGTATTTTTGCTACTAATAAAATTTAAGTTTTCATGTGAAAATTAAGATAGAAAACTTAGTGTCTGCCACCATGAGCTGGACAGTGTCCCAGTGCTTAAATATTTTTCTGAAGAGATGGGTGGTGATATTGAGCACTGATTTTGTATACTGTCAGTGAAGTGTGGGAACATCTGGAAGATCTGCATCGCTCAGGAAATCAATATTTCCCAAATGACCAATGCACGACGATACAAAAATCATGCATGGGTAAGAGACAAAGTGCAAGAGATACTAATGGATCTTAAAGTATCTGAGCATGAAAATTTATTATCAAGTTTTCAGATTTCAAAAAGCTACTACTTGTTGAGTTTGGGCATAATATCAAAGAAGAATTTCCACAATTATCTGAAAGACTTTTAAATACTCCCCCCGTTTTCCTACTTCACATCTTTTCTTCATTTACTTTAACCAAAATAAAATATTACAACAAAGTGAATGCAAAAGCAGATATGAGAATCTAGCTGTCTCCTATTAAGCCAGATAAAGAGAAATTTGCAAAAATATAAAACAACACCGGTCTTTTCACTAAGGTTTCTGGTTTCAGAGAATACAATCATTTTCATTTTTAAAACATACCATTTATGTTCATATGAAATAGGTTTCTTGTTGCGATATTTAAATAAACGTATAATTTTTTTATCAGTTGTAAGTTCTAATAAGATATCTACATAAACCAAAGCTCTTTGAGGTCCTCAATAATTTGAAAGCATTAAAAGAGGGTCCTGAGATCATTTTGCGTTCTTGGTGGGAAGGGTGGAAAGAAAACCCAGGTGCCTGCCCTCACACTTTGGCAGCCAAAGCTGCCCTTGGAGGCTACCTCTACAGACGCTTTCATTAACCACTCCAGACCGTCTAGGGCAGGCACATGACCTAAGCTGGGCCAACTGGACTTTCTCTTCTGGAGTTTTAATTCTCAAATGAAATGAAACCATGACAGAAGATATTCATTCTACTTTTTGAGAAGATCTGGAGTTTCCTGGTTCCTCTCTCTTCTAAGTCTGATTTCTCCAGCCCTCTTTTCCATCCCATGAAGCACCTTATAGCAGGACAAAGCATTTCTTTTTCCCCCTCCCGATTTCAGCCTACATAGGATTCTGTTGCTTGCTACCCAGAATACTCAGTGATACATTAATTTCTCACTTTACCTTTGTGTTTTCTCCATGCAGAAGTTCTGGCTTCCTTTGTGTTTTCTCCGTGCAGAAGTTCCGCTTTTTACATCGAATCCTTTGTGTCCTGATTGTGAAAGCTTTGTTCTTTGCCTCAGGGCAATGACCAAGAGCGTTGCAGCCTGCTCCTCTAGTCAATCTTAACGAGTGGGATCCAGGCTAAAAAACCACCAGTGCTGGTGAGAAACATGGCTGCTAAGGCATTTCCTGCTCATCACGGTTAAATGCTTCTTCACCTGGAGGAGCCCACGCCATTTCCTGTTTAGCCAATTAAAGCCCGATGTTCGGTTTTAATTTGAAGTATCTGGAAACATTCTCAAAACTAAAAGAGGCTCTAAAAACAACATGATGGTTTTGTTGTTATTATTATTATACAGTAAATGGAGAATCAATGGGACCTCCTGGAATCAGAAAACCAGAATTACTGTTCTAACTTTTCAACTGGCTCAAGGTATGTCATTGAACAAGGACTAGATGATCTCAGGAGCCCTTCCAGCTCTAAAGTTATATAATTTAAAGTTTAGCAGAGCATCACTAGCTATCACTTCCCTCTCCACACCTCCCTAAACAAAAAATCAATGCCACCTTTTCCTAGTGGTGCTGCTGGGTAGTTAATAGGTCCACGCAGAGTCCCAAACCTGAGCAAAGTGCCCTCACTTCTCTGAGTGTCAATTTTCTCATCTGAAAAATGGGAATGATGGTATCAAGGCATTGTTTTGTGGATAATGAGGTAGCCTGCATAACCCATTTAACACAGAGCCTGTAATAGAACAAATGCTTAATGAAGGCTATCCACAATTGTACTATAGCTACAGCAGAACGTAATCTCCATGGATTAGTCATCCTGTCACTGCAGACAGCTTGCTATTTCTTCTTCCGTAATTCTAAATGCAAGTTACCTACAACTTGGAAAGAGTTAGGCTAAGTTTATCACTTTGCATAGAATCAGCAAAAACAGCGATAGGATGTACTGTCAGTGAGTAATGGCATGTATTTGTAAAGGATCAGAGTTCCTTGCAAAGAAATGGAAGGATTCAGAACCCCATCTAGAAAAACACTTTCGCTGCTGAAAACTGATCTGTTTGCAAACCTTCAGTCCATCACTGCACTGAGAGGTGGCTCAGGAAACAAACCAAGAGAGCATCACGGGCAAACAGTTCACATTCAAAAGGAGCTGCCTCTTTGTCTTTCTTGTTCCCTGTTATGGACTCAATTGAGTAGCCCTGCCCTCCCCCCCAGATTCATATGTTGAATCCCTAAGCCCCAGTGTTTCAGAACATAAATATATTTGGAGATAAGGTCTTTAAAGAGGTAATTAAATTAAAGTGAGGTCTTTAGGGGGAGCCTAGTCCAATATAGCTCATGTCCTTATAAGAAGAGGAAATCTGGACACAGACATGTACACAGAGGAAAGGCCACATAAAGACAGAAGAAGAAGATCACCATCAAGCAGTGAGGCCTCAGAAGAAATCAACTCTGCCAACCAGCCCCTGATCTTCAACTTCCAGCCTCCACAACTGTGTGAAAATAAATCTCTGTTGTCTAAGCGAGCCTGTCTGTGGTTTTCGTTATGGCAGCCCTAACAGACTAATACAATCCCTAAGGCCTAGAAAAGTGTCTGGCACACAGTAGGTGTTTAATAATTATTTGTTAAATGAATACAAGAATAAATGAAACAGTTGACAGCCAACATCCAGGTTCTAAAGAAAGCTACTCCCAGACCACATCCAGCTACGCTAGATATTTATTTACAGCCAGCAGAAAACAGCCACACAGGCACGTCTGGAAGTTCATCCAACTTCCAGCTCTATCCTTCCTGAGACTCAGAAGATACTTTGCACAAAAAGTCTCAGGGGCAAAGGCAACATTATTCCAGCAGAAGAATTTGTCTAGTATCCACTGGAGTCAGGACCAGGGCAATTTGGGAATCAAGAACATAAAAAGAAGCAGCTGCTTCTCATCTCTGAAGCAAAAGATGACAATTTTATTGTCATGTCACTGAGTCTTGTCCAACTAGAAACCTCTCAAACTATTTGGAAGCACCCATGGGCATCAATGGAAATGCAACATGAGAGCAGTCAACTTTGATGACTCCCCAAAGCACCACAGCTCAACTGGTAGATTGCCATCTTTTCTAAAAGTCTCCATTCCTTCTCTTTTTCCCTTTCATGGATGTGGATCCTGAGGCTAGGCTAGTACGGTGAAGCAATCTGCCTAGGTCCTAAATTAGTTGGGGGGGGGCGTGTATCAATTAAGCTGCTTTCACAGGCAGATAAAAGCAGCAATGATTCAAGCAGCTGTAAACAATTAGGAAATTTACTGGTTCACAGAACTGCAAGTCCAGGAGTGATATATCATTTAGGATTACTCTTATCTAGAAGCCCCAAAGTATGCTCAAGGATTCAGATTCCTTCTGTCAGCCATTCGTGGTTTCAGTGTTACCCTAAAGATAGCTCCTTTCATGGTCATGAGATGGTGGCTCCTTATTTCACATTTAGTAGTCAAAAAGAATCACTTTAAGAAAGTGTCCCTAAAGGGTAAGCAAGAACATTTTTAGAATTCCCAGCAGACTTCACCTCATTTCTCAGTGGCGCAGTTTGGGTTCACGTGGTCAACCAGTGCTTGGCAAAGGAGGATAGGATTGTCTTAAGCCAAACAGGCATATTCCTAAACCAGAGAGATGCTGCTCTCTTAAGGAGGAAGGCAAAAAGTATGCGAGGAAGGCAATCAACAAGGTCCACGAGGGTGACCCAACTGGAGTTTGAACAAGGTCTATCTCATACCAATGGCCATGCTCTTTCCTGTCTACAATGTTATTTCTTATCTGAAAAAACTTTAAAACGTATTAGCCAAGTAAATGAAAATATGGTTAGTCCCATTGTTAAACAACTTTTTTCTCACACAAGAATGGCAGCATGGTTTCTTTAGTGAATTTCTCACTATTAAAAGAGGCTACAGGGCTTCCCTGGTGGCGCAGTGGTTATGAGTCCGCCTGCCGATGCAGGGGACACGGGTTCGTGCCCCGGTCCGGGAAGATCCCACGTGCCGAGGAGCGGCTAGGCCCGTGAGCCATGGCCGCTGAGCCTGTGCGTCCGGAGCCTGTGCTCTGCAACGGGAGAGGCCACAACAGTGAGAGGCCCTCGTACTGCAAAAAAATAAAATAAAATAAAAGAGGCTACAGTATAGAAAGTTCTGATTTTCCTAGAACTTTCAAGAATAACTCAAGATCCTTCTGTATAAAAACCATCTCCTCCCTTGCCCCAACCTTTTGTACATTAAATGTAATTGGGGCTACTCTAGAAGACTAGAAGCCACTATTTTATTACAAAGAGTACTTTGCTGCTCATTAAAGTAGATACAGAACACTTAAGGAAAGCTCAGTAAATTATCGGCCCGGGTTCTCAGGAGGAGACCATCATGACAGAGGATAGGATTGTCTTAAGCCAAACAGGCATATTCCTAAACCAGAGAGATGCTGCTCTCTTAAGGAGGAAGGCAAAAAGTATGCGAGGAAGGCAATCAACAAGGTCCACGAGGGTGACCCAACTGGAGTTTGAACAAGGTCTATCTCATACCAATGGCCATGCTCTTTCCTGTCTACAATGTTATTTCTTATCTGAAAAAACTTTAAAACGTATTAGCCAAGTAAATGAAAATATGGTTAGTCCCATTGTTAAACAACTTTTTTCTCACACAAGAATGGCAGCATGGTTTCTTTAGTGAATTTCTCACTATTAAAAGAGGCTACAGGGCTTCCCTGGTGGCGCAGTGGTTATGAGTCCGCCTGCCGATGCAGGGGACACGGGTTCGTGCCCCGGTCCGGGAAGATCCCACGTGCCGAGGAGCGGCTAGGCCCGTGAGCCATGGCCGCTGAGCCTGTGCGTCCGGAGCCTGTGCTCTGCAACGGGAGAGGCCACAACAGTGAGAGGCCCTCGTACTGCAAAAAAATAAAATAAAATAAAAGAGGCTACAGTATAGAAAGTTCTGATTTTCCTAGAACTTTCAAGAATAACTCAAGATCCTTCTGTATAAAAACCATCTCCTCCCTTGCCCCAACCTTTTGTACATTAAATGTAATTGGGGCTACTCTAGAAGACTAGAAGCCACTATTTTATTACAAAGAGTACTTTGCTGCTCATTAAAGTAGATACAGAACACTTAAGGAAAGCTCAGTAAATTATCGGCCCGGGTTCTCAGGAGGAGACCATCATGACTGCCAACCTCGTGCTCTGACCTGAGGGGCATCCCTGGGGGGTGTGGCGGGGGCATGCTGGGGAAGCTCTAGCTCCTTCCTCCAGAAGTCTTGGCACTGGAGGCTGCTTTCTTTGAGCCCTTTGTTTGGCTCAGACAATCACGATCCTCTCTAGAGTTTGCAGCAGCCGAGAGCAAGTGAGACAAATGAAGAAATTGGAACCATACTCAGGCTTCACCAAACCTTGAGCCCCCGCCCAGAAGGGCCCACTGAGAGAATCCCATGTACAACCCACAGCACTTGAGCACCTATCATATCAGGTTAGTTTCAAAAGCGTGGGCTTCCGTAGAGCAGAGGAACACGGTTCAGGAAGGAGAAGGGTCAACGTCCCCCAAAAGATAAAGGTGCCACAAGCAATCCCAAATCCAGACAAGAACCTAAATCCAAATTCCACCCTCAAAGCAGCTTCTTCCCCTCAGTTCTTTTATTCTATGAATGGCTTCACCATCTGCCCATCACTCAAGCTTGAAGCCTCACAGTCAGGATGAGGGAGTCCTGTCTCTCGTCCTCCATTCCTAATCAGCTGTCAAGACCTGTCAGTTGTGTCTCCCTGACACCTCTTCTTTCTGCCTCTTCCTCTCCATTCTATTTGCCGTCACCCTAATTCAGACCCTCATTGACTCTTGCTTGGATTATTGAAATGGCCTCATAACTGGTCTAGCCACCTCCCATCTCTCTGCTGTTCGAGTCACACTCCTGATTGCGGAATTGATATTCAGATAGCACAGCTCCAATTCTGTCATATCCCTGCTTGAAAGACTTCAGTGAGTCTTCTTTTCCTACAAAAATAAACCCCAACCCTTATCCTAGCATTTGAGATCCTCGGTGTTCTGACATCCCCAACTTCATCTTCGAACCCTCCTCTGTTTATAATCATTCATGCAGGGCTTCTCAGGATTGCTCAAGCATGCTTCCCATTTCCCTCTCCAGCCGCTACCCAGGAATCAGCCTGTACCTGGAACCCTTCAAATTCCCATTTCCAGCTGCCATCCACCCTCTGAGATCCAGCTCCAATGCCATGGCCTTTGAAATCACACTTACCAGTTGTGACCTTGCCATGCCATCCTCTGAAAATCCAGAAGGCGCTACCTTTCTCTTATTGCATTCACACTTCTATTTTTCAAATATAAGCCATAGTTTTCCCATTGTATTCAACTCGTTTATTCATTAATTCAACAAATATTTATTGAGTAGACTATTATTGTTGCTGTAGACACTAGGGATACAATAATGAATGCACAGAATAGGCAAAAACCCTGCTTAGAGGTTACAGTAGAGGGGAAAATAATAATATTGAAAAGAAAAATCTGTAATATATTAAATAGTGGTGAGTGGTAAAGAGGAATGCTAAAGCAGGGAACCCTTCACAGGAAGGGTTGTCAGGAAAGCACCAACTATGATGGTGACTTGAGTGAAATTCTGAAAGAAGTGAGGGAACAAACCATGCAGATATCGTGGGAGAAGAGCACCCAAGGCAGAAGGAACAGAAAATGCAAAGCCCTTGAAGCAGAAATTTGCCTGGTACGTTCAAAGAAAAGAGATGGGACGTAAATGGAATGAATCAAGGCTGAGTAACAGAGCGTCCCTGAATACAAAGACTGTGTTTGAAGGAAAAGATGGAGATACAGTAGAATCTTCCTCCAAAGTAGACATGAAATGATATTGACTGAATTAATGAATACCTTAATTCATTTTTTCATTTTTACGCTTACACGTGGACTCTTTTTTTTTTTCTTTGAGAATTCTCATTACTTCTTTTCACGCAGGCCTACAGGAAATCAGCTTCCTCCGTTTTTTATTTGTGTTGAAATGTCTATTTCATTTTCACTTATAAAGGATATGTTTTTCAGGGCTAAGTATTCTATGTTGCCATCATTTTCTTTCAGAGACTTAAATCTCCTTTCCATTGCATCCTGACTTCTGTACTTTCTGTGAAAAAGTCAGCTGATTACCTCATTGAAGTGATGTTGAAGTTTGATCCTTTCAACTCTGGATGCTTTTCAGATTTTCTCTTTTTCTTGTTCTTTCAGAAGCTTATCCTGAAGCGTCTAGATGTGCTTTTCTTTAGATTTGTTCTGCCTGGGATTCACATACATTCTTGCATCTTTGGGCTGATATCAATTATCCATTTGGGGAAATCCTTAACCACTTCCTCTTCGGATATTGTGATGCTCACTTTCTTGTAAGATGGCAGTTATACATATATTTGGTGTTTTCATTGTCTCTCGTGTCTTTTATGCTCTTTCCCATACTTGACATTTTTGTTTCTCGCCACTCTCAATCTGAGGATTTCTATTTATTTATATTTTCCAGTTTACTAATCTCTTCACCTATGCTCACTCAGCTGCTAAATCAATCTTTTAAATTCTTAAATTCAGTCACTGTGTTTTTTGGTTTTATGGTTTCCATTTGATCCTTTTTTTTTATATAGATTTCAGGATTTTGGTGAAAGTTTCCATACTGTCATTTATTTTCTTGAACACATTAATGACAGTCATTTTAAAGTCTATATCTGACTAGTTCCAATTTTGGATCATCTGTATTTCTGTCCTATTATTCATTTTTCTCTGTGTCCTATTTTGGGTAGGACTTACAATTTTGGGGGGTTTTTTGTTTGTTTGGTTTGGTTTGGTTTTTGTGGTACACGGGCCTCTCACCATTGTGGCCTCTCCCGTTGCGGAGCACAGGCTCCAGACGCGCAGCCCCAGTGGCCATGGCTCACGGGCCCAGCCGCTCCGTGGCATGTGGGATCCTCCCGGACCAGGGCACGAACCCGTGTCCCCTGCATCGGCAGGCGGACTCCCAACCACTGCACCACCAGGGAAGCGCGGACTTACAATTTTTGATTGAATGCCAGATATTGCATATGAAAAACTGTAAACACTTTGGATGATGTTATTTTCCTGCAGAGATGATGTTACCCAGTCAAATGGCCGGTAGCCAAATAGGACATGTTTCCATTAATTATTGCTGCTAAACAAAACCACTCCAAAAGTAAGTTGTGTAAGAAAATAAGAATTTATCATGTTCATGATTCTTGGGGCCAGGAATTCAGGCAGAATCCAGCAGGGATACTTAACCTCTGTTCCATGCTGTCTAGGGTCATAGCTGTGGTGGTTCAGATAGCTGGAAATGATTGAGATAATCAAATAGAACCATATGTCTGGGGCCTCTGTTCTTCTCTATGTGGTATCTGCTAGGGAGCTGGCTCCTTTACTCACATGCTTGTTCCCTGGGATGGGATAGCTGGTACAGATGAGAGTAGCTGGAATCACTTTCCACACATTGTGGTATCAAGGTAGTAGGACGTCTTGAGAAGCAACTGGCTTCCCAAAGAGTGGGCATGCCAGTAGAGAACATTCCAAAAGGCCCAGGTGGAAGGTACAATACTATTTTGTCTTAGCCTCAGAAGTCCCAGAGAGGGACTTCCCTGGTGATCCAGTGGGTAAGACTCTACACTCCCAATGCAGAGGGCATGGGTTTGATCCCTGGTTGGGGAACTAGATCCCGCATGCATGCCGCTACTAAGAAGTCCGCATGCCGCAATTAAAAAAAAGAAAAAGATCCCACATGGCCCAAAGAAGATCCCACGTGCTACAACAAAGACCTGGCGTGGCCAAAACAAATAAATGAATAAATAAAAATCTTAAAATAAAAAAAGTCCCAGAGAGTCACTTGTATCTTTGCATCAATTGACGGAGCAGTTTCAAGGAGAGAAGAGCGGTGAAATTGGTGAAGTAGATTGTCTCAGTCCCATTAGCAGTCTCAAATCTAGATTTCAGACTTTGATAGTCTTCTTGATTTTGTTTGCTGTTAGTCCTAGAGTCTAGCACTTCAGGGGTCCCAACTAAGAATCTGGGACATTTAAGAGGCCCCTCTTCCTTCATTGTGCCTGGATTATAATCTGTGTCCCCAAAACTTGGTTTTCATCCTGTGAATTTCACTCAGTTTATTACCTACTGTCTCCTCCCTTCAGCATCTTATCTTCAGATTCTTGTTGTCTCAAGTCATGACTGCCTCCATGGTCCAAACCTGATTTTTTTCTCTGTAATGCCATGAGATTTCCAAGAGCTCTGCCAGATCTCTGCTTCTTTTGGCATTTCTCTACCCAGCTTCTCAGCCCCTTACCCTGCAAAGCTTAATGAATAGGCAAATGCTCCCCAGGGAAAAGTGGGGCACAGAATTATTGTGCTTACCTCATTAATTTCCCCTTTCCTCTCTATCTAGGCCCCTCACCCATTTTTTTGAAACAGATTTTTTGTGCTTTTCTAGTTGTCTTGATGGTAGGTTTGGGCCACTACCAGCTATACCACGATAGACAGAAGGGAAGTCCACAGACTTTTATTTGAATGAAGTGTCCTGGTCTGCCACTCATACCACTGCATGTTACGTTCCTGATTATCCTATTCTCCTACCTTCTGACATATTTTCATAACATGGAATCTTCTTGTGCTTTTACTCACTCTCCAGTTGTGACACGGACCACAACAGCTCTGGTCCACCAAGACCATGATGTCCCTTGTGCATGATATGGACACTGTCTATGCTTCTTCTGACCTCTCCAAACAAATACCTTGCTAGGAGACATCTAGTTCCCAGCCTTCAGTTAAGATAGAGATTCCTTCATAGCTCACCATGGTAGTGAGAGCAGGATGAGGGTATAAGCCACCGTCAGTTGTCCTTCACGTCCCACCCATGGAGGTAGAAAACAATGAAACGTGTCCCAGACTTACCTAGAAGACTGCTTTGTGCTCTTACACTCTGATTCATAATTCACTGCATGGTTTTAAGGTTGCTGCTTTGCATAACTGCCAAAACAGAAAACAATCTAACCTCTCTAATAATAACGAATTGAGTTAAAGAAATACCACCCATACTCACCCCTTCCTCTCTCCAGAGTACAGTAATTTTTGTTCTAGGTTGCTAAATATATCAACTGATGAACCACTACCCATCTGGTGGTATGAAAAGGAAAGTAACTGTAAAAAACAGAAGAGGCAGAGGAGCCTCCGCTTCCTGCTTCACCTGTTAGCATTCTTCCCTGAGTGCTAGGCTTGCCAAGATTGATGTCAGATGCAGCCTCAGAGCTCTTCTACATTAACAGAAAAGCATCAGGGCCTCAGAGAAGAAAGTCTTTCCTTAGTGACACCTCCTGCAGCCAGATCTGGTTAATGTGTGTGTGTATGTGTGTGTACAAGTGGTTTGGTAGATGGGAAAGAACTTTCTGATGATTTTTAAATTAATTTTTGTAGCTTAAGGGCTTTTTCTAGAAGAGGATAAGACTTAAGTTAGTCAAGGGTTAGTGCTAATGGACATCTCACAAATAATTTTTGAATGAATGAGTGTGAATAAATGAATGACTAGTAGAGCTATGCACGCCCCCTTTAATGGAAATCAAAACACAAAACAAAACATCAATTCTCCCAAGACTAGCATGGAAAGGAGACCATCCAGTTGGGGAGTGTGGGAGGGTGGAGAATATCCATTTGAACCTTTTGCCCTAGTTGTAGATTCTGCCTTTGATTTCTCGAAGCACAGTAGAAACAAGGGCCAGTATGATTAGAAATGATTTTACTGAAGCTGGGGGACAACAGAAGAAAAGTGAAAGAAGCATAAGATTAGGTATTCTGATTGGCAAGACAGTGTTCCCTCTGCTTTCAAAAGTTCAGTTAACATTAACACACGATCCTCACCAAAAAAGTGCTTCCAACTACCTACTCTGCTTCCATGTTATAAAGGGCATTTTAAACCACTCCTACCTGAATTTATCTTCCCAAGTCTTCCAAATTCTTCCCAGATATTCAGTCAACAAACATTCATTGAATGCTAACTCTGGGTCGGCACTATCTAATGACTAGTTGACAAAATGACAAAGGCACCCTCTCTGCTCTCACTTATCTCCCCATCTTGTGCCAGACAGGCACCTAAACAGAAAAGTCCAGCCCAGCATGGTGTGTGCTAAAAAAGAAATATGCACAGGGTGCTATGATAGAACAGGTGAAGAGGACCCAATACACTTTGGGAATGGGACTAGGGAGAATGGATCAGAAATTCTGGAGGAAGGATTGGCTGAGTTCCATCTTAAAACATCAATGAATAATCACCTGACATAGGTTGGAGAAGGAAAGAGAAAAGGATCCCAGGCAACAGGCACAGCATGAGCGAAGGTAAAGAGGTTAAATACAGCAAAACATGTGAATGTAGCTATAAACAGTTCACTTTGCTTTAAAAAAAAAAAAAAGAGGAAACTTGAAAGGACACAACAGGCTTCAGGGGTAAGGGGGTCTTGGGAGACCTAGAAAGCCATGTAAAGGAGTCTCACCTCAATTAGGTATTCGAGAATCATTGAATGCTTGCAGGCAGCAGAGGGATGTTATCATATTATTTAGATAATCCACTCCACATATCAATACATTTTGCGGGGGGTATATATGCATTTTTCTAAGAAATTGGCCCATAGCTTTCATCAGATTCTGAAAGGTGTCAATGGTGCAAAAGGATTATGGACACTGGTATAAGAAGTAATACTAAATATGAACATGCATCAGAAATGTCTGATCATATTTTAAAATATTCAGATGATAGGACTCACCCCATGCTTCTGAATCAGACTCTGGACGTGGGCTTAGAAATCCATGTATATTTTAAAATCTCCTTTATTAGTGCTGATAGACAGATAAGTTTAAGAGCCACTGGTCAGGTCTACGAGGGCTAGGCCTTCAACCACATGCTTCCATTTTCTGTTTCCTTTCACTTAGTCACATCATAAGTGACCTCATCCCTCAAGTGAGGTCCTAACTCCACCTAAGGATGTGGCCTTACTCTTGAAGATTACAATACAGTAAACATAATTGAATAATTTTCATGCAAGAGCCATGACCCACCTTGAGTAATGCAACGGAGTTATCCTCCTGAGTGACCTGTGACCCATGCTAATTAGCAAAGGGTACTCAGCTTTTCAGTGACCAACCTGGAAGTAGTTTCAAGCATCCATTTCTAAGGTGTTCACCTAAATAACATGAGGACAGTTGTTATTGTAATTAAAGATTCGGGCATATAGTGCAGAGTCACTTAGTTGAAGCAGCTTGAGGCTGTATTTTTATAGACACTATAAGTAGATGGGTGAGGGAAAAAAGGGGCCTCAAAATAAAGTATTTAGACAATGTTATGCAAAAAATAGCTGAAGGAATTTGTTTCTGCCAATATCTTGAAGCTATAAATAAGGAGTTAGGAAGCAAAAAGAAGAAACTAGGGTGTAATGCTTCTGAAATGTGCTTAGCTTAAAGAGATTTTTTCTTCAAAAAAAAATCTACATAGGTCGTAGATACAATATTCAGTGAAAAATTGGAATGTTCTCTTCCTTACCTAAGGCAGGGGGTGGAATACATACTCATTTATTGGAAAAACTAGGTCAGATTACATCCATTCATAGATAGTCTAAGATAGAGCCAGGCCAATGGTTTGGGATCATGAAGAAAAACACATTTTTTCCCACATCTACCAAAAATACAAATGTCTACTCTCCTGTAGCCCTGACCGCTCTTCCCATCTTCAGGAGCAGTTTTACACACCATGACCATGCAGCAATTACTTCCACCAAGTGGTTCATGGCATGAGTCATATTCTCGGTAATGTCTACACACTGATTGATCCCTTGACACAGAGCGGCTTGGATTTAGAGGTGGGTTCATTTGCCCACTAAATTCCCCAGGCCAATGAATTCAACCCAATTTTAGGACCACAGGAAATTGATAATTTTCATCAGCCACTGGCACTCCCACCAGTTTGGATAGCAAACAGTAGCAGAAGGTTTGGTGGGATTTGACATACTATAGTAGTGGAAATGTTGTATAAACTGGAAGATGAAATGTTCTTATAAAACTGTAATCCAATATTTGGAAAGACCATTTAAGAAACATGACCATCTTAATTAAAAATTTTTTAAAAATTAAAAAAAATAAACGTGACCATCTTCGTCGAAAACAGAAAAGTCTCAGAAATAGGAACAGCCAAGAGGAACCTCAGGAAACATGACAACTAAATGTAATGTGGTGTCCTGGATGTGATCCTAAGGTAAGAAAGGGACACTAGGTAAAAAATAAAGAAATCTGTAATGTATGGGTTTTCGTTAATGGTAATGTGGTAATGTATCAATGTTGGTTTCAGACTAATGGTGTTAACTGGATTTGGAAAGTATGGGAACTCTCCTTACTAACCTTCTCCCTTTTTTCTTTTATAAATCTAAAGCTGTTATAGAAAAATACTATTAAGAAACATGACCATCTTATTTAGTAGTAAAAGGTAGGTTCTTGGTGCTTAAATTTCTATGGCTTTGAGGATTTAGAAAAACATTTCTCATCCTGGTATCAGTGGAATCCCAGGACTCCATGGATAGCCTCCAGGGAATCCATGAAACTCCCACCTCCATGAAACACTTTTATAGTACATCAAATATTGTGTGCATATAGCATATATATATATATATATATATATTTCAGAGATCATAACTTTGGTGGAATCTCAAAGGCATCTGAGACCCAAAATAGTTGAAAACAATTGCCTTCTCATCCCATAGTAGGATAAAACCTACATTTCTAAGTCCCAAATGTCTTACTATGGTGCATTCACTCTACTTTTTGGAAAGGTGCTGCTTTGTCTTCTTATTGGCTAATATTTGAGGTCCCCATTAGCTGGGGTTGGAATCTTTGCATGTTATTTAAATTATTTTCAAAACTGTGTTTCTCTTATTGTTAGTGAATTTGCATATACGTAACATTTTTAAAAAACTGAGGTATAAATAACATACAATAAAATTCACAAATATTAGGTATACAGTTCCTTTGCTTTTGAAAAGTATACACACTGATATACCCACCTCCCAAATCAAGGTATAGAAAGATTTCCATTACCCCAGGGAGTTTCCTCATAATGCTTCTAGATACTTCTCACCTGTTCCCCAACCCAGAGGCAACCACTATTCTTATCACCATATATTAGTTTTGCCTATTTCAAACTTGACAGAAATATTTTTCTAATGGTGTCTTTTCATGAACAGAAACTTCCAATTTTGATGAAGACCAATTTATTTTTATAATTAGTAATTTTTTTAATCCCCAGAAATTTTTGCTTATTCTAAAGCCAAGATCAAAAGACAGTCTCCAATCTTTTCTTTTATTTTTTTAACATCTTTATTGGAGTATAATTGCTTTACAATGGTGTGTTAGTTTCTGTTTTATAACACAGTGAATCAGTTACACATATATATATATATCCCCATATCTCCTCCCTCTTGAGTCTCCCTCCCACCCTCTCTATCCCACTCCTCTAGGTGGTCACAAAGCACCGAGCTGATCTCACTGTACTATGTGGCTGCTTCCCACTAGCTATCTATTTTATATTTGGTACTGTATATATGTCCATGCCACTCTCTCACTTCATCCCATCTTACCCTTCCCACTCCCCATGTCCTCAAGGCCAGTCTCTCCGTCTGCATCTTTATTCCTGTCCTGCCCCTAGGTTCTTCAAAACCTTTTTTTTGTTTTATTCCACATATATGTGTTAGCATATGGTATTTGATTTTCACTTTCTGATTTACTTCACTCTGTATGACAGACTCTAGGTCCATCCACTTCACCACAAATAACTCAGTTTTGTTTCTTTTTATGGCTGAGTAATATTCCATTGTATATATGTGCCACATCTTCTTTATCCATTCATCTGTGGATGGACACTTAGGTTGCTTCCATGTCCTGACTATTGTAAACAGAGATGCAATGAACATTGCGGTACATGACTCTTTTTGAATTATGGTTTTCTCAGGGTACATGCCCAGTAGTGGGATTGCAGAGTCGTATGGTAGTTCTATTTTTAGTTTTTTAAGGAACCTCCATACTATTCTCCATAGTGGCTGTATCAATTTACATTCCCACCAACAGTGCAAGAGGGTCCCCTTTTCTCCACACCCTCTCCAGCATTTACTGTTTGTAGATTTTTTGATGATGGTCATTCTGACTGGTGTGAGGTGACACCTCGTTGTAGTTTTGATTTGCATTTCTCTAATGATTAGTGATGTTGAGCATCTTATCATGTGTTTATTGGCAATCTGTATATCTTCCTTGGAGAAATGTCTATTTAGGTCTTCTGCCCATTTTTCGATTGGGTTGTTTGTTTTTTTGATATTGAGCTGCATGAGTTGCTTGTAAATTTTGGAGATTAATTAATTTCTTGAGGTAGGATTGTATTGCTATAAACTTCCCTCTTAGAACTGCTTTTGCTGCACCCCATAGGTTTTGGGTCGTTGTGTTTTCATTGTCATTTGTTTCTAGGTATTTCTTGATTTCCTCAGTGATCTCTTGGTTAGTTAGTACTGTATTGTTTAGCCTCCCTGTGTTTATATTTTTTACAGATTTTTCCCTGTAATTGATATCTAGTCTCATAGCGTTGTGGTCGGAAAAGACAGTTGATAAGATTTCAACTTTCTCAAATTTACTGAGGCTTGATTTGTGACCCAAGATATGATCTATCCTGAAGAATGTTCCATGAGCACTTGAGAAGAAAGTGTATTCTGTTGTTTTTGGATGGAATGTCCTATATATATCAATTTAGTCCATCTTGTTTAATGTATCATTTAAAGCTTGTGTTTCCTTATTTATTTTCATTTTGGATGATCTGTCCACTGGTGAAAGTGGGGTGTTAAATCCCCTACTATGATTGTGTTACTGTTGATTTCCCCTTTATGGCTGTTAGCATTTGCCTTATGTATTGAGGTGCTCCTATGTTGGGTGCATAAATATTGACAATTGTTATATCTTCTTCTTGGATTGATCCCTTGATCATTATGTACTGTCCTTCTTTGTCTCTTGTAGTAGTCTTTACTTTAAAGCCTATTTTGTCTCATATGAGAATTGGTACTCCAGCTTTCTTTTGATTTCCATTTGCATGGAATATCTTTTTCCATGCCCTCACTTTCAGTCTGTATGTTTCCCTAGGTCTGAAGTGGGTCTCTTGTAGACAGCATATATACAGATCTTGATTTTGTATCCATTCAGCCAGTCTATGTGTTTTGGTTGGAGCATTTAATTCATTTACATTTAAGGTAGTTATCGATATGTATGTTCCCATTACCATTTTCCTAATTGTTTTGGGTTTGTTATTGTAGGTAGGTCTTTTCCTTCTCTTGTGTCTCCTGCCTAGAGAAGTTCCTTTAGCATTTGTTATATGCTGGTTTGGTAGTGCTGAATTCTCTTAGCTTTTGCTTGTCTGTAAAGGTTTTAATTTCTCCATCGAATCTGAATGAGATCCTTGCTGGGTAGAGTAGTCTTGGTTG
>NW_020172779.1:3295196-3320232 GCF_003031525.2 Neophocaena asiaeorientalis asiaeorientalis
ACTGGTGTGAGGTGACACCTCGTTGTAGTTTTGATTTGCATTTCTCTAATGATTAGTGATGTTGAGCATCTTATCATGTGTTTATTGGCAATCTGTATATCTTCCTTGGAGAAATGTCTATTTAGGTCTTCTGCCCATTTTTCGATTGGGTTGTTTGTTTTTTTGATATTGAGCTGCATGAGTTGCTTGTAAATTTTGGAGATTAATTAATTTCTTGAGGTAGGATTGTATTGCTATAAACTTCCCTCTTAGAACTGCTTTTGCTGCACC
The DNA here is from genome assembly GCF_003031525.2 of Neophocaena asiaeorientalis asiaeorientalis. NCBI lineage: Eukaryota > Metazoa > Chordata > Mammalia > Artiodactyla > Phocoenidae > Neophocaena > Neophocaena asiaeorientalis. The sequence goes on from NW_020172779.1 coordinate 3,295,467, forward strand.
CCATAGGTTTTGGGTCGTTGTGTTTTCATTGTCATTTGTTTCTAGGTATTTCTTGATTTCCTCAGTGATCTCTTGGTTAGTTAGTACTGTATTGTTTAGCCTCCCTGTGTTTATATTTTTTACAGATTTTTCCCTGTAATTGATATCTAGTCTCATAGCGTTGTGGTCGGAAAAGACAGTTGATAAGATTTCAACTTTCTCAAATTTACTGAGGCTTGATTTGTGACCCAAGATATGATCTATCCTGAAGAATGTTCCATGAGCACTTGAGAAGAAAGTGTATTCTGTTGTTTTTGGATGGAATGTCCTATATATATCAATTTAGTCCATCTTGTTTAATGTATCATTTAAAGCTTGTGTTTCCTTATTTATTTTCATTTTGGATGATCTGTCCACTGGTGAAAGTGGGGTGTTAAATCCCCTACTATGATTGTGTTACTGTTGATTTCCCCTTTATGGCTGTTAGCATTTGCCTTATGTATTGAGGTGCTCCTATGTTGGGTGCATAAATATTGACAATTGTTATATCTTCTTCTTGGATTGATCCCTTGATCATTATGTACTGTCCTTCTTTGTCTCTTGTAGTAGTCTTTACTTTAAAGCCTATTTTGTCTCATATGAGAATTGGTACTCCAGCTTTCTTTTGATTTCCATTTGCATGGAATATCTTTTTCCATGCCCTCACTTTCAGTCTGTATGTTTCCCTAGGTCTGAAGTGGGTCTCTTGTAGACAGCATATATACAGATCTTGATTTTGTATCCATTCAGCCAGTCTATGTGTTTTGGTTGGAGCATTTAATTCATTTACATTTAAGGTAGTTATCGATATGTATGTTCCCATTACCATTTTCCTAATTGTTTTGGGTTTGTTATTGTAGGTAGGTCTTTTCCTTCTCTTGTGTCTCCTGCCTAGAGAAGTTCCTTTAGCATTTGTTATATGCTGGTTTGGTAGTGCTGAATTCTCTTAGCTTTTGCTTGTCTGTAAAGGTTTTAATTTCTCTGTCGAATCTGAATGAGATCCTTGCTGGGTAGAGTCATCTTGGTTGTAGGTTCTTCCATTACATCACTTTAAATATGTCCAGCCACTCCCTTCTGGCTTGCAGAGTTTCTGCAGAAAAATCAGCTGTTAACCTTATGGGGATTCCCTTGTATGTTATTTGTTGTTTTTCCCTTGTTGCTTTTCATATTTTTTCTTTGTATTTAATTTTTGATAGTTTGATTAATATGTGTCTTGGCATGTTTCTCCTTGGATTTATCCTGTATGGGACTCTCTGTGCTTCCCGGACTTGACTGACTATTTCCTTTCCCATAGTAGGGAAGTTTTCTACTATAATCTCTTCAAATATTTTTTCAGTCCCTTTCTTTTTCTCTTCTTCTGGGACCCCTATAATTCGAATGTTGGTGCATTTAATGTTGTCCCAGAGGTCTCTGAGACTGTCCTCAATTCTTTTTCTTTAATCTTCTCCGCGGTAGTTATTTCCACCATGTTATCCTCCAGGTCATTTATCCGTTCTTCTGCTTCAGTTATTCTGCTATTGATTCCTTCTAGAGAATTTTTAATTTCATTTATTGTGTTGTTCATCATTGTTTGTTTGCTCTTTAGTTCTTCTAGTTCCTTGTTAAACATTTCTTGTATTTTCTCCATTCTCTTTCCAAGATTTTGGATCATCTTCAGTATCATTACTCTGAATTCTTTTTCAGGTAGACTACCTTTCCTCTTCATTTGTTTGGTCTGATGGGTTTTCACCTTGCTCCTTCATCTGCTGAGTGTTTCTCTGTCTTCTCATTTTGCTTAACGTACTGTGCTTGGGGTCTCCTTTTCGCAGGCTGCAGGTTTGTAGTTCACATTGTTTTTGGTGTCTGTCCCCAGTGGCTAAGGTTGGTTCAGTGGGTTGTGTAGGCCTTCTGGTGGAGGGGACTGGTGTCTGTGTTCTGGTGGATGAGGATGGATCTTGTCTTTCTGGTGGGCAGGTCCACATCTGGTGGTGTGTTTTGGGGTGTCTGTGACCTTATTATGATTTTAGGCAGCCTCTCTGCTAACGGTTGGGGTTGTGTTCCTGTCTTGCTAGTTGTTTGGCATAGGGTGTCCTGCACTGTAGCTTGCTGGTCATTGAGTTGAGCTGGGTCTTAGCATTGAGATGGAGATCTCTGGGAGAGCTTTCACCATTTGATATTCTGTGGAGCTGGGAGGTCTCTGGTGGACCAATGTCCTGAACTCAGCTCTCCTACCTCAGAGGCACAGGCCTGACCACCAGCCAGAGCACTAAGACCCTGTCATCCACATGGCTCAGAAGAAAAGTGAGAAAAAAAGAGAGAAAGGGAGAAAGAGAGAAAGGGAGAAAGGAAGAAAGAAAGAAAGAAAGAAAGAAAGAAAGAAAGAAAGGAAGGAAGGAAGGAAGGAAGGAAGGAAGGAAGGAAGGAAGGAAGAAAGGAAGAAAGGAAGAAAGAAAGAAAGAAAGAAAGAAAGAAAGAAAGAAAGAAAGAAAGAAAGAAAGAAAGAAAGAAAGAAAAAACCAAATGAATAAACAAATCTACCAGTGGTAATAAACTCTAAATACTAAACTAAGATAAACATAAAACCAGAAACAAATTATATGTAGAAAGCAAACCCTAAGTCTACATTTGCTCCCAAAGTCCACCACCTCAATTCTGGGATGATTCGTTATGTATTCAGGTATTCCACAGATGCAGGTACATCAAGTTCATTGTGGAGATTTAATCCACTGCTCCTGAGACTGCTGGGAGAGATTCCCCTTTCTCTTCTTTGCTCACACAGCTCCAGGCAGCTTTGGACTTGGACCCGCCTCTGCATGTAGGTCACCTGAGGGCATCTGTTCCCACACAGACAGGAGGGGGTAAAACAGCGGCTGATTAGGGGGCTCTGGCTCACTCAGGCCGGGGGGAGGGAAGGGTACGGATGCGGGGCGAGCCTGCAGTGGCAGAGGCCGGCGTGAAGTTTCACCAGCCTGAGGCGCGCCATGTGTTCTCCCGGGGAAGTTGTCCCTGGATCACGGGACCGGCAGTGGCGGGCTGCACAGGCTCCCAGGAGGGGAGGTGTGGACAGTGACCTGTGCTTGCACACAGGATTCTTGGTGGCTGCGGCAGCAGCTTTAGCATTTCATGCCCGTCTCTGCCGTCTCTGGTGTCCACGCTGATAGCCACAGCTCGCGCCCATCTCTGGAGCTCGTTTAGGCGGTGCTCTGAATCCCCTCCCCTCGCACACCCTGAAACAATGGTCTCTTGCCTCTTCAACAGGTCCAGACTTTTCCCAGATGCCCTCCTGGCTAGCTGTGGCACACTAGCCCCCTTCAGGCTGTGTTCACGCCGCCAAGCCCAGTCCTCTCCCTGGGATCCGACCGAAGCCCAAGTGTCTGCTCCCAGCCCCTGCCCGCCCTGGCGGGTGAGTAGACAAGCCTCTCGGGCTGGTGAGTGCCGGGTGGCCCTGATCCTCCGTGCGGGAATCTCTCCACTTTGCCCTCCGCACCCCTGTTGCTGTGCTCTCCTCTGTGGCTCCGAAGCTTCCCCCTCCACCACGTGCAGTCTCCACCCGCAAAGGGGCTTCCTAATGTGTGGAAACCTTTCCTCCCTCACGGCTCCCTCCCACTGGTGCAGATCCCGTCCCTATTCTCTTGTCTCTGTTTATTCTTTTTTCTTTTGCCCTACCCAGGTACGTGGGGAGTTTCTTGCCTTTTGGGAAGTCTGAGGTCTTCTGCCAGCGTTCAGTAGGTGTTCTGTAGGAGCTGTTCCACATGTAGATGTATTTCTGATGTATCTGTGGGGAGGAAGGTGATCTCCATATCTTACTCCTCCGCCATCTTGAAGGTCTCTCTCTCCAATCTTTTCTTAAATGCAGTTGATTTTGATATGTTGACCTCCCCCCCGCTGTCAGCTTTATTGAGATATAAGTGACATATAACACTGTGTAAGTTTAAGATATACAACATAATGATTTGATATATGTAATATATTGCAAAATGATTACCATAATAAGGTTAGTTAACACATCCATCACCTCACATAGTTACAATTTGTGTGTGTGTGTGTGTGTGTGTGTGTGTGTGTGTGTGTGTGTGTGTGATGGGAACTTTTAAGATCTACTTTCTTAGCAACTTTCAAATATAAAACACAGTATTATTAGCTATAGTCCCTATGCTGTACATTACATCCCCAGAACTTATTTATCACATAACTGGAAGTTTTTACCTTTGACTACTTTTCCCCATTTCCCTACCTTGCAGCCACCTCTCTATTGTCTATTTCTATGAGTTTGTTTTTCTCTTTAGATTCGACACATAAGTGAGATCATACAGTATGTGTCTTACTCTGACTTATTTCAGTGAACGTAATGCCCTCAAAGTTCATCTATGTTGTTGCAAATGACAGGATTTCCTTATTTTTCTAAGGCTGAATAATATTCCATTATATATAATACCTATATAGAGAGATAGGTAGATACAGATATGTAGATACATGTTTCATTTTCTTTATCCATTCATCCATTATTAGACACAGTTGTTTCCACATCTTGGCTAATGTAACTAATGCTACAGTGAACATGGGGGTGCAGATATTTCTTTATGATAGTTGATTTCATTTCCTTCAGAAATAGACTCAAAAGTGAGATTGCTGGATAATACGGTAGTTCTATTTTTTTTTTTGCGGTTCGCGAGCCTCTCACTGTGTGGCCTCTCCCATTGCGGAGCACAGGCTCCAGACGTACAGGCTCAGCGGCCATGGCTCACGGGCTCAGCCGCTCCGCGGCATGTGGGATCCTTCCAGACCAGGGCACGAACCCGTGTCCCCTGCATCGGTAGGCGGACTCTCAACCATTGCGCCACCAGGGAAGCCCGGTAGTTCTATTTTTAATGTTTTGAGGACCTATACTGTAGATTGAGGTCTGCAGCTGCGGTTGCCCACCATTTCAAGATAAAAGAATTGAGTGTAACGACCACTGTAAAAAAAAAGAAAAGAAAATTCGTAAAGCTATCACTGCAGCTATGCCAGCAGGTGTGAAAACCTTGCACTTCTTATGAAATATCTTTTTATCTCGTATTGAAAATGCAGCTTTTCTGTAGATGCAGGATTGCTATAAGAAAGGCATACCTATAGACTCAACACAATCTGAGAAAAAACAAAGTCATTACATGGTAACTTAAAGCAAAATGGAAGGCGAAGGATCTAAAGCTGGAGAATTTAATGCCAGCAAAGGATGGTTTTAGAAAGAGGTTTGGCTTAAAAAAAATATATCAAGACAGGAGATGCAGCTTCTGCCAACAGAGAGGTAGCAGACCAGTTCCCTGACGCCATGAAGAAAATCAGTGAGGAGAAAGGATATCTGCCTGAACAGGTTTTTAATGCAGACGAAAGTGCCTGTTCTGGAAAAAATGCCACAAAGGACATTGATTAGTAAGGAAGAGAAGTGAGCACCAGGGTTGAAGACAGGAAGGAATAAGAGAAGTCTACTGTTTTGTGCAAATGCAGTTGTGTTTATAATCAGGACTGCCCTTACTTATAAAGCTGCTAAAGCCCAAGTCTTGAAGGGAACAGGTAAACACCAGCTGTCACTCTTTTGGTTGAACAAGGCCTGGACGAGAAAACTTTTTCTGGGTTGGTTTCATCGATGTTTGTCCCTGAAGTCAGGAAGTACCTTGCCAGTAACAGATAGACTTTTAACGTTCTTTTAATACTGGATAATGCAACTGGCTACCCAGAACCCCAGAACATGAGTTCAACACCGAAGATGTCGAAGTGGCCTACTTTGCCCCCAAACACTAGGTCTCTAATTCAGCCTCTACTTCGGGGGTCATAAGGAGCTTTGAGGCTCATTTCACACAGTACTCTATGGAAAAGATGGTCAACATTATGAAAGAGAACCGTGATAGGGAGAACATCATGCAGGTCTGGAAGGCTTACACCATTGAAGATGCCATAGTTACTATAGGAAAAGCTGTGAAAGCCATCAAACCTGAGATAATAGATTCCTGCCGGAGAAAACTGTGTCCAGATGTTGTGCATGACTTCACAGAATTTACAACAGAGCCAGTGGAGGAAATCAGGAAAGAGATTGTAGATGTGGCAAAGGGGGGTCGGGGGTGTGTAAAGGGTTTCAAGATATGGATCTTGGAGACATTCAAGAGCTAACAGACACCACACCAGAGGAATGAACAGAAGTCAACTTGGTGGAGATGGGCACTTCTGAACCAGCGCCAGATGATGAGGAAGAAGATGTAGAAGAAGCAAAGCGAGGAGACAAATGGACATTTAGACAATCCGGCAGAAGGGTTCTGGTTATTCAAGACTGCTTCTGACTTCTTTTATGACACGGACCCTCCCATGATACAGCACTGAAATGAAATCAGATGGTGGAGGAAGGACTGGTATCATATAGAAATATTTTTAGTCAAATGGAAAAGTAAAAAAGTCAGACAGAAATTAGGACGTATTTCCATAGAGTTACACCGAGTGTGCCTGCCTCTCCTTTCTCCCCGTCTGCTCCTGAATCTCTTCCACCTCTGCCACCACTGAGACAGCAAGACCAACCCCTTCTCTTCCTGCTTCTCCCCAGCCCGCCCACAGTGAAGAGACAAGGATGAAGACCTTTATGATGATCCACTTCTACTTCACAGGTAGTAAATAATGATCATACCATACAGTTAATAAACGTATTTGTTTGTGTGTGTCTGGATGTCTTCATGTGAAAATCTAACAACTGTTCGGCAAGGACTGTATGAGGTGCTTCTGCATCATCACCATCACTGCCTAAGTATCCACGTAGAACATATGTGCAACACTTGAAGTGTGTGTGTGTATATATATATATACTTTAAACAAAACGAAAAACACTTACCTGTGATGATAGGCTGATATGTAGTTTCTCCAGTTTTGAGAGAGAAGCATACTGTATAGTAAGGTGATTCTCTGAAAGCCAAGTTATAAGGCAGTAAGAAAACTAACATATTAATTTTATATTAAATATCACTTACCTTATGTCTACGCAAGGATCTGCAGAGTTGCCTTGCGCTTGGTGGAGGTCCCATGAACCTGAGGGAGATTCTTCTTAACTTTCTTGTCTCGCCTCTAGCCTTTGGTTGGCCACTGCCATGCGCTCAGTGGAGGTTCAGTGGATCTTGAAGGGGGCTCTCTGTGTACTTCAGGAGGGATCTCTCTCAGCTTCCCTGCTTTTCCCTCCTACCTTCAGTGGGCCACTGCCTTGCACTGTTATGGTTCTCTACATCTCAGGATGGAAGGGATTCTCTCGGTGTCCCTGCCCTTCCCTTAGGTATTGGTGGGCCACTACCTTCTACCCAGTGAAGATCCAGTGTGCCTTAAGGGGATTTCTCTCAATCCTTCTGTTCTGTATTCAGCATTCAGTTTCCTGCTACGTACAACCAGTGAGGATCTCATGGTAAAGCACTGGTAGATGGGCACAAATCAACACGTGACTGGGTCACCTAGGAGTCTGAACCCCTCATACCAGCCCACACATGGCCACTAAAAGTTTATGAGCAGCACACCTGGTTTCTCCTTACCCCACTCTCTGATGGAGTAACATCCTGGTGTTGCTAGAATGAAAGCAGCCATGGGATACTCTTCTTCTAGGAACGGATTATCTCTTCCTAAGATTTAGGTCATTTAACTTTCTTTGCATCTTCACCTCTCTGTCAGGCTTTAAATTACCATGATATTGTAGCTTATTGGACTTGTGCTCATTGCAAAGATGAGTGTGACAATCTTTTGCAACTTTCTACATCCTAACCAGAAATGGAAGTTAATTTTTCCATTTCAAAAGTCTTTAGAGCCAGATCTTTCCTACAGATTTTGAAAAGCACATGCTTTCCGCTACCCTCTGCATACTTTCTCTGGTAAGTGCAGTAGAATCAGATATGACCCTCAATTCCAGTGTTTTGCACTGAAACTTTTGCATTAGGAGCAAAGAAAATGCGACTCAAGGGAACTATTATTATTACTTACTCACTTACGTACTTTACTTTTTGCTGGGAATACATGCTGTTAGCCAAGCAGTCATCCTGAGCTGAACCAACCAAATCTTTGTGTTACGATGATGTCTTTCATACAGATCTAGGCTCTCGTTTTCCCTCTGTACATACTTCGGATGGAAGGTGTTTAGGTCCATGTCCCTTTGTAAGTAGTGCCCTTTCTACTCTTTTCTGTTAAACTGCTACTTATTTCTTAAGATCTCACTTAAATGCACATCTCCAATGAAGTCTCCCTCGAGATATGCTAAACAACTACTCTCCAACACATCTACCCTACCCTTGCTATATCGTTAGTGTGATCCTTACTGAAGTATATTATGCACATAATGCTAAAGGAAAGATGGTACCTCCTTTTTTTTTTTTGTAAGATTGTTTGATGTGGACCATTTTAAACTTTTTATTGAATTTGTTACAATATTGCTTCTGTTTTATGTTTTGGCTTTTTGGCCCTGAGGCCTGTGGGATCTTAGCTCCCAGACCAGGGATTGAACCCACACCCCCTGCATTGGGAGGCGAAGTCTTAACCACTGGACTGAAGGGGAAGTCCTGGTACCTCCTTCTTAAAAGTGCCAATACATGATCTTGAACTGGGTCTCAATGACCTGACGGGTACATAACTCCCCTGGAGTCAGGATAAAGGGCGGGATCAGCGTCATACAAATCATAGAACCTAAGAGGGAAAGAGGGCTGCATTCCCCTAAAGAAAAGCAAGCTGATATGGAAGAGAAGACTCACCAGCTGCCAGGGAGAATGATACTTAAAATGCTTTTTATTAAAATTTAACTGATGTGGATATTGCCAGAAGGAAGAAGACAATATTTGAGAAGGAAGCTTTATTTTAACTTCCTGTTTCAACCTAAAGACAAGATATAAGGCACATGTCATCTACAACAAATTTTTCCAACATCCAACAAGAGGGCTAGTACCAATAAATTTGTCCCTCCAGAAGAATAATATTCAACTTTTTTTTTAACCACTGAAGATTACCCTTTGTTATTCTGCCTCCATGGACCCCATTTTTAAAAACATTTTAGCTGTCAAATTGCAATTATTATGATTTTTTTCTAGATAGCTTTTTATTGGGTTAATTGAAATTTTCTTTCAGTAGCCATTATCATATATTGAAATATCTTGTGAATATGCAGCAAACGTCTCTAAAATGTTTATAACATTTGACTTTGCCAATTTTATGTCTATGATTTATCCTAAAATAATGGTCATGGGTGTGAACGAAGATTTATCTTTAAGAATATACACCACAGCATGGATCACATTGATCAAATGATGTTTACAATATTTACCACATAATTGTAAGAAACTTAATACCTAAATATCCAACAGTTAGGAATTAGGTAAAAAAAAATATATGGAATAGTCATTCAACGGAGTTCTATGCATCCATTACAATTTGATTATTTGAGATGATTTAATGCATAGAAATATGTTCACTATATATTAAATTTTTAAAAGCATGTTATGAAACAATGTGTATATATGGATCTTTGCGGAGCAGTTAAAATAGCCTCCAAGTCCCCTCTTCATAGTTTAACTTTTTTCATCTACTCGAAGATGGAATGATCTGGTCCTATCTGATTAAATATGAATTTTAAGTTTGTTTCACAAGTAAATTTAGCCAAGGAAACCAGGTTATTTGCAGTTCAGTTTGGAACAGAAATCCAAACTTGGCAAATAATTTACATATTGGCAAGAACATGTTTTCTTTCTTAATATAATTGAAGCCACCAGGAAAAAACCGATAATAATTGGCACCCAAACTTCATTTTTGTCCTGAGCTACCTCAACTATATTCCATTAAATAAGAATAAAAAAGATCCCTCAAAGTTCAGCCAGAAAATGAAAACTCAACTTTGCATAATTTGCACTGATGGATTGCCCAATCCTGAATGCTAGGATGATTTCATGATGATAGACATTAAAACATGACTGCAATTGAAAACAAGGGGTGCCTGTGACACTAGAAAAACAAGTTTGTTAGTATTAACATCCTACACATTAAGAATGTTTCCTCTTTAACAGGCTAAGGAAAAGATTCCTAAAATAAACCATTTTGGAAAAATATTGACTAATAATAATAGCTAAGAGTTATATCCTTCTTATTATATACCGTGTGCTATTTTAAGAACGTCTTATTGATTAACTCACTTACTCCTCATGAGAACCCTATAAGGTATAGACCAGTACTATTCTGAGGAAATCAAGGCAGAGAGGAAAGGTAATTTCTGTAAGGTCACAGAACTACCAAGAGGCAGAATTAGGATTCAAACCCAGGTAGTTAGCTGTGTTCCAAAACTGAGACCTTACATAGCACACTTGGGCAGTTCATCTAAGTGAGATCAAAAGGAAATAAAAACCTTGAATCCACTGCAGGAGGGACGTGTCTTCACTGTATCCTCCAAAGCATAGTTGAGCCTCAAACAGTAGGCAACGTAGCCTAATTTGTTCCCCCTATGTTCTGAGTTCCTGCAAATCAGAGAGTCAGTACAATGTTAGGGGAGACCAATGCAGAATGACTCAGGTGTCCACAAATAACTTCTGGTTTTCTCTTGTCATGAGTAGACCTGGTGGAAATGCTCAGATGATAAAGCAACACCATCTTTGATTTATCAAGTAGGTTTGCTCAAGGTATTTTTGCACCCTATGGCATGTGTTGAAACATCTGTGAGGCTGGGTTGGAACGAATTTAAAAGCTGCTTCTCATTTGTCCTCACACTTGGGAATGATTTTACACCATCATCCATCACGTTGTGAGGCCAGATTGTACAAAGTAGCGCTGTCACAACCAAGTTCCAGTCTGGAACCTGGGACTTGGCAAACCTCTTTCTGAGCCTCCTCTGCTGACTGGCCTTAGACATGCCTTGTCTGACCTCAGCCTGACTTCTTTCTTTCTTGCTTGGGAACAAGAAGTAGGAGTTTTTCATCGTCATTCCTTCGGATGCACATAGAACAGTGCTCTATATACAGTAGTTGTTCAGAAAATATTTGTCAATTAATATTCTGAAGCCACCGTTTTAGCCACCATTCAGATGGACAACCTAAAATATTGAACATATAACCTGATTGATGTCTTAAAACAAATCAACACCCCCAAGCACAATTTGGCATTTGCTTCTCTGCAAATACGTGAAGCTGGTGACTGATATCCTTTCTCTAAAAATGTCCAAAGAAAGAGGGTGGAAGGAAGGGGAGGAGAGCCCCCAAAAGGAGGGAGGATAGAGTGGAATGAGGTTTATTACTGTCATAAAATCTTACTACAGCGGTCCTGAATCAGGGAGCTGCATTCACGCCTGGAGCCATTTGTAAATTCTTTTGAGAAATGCCAGTCTAATAAATGCTTTGCCAGCCAGTAATTCATCAGCCCTATGCAGCAGTTGAAACCAAAGGGGGTAATGGCCACAGCTGTCAGGCTCCAGATGCTCTGGGTCCTGGCCCTGCCACGTTGTCCCAGTGTCCATGTGGAGGAACATTGAGAACTGGGCATATCACCACTTTTCACCCTGGCCTGCTTGCAACAGTACCAGCTGCATGTGGCCTGGGAGCTGGTTGCTGCTGGCAGTACCATGTTCCCCAGGAGGCTGAGTGCTGGGCTGCAGCCAGGCTGCAAGAGCTGGACCTCCACCCAGCACACGCGGTCCAACCTCATCTTCCAAACTCCCCCAGAATCTCCACACGAGCTTTGTGTTCCCCAGCACGTCGAATCCTCCTTAGAACTGACATCTTTCTGTAGTCAACAGAAAAGATGAAATGAAAACCATGCAGATGAAAAGTCATGCCATTTATTAATAATGTCTCTCTCTTTTTTTTCTTCTATAAATTGGAAGGAAAAATTCTTTGGTGACACTCTCTATAAAATAATCTATCTCGGATGGTAAAACCCAGACATAAAGTTACACAGGTCAGTGAAGTAAATCAAGATCTATGGCTTTGTATTTTCTCACAGGCTCTCTCTCACACACACACTTCAGGGCTTAATTGCACTAACTCATTAATTGTCTGTAACAAATGGGGAAAACACTTCAGAAAAGACCTGTGGTGACACTACAAAAACATTGGCAACATATTAGAAAACTGTCCCAAATGTACATCGTATACAAAATAAGGTATACTTTTTCTTTTCTTTACAACTTGCCACCTAAAATAGTTCCAGTTTTCCACATCTTTCTTCCACCCCTCAACATATCCTATACATATTTTTCTCTCAAAATAAATATACAAGGTTCATTACATGGTAACCAGGTCATCTGCATGGCCCTAATTTTAGTAATAATTACAACCAAAAGGAAAGGGATGTATTCCTATAAGAGAAGAACAGAGAACTATTGCAGAAATCAAATGGCCTCTGAGGCCTAAAAGGCAAATCATTACTAAAATAGAGTGACGGAAAGGCTAGCTTGACTTGATTTTAAACAAGGGTGAGACCCTGCTAATCTGCCGGCTTTCTTGATGGTTCCCACTCGTTTCTTTCCCAGAGGATATTACAGCCTCCCTCATCTATTTAATTGGGCAAAATCTGGGTAGCTCATCTAGGCTCTTGATATGGAACATCCTGGAACTTTATATTAGTGACAACTACAGTCAATCCCTGCTAAGTAAAAATCATGGAAATAAAGTCCTTTGATTTTTGGAAAGGGGGAAAAGGGGAGATGGTTTTCAGGAGTCACCTTTATTATCAAGAATATATTGTAGGGACTTCCCTTGTGGTCCAGTGGCTAAGACTCTGCACTCCCAATGTAGGGGGCCTGGGTTAGAGCCCTGGTCAGGCAACTGGATCCCACATGCTGCAACTAAGGTTCGCATGCCACAGCTAAAGACCCCGCATGCTGCAACTACAGATCCCGCAGGCCGCAACTAAGACCCAGCACGGTCAAAAAAAAAAAAAAAAGACGATACTGTAAATAGCAGCTTTTCTAGCCACAGCTTCTGGACAGCGTTACTGAATTGACGGGTGAGACGGTGTTCTTAGGATGCTCGATCCCATTCTTTTAAAGTAGGATTGGAGTCAAGGAGTAATTGACTGTGTACTTGCTGAAGTTCTAAGACAGAAGGAGGCAAGTTCGGCACAGTCTGGTATTAATACTTATCCACTGAGAACTCAAGTCAGAACAACTATGTCCCCCTCAATCATGCCTGAGAGAACGAGGCCAGCAGCGAAAGCTTTCTTGGTTAAATCTGGCCAAGAATGACAAAGCCACCCGAAAGGTTCTTGTCCATCATCACTGCCAATGGAAACAAGGTAAAGGAATTCAGCAACTGAAGCCCTGTACTGGCTGTGCGTCAATGATCTTAACTATTAGAAGACAGGACATTTTAATTTGAGAGTTCACGGTAATAACGGGTCCTTTTTAAAACTGGAGCTCTCAGAGACCTAAGGGAACATAAGACACTTTCAGGTCTGGGAAGTTTGCCTCGGCTTTTGCATCCATAATTCAGCTGGTCCAGCAAGTCTTATTCAGATTCTAAGCTGGTGGGCTGCCTTCTCCTTACTCCCACTCTTTAAACAGGTTTGATTAATATTTCTTTACTTCTTAAATCAAGAGCTCTTTTTCCCCCCCAATAGTATCTAGATCTATTCACATTCATTCAGCTCACCCCTGATAAATAAAGTTCAGTAACCTTTATGAAAGGCTACCAGCATAATATCCCTTCAAGTACCCAGGTTTCCAGGATCGTTAAAGTAAAGGCTAACATAGCCTACTATAAATGAAAAACAAAAATCACTCCAAAATAAAAATGGAAGGAAGCAATTGAGATTGATCCTTCTTTGAGCACCATTTGGAACAAGAAAAAATTAATGTGTAATGCACATAAAATTCCACCTAGCAGATATTCCACTTCTTCTGAAGCATCCTATTGCAAAGTGCGCCAATATGATACGTCCAGGTAGGCCTACCTAGCTAGGTTGTCTTTTGTGACATGACTACAATGATTATTTCATGGATTTTTCTCTACAGCCTCAATTTTGGGTCATTCTGTTGTTTTCAACAAAGGTGATATGGTTCATGTATATGTAAACTTGATTTGTATAAGCCGTTTTGCATGAACACCTAAGTCGGCTTTAAAAAAATTATTTTTAAGATCATATGTCCTAATGTGGAGCTGGAAAAAGATATTGTGTGGAAATCATAAGTGGCCGAGTCCTCTATGGAGTTTCTGCATGAAATTCATTACATGGTTGGCAGGCACTGTAGTCTCTGGTCTTGGCTTCTTCCCAGTTCATGTTGGCTGACTTCGGGACTCCTGGTTACCATTGAAGTTGACTGAGATATAACTCCTGACGACCTACAGAGATGGCTATGATTTGTCAACTTGCTGTGAAATACAACTCTTGCCTAAGTGAATTAAAATTACATCTTACTGTTGGCCCTTGCTGATTTGCTAAGCATTGTTCTATTCCCAGATGTAGGTTCAAAATGGGACAAGAACATACTGGCCAGCATTCCAAAGAGATGTGCTCTGAGAATGACATAAAATAAAACCTTGGAGATTTCAAGTGGCTGAAAAGTATGTCAGACCCTGTTCTCATTTATAACTACCATCTTTTTCTTTTTTTTCCCACATAACATACATTGTTTGTGGAGAATATGCCCTGTGAGTTTTGCGACAGTAAATCGGACAAAACAGTTCCCTGAATCCATTCATGTGACTGACTGGTACAATGAAGGACACAGATCTGCAAGCCAAGACGACAACATGAGTTGCAAGTCGGCTTGGGGGTCATTTAACAAAAACATCACATTCATTTTTGCAAAGGAGAAAGATACAAGAATAATTTGGCACACCTAAATAATTAAATACAAACTTGCAAAGGCCAGATGAATAAGGATTAACTGCTAACCTTTTAAGTTGCTGAGTGTTGCAACTTAAAACAGCATGAAACCTATTTGGGCATTTTATAGAAGGAAACGAGTGCAAGCACCATGGACCTAAGAATTATTTTTCAATAAATACTTAAGAGATAGTCATATCCACTTAGCAGAAAATGTCACATGTATGAGAGTGGGCTAAGGCTGGGTCAAATTGGATAAGAGAGATTTAGGGAGCTCTTCTGAGTCACCAGGCTGCAGAGAAAAGCCCGTCTTTCATTGAAGTTCATTGCCTGTGCACCACTCACAACACAGAATCAGGACACGTGGGCTCTGGTCCTTGCTGTCACTAGGTAGCATATCGAGTCACCTCTCCGGTGCTCAAAGCTCTCTCCCTCCTTGCATTCTCTTTGAAAGTTCCTTTCTCACTTCCAGATGTCTATAAAACAAGGATGAGTCAAAGTCTCCTGGATTTACGGTTTCCACTGACCTAAGCCAGGCACTTGAACATAATTCTGTGACGAGACTTTCTTCTAACCCAATGCTGGAAACACATTTATGAGATGCATGAGCGTTTAGGGGCAAAAAAAAAAAAAAAGAAAAAATTAAAGTGCTTCTTGTTTATTCAGCATAAGAGGACCCAATAATGTCTTTCGCTTCTTTATTCTCTCTTGCCTCTTCCGAGTAGAAGCAAGCGTCTAATCTCAGAAGTCTCCATCTTTTATAATGGAGTTAAGGGATATATATATTTTTTCAGTTTGTAATTGTAATTTTATAATGATCAGAAGCTCAAAGCAGCATTTCCAGGGATAGAAGTATTCTTTTTAACAAGAAGCACGACTAAACTGCAGATTCTACAGATTTAAAAATTAAAATGAAATAAAACAGTATTCACATTTGTTTCTGATTATTTTGTTTGCCAGATTCTCGTTCAAAACACTGTTTGGCTAAAGTGGTATCAGGGTCCCAACGGTGAGATACACCCTCTGTTTACTTCTCAGCAATCCTCAAGTTCAATGGTGGGAATTTCAACATTATTACTTCTTCTTCAATAGAGAAGCTTCTGAAACGAGGTTTTCACAACCATGAAAAGAGCTTGTCTTGTGACTCCTGCCGAGCCAACGATATACTCATTCTTCCTTTGCCTTGAAACCAAAGCCTCTCCCCAGCCCTAAGCAGATGTGTGTCAGTGGTTGAATGTGTAATCTAACCCACCCCCGTGGAAAGCACTAGGTTACTATTGTGGGTCAATACTTCCATCTCACTAATATGCTGGTGGATTGTTTGCATGGTTCCTTGTGTAAACTGAACATTTCTTAATTACACTAGCGTTTTCTTGGTACTAACTTCCCGCAAGCCTGCAATGAAAAAGATGATCATCTTTATCTCGACATAAAGTTTTCAGTTAGAACTGTCTACCTGGAGGTCATTATACTTCTTCTCATGTGAGCAACATTTTAGAGATAAAAGTTCAAGTGGATCTGCAAATTTAAAAATGGAAAACAATTTGCTCTGGCAAAGCTGAGTCATGAACTTGTCTTAGTTATGCTTGGCTATTTCTTGACATGGGGTAGAGTGACTTATGGTTTTTTCCATGAAGTCCGAGCTTTTCGAAACTGCAGGGCACCCCGCGTGACCGACGGCAATGCTGTCTGTGAAAGAGGAGCAGCAGCTTTGAAATATCCACAACCAACACAATTTTGATTAAAGAAAGAACTCTGGTTTTTAATAGTTTTGATCATTAAAAAAGTTTAAACCTGCATAGCAATCATTTCAAAAATAATTATTTAATGTTCCATAATTAAACTGTACACAACCTAGTCTTGGGACATAGAAGCCAGTGAGGTGAGTCTGGGGCAGTCCTGTGCAGTCCCACGAGTCAGGAGTAGAGTTTCCATTGGCCTTTTTATTTTCCTTTATATTCTTTTTTTTGTCACTTTGATCATCTTAGTTTATTTGGATACTTGGCACAATCTAGCTCCGCTGCTGAGCGGATGTGCACGGGGAAGAGAGAGCCGCTGACCCCATCCTCTGGCCCTTCTTGCTCCCCTCCCCCGACTCGGCCAGGTTCCTCAAAGTCGCTCGATGTCTCGGTATTTCTTCCGCAGAATAGAGACCTGGTCTTTAAAGAGGACGGGGTCGAGCCTCATCTGAGAGTGGATCAGCGGCATGTAGCCAAACCAGCTGGCAAACGTATTCATGCAGCTCTGTCGCTGGGCAAAGTGGTCAGGGTCAGCCCAGCGGGAAGCCCGAGAGGTCTGGGGAAAGGGAGAGAAAGAAGGAAGACGATGAGACAGGCGCCAGGTGAGATGGACACACGGCCGAAAACGAAGTCAGGCTTAACGGGCACACAGTAGGGCTCAGGGTCTGGCCTGGCCACCACGCGGCCCCATCCACGTGCCTGGTGAAGACGCAAGCATGGATCCGGATTTTCAGCCTCGCCAGAAGATTTTCCCGAGACCTGCCACGTTTCCCAATGCCCCAAACATACAAAGATCCATACGGACTGACACATTCGCTGGTCCATGAAACTGCTGTGGTCACTAAACATAAAACTTTTCTTTGCACTTGGGAGCAAATGCGATGACTAATAATGTATTTTTGGTTTCACAGATAATTTTCTGAACACCCCCTGTTAATTTGGTTGATTCTGGGTAAGTAGAAAGATGGCTGCCGTCTCTTCAGCTCTCCATGTTGATCCTAAGGTTGGTTAAATATTTTTAGACCATTTAAATGACTGACATTGATTTAAAAGAATGCCTTAAGTGACTTGAGTGCTGAAATTTAAATAGATCAACTAAGCATAATGTCTTTAAAATCGTGTTTTTATGAAACAAGGAAAAGGTGGGCTGCTCAATTATGTCGAAAAAACCCCATAAACTCATTTATGTCAATAGGCCACTGTTGAATGGTGTATATATATGTATGTGTGTGTGTGTGTGTGTGTGTGTGTGTGTGTGTGTGTGTGTGTGTGTAATGTGTTTGCATCCTCATGCATTGTTAGAAAATACTTTCATAGGAAGGTACATTTTGCTGTGAGAATCACTGAGTCACTTTAAAACCACAAGTGTCAACATGCTTGAAAGAAAGCATCGAAGGTAAATACAAATGTCAAGTTATCTCGGAGCAGCAGAACAACAAACAAAACACTATTTGTAAAGTGTTTTCATGAGCTCATTTGAGCTTTGCAGCAACCTGGTCGAGTTATCTACCCAGGTAATAACATCTCCGCCGTACAGATGAGGAAGCAGGTTCAAGGAAGTTAAAATTGTTTGTTCAGGGCTAGAAAGGGGCAGAACTCAGGTTTCATTCTTTACCTTTTGTACCAGAGGAACTCTGCTTGGTAAATCAGAGAGAGCATCAAATTAAGCTGACCAGTTGAGTCCATATCAGAGCCGGAAGTCCCAAAGGTACCTCCATTTTTCTCCTAATTTGGGATGAGCTTGCAGGCCATTTCTGATTGGCCCACTCATTCCCAAAGGGCTAGACCCACTACATCCCGGTGAGTGCTCACATCCTCAAAGGGAAACACTGTCAAGAGCCTAAGCTCATTCTTATTCTCTTACAAATGAAAAAAAAAAAAAGTCCAAGTGAATCATTCAAGTCTCTTTTTTGCCTCTTGATTTTAACATTTATTTTGGGTCAACCAACATATTACAGAAGATATCTTTCCTGTGTTATAAAGGCATAATTTTAGAGCACGATATCCATTTACTTCACCAGTCACACAAACATTCAATAAACTAGTGTATATGATGGGAAGAAGGGGGCAAATATAGCACATATCTAGCTAGATACGTCTAGTTAGACCTAAGCCTAAATTTAGATTTGTTCCAAAAGGTGTGTAAAGTCACTAGAAATATTGGTTTGGTAGAATTAGGCAAATCTATGAAAAGAGTAAAAAACCAACCCCTAAGAAACTATACGTTATGAGTTCCACCCCTAATTTGTGTATAACCTCAGGGGAGTCCAGAGGACTCTGAGTTAACAATATTAAAGGAATGGTGTATCTTTAAATGAGATAATAAATATGAATATGCATGGGTACTCAATACATTTTGCTTGAATATGAAAAGTCTTTCAGTCTTAAAAATGACAAATTCTTGTAAATCCTCTCGCCTGTCCTTTTAGTAGTTAGAGGGAAACAGAATTTTCTACTAGATTCTTTGCTTTGTCCAGTACCTAGTACCTAGACCAATGCCTGATAACCTGTACATATTTGGTAAATATTAAATTATTAAATTTTATAAACTTAAAATCCTGTAAATTTTTTGCTTTTACTAAATTCAGTGAATGAAAAACCATCAATTGTGTTAACATGAGGCCTGGTTACATTTCCTCTGCAAAAGCTGGATTTATATGTGATTTTCAGTAACTGTTAGAACAAGGTACATGGAAAACCCCCCAAATTGAACTGATATAACTACATAAGTATGTCCTTTTAGGTTGACTCAAATCCTGCTGGATTCTCCATGATTTAACTTGGGTAGATCTAAATGGTCTAATGGTTTTTGATTTCGTACATAGAGTACTGAGCTCTGTCCAAGATGAATAAAAGGACCCTGAGGTGTAGAAGAATAAATAGTGGAAGAAACAGAGGTCGGGATTCAATTCCAAGTTGTCTCTAATCCTGGGTGACTTCTGGCAATATGCTTAAATTCTCTGGGTCCTAGTTTTCTTACTTGTAAAAAGAGAAAGCTTATATTTTGCTGAAAGTATCTTTAGTAGTAATCGTTTGTGACGCAACACGGTATTTTACTTTGGCAAACGCTTTCATACGTCTGACCTCGACGCTGTGAGGTAGATTTCACCATTTCCATTTTAAAGACGAGACAATTGAGTTTTGGAAGGTAACTGACTTGCCTACAGCAAGGAAGTGCTGGCTCTAGAACTGAAAACCAAGTACTATGACTCCTCATCTGCCTCCACAATGCGCGTCCGACTCAAGAGCAGCCATGAGGAGGCTGTGTTGAGAGCATTACTAGCCACTCAATAAAACACCTAAAATAAACTTGCATAAATCCTCTTTAGGTCTTTAACTCTGGAGAAGAGACGTCTTTCTTATGCCACCTGGTAGGTCACAGGAGCGCTTTTATTTTTTTATAGAACTTTTATTGAAGTATAACTGTTGTGTTAGTTTCCGGTGTACAGCAAAGTGCTTCAGTTATACAGATATATATTCTTTTTTAGATTCTTTTCCATTATAGGTTATTACAAGATACTGAGTATTGTTCACTGTGCTAGACAGTAGGTCCTTGTTGTTTATCTATTTTATATACAGTAGTGTGTATCTGTTAAACCTAAACTCCTAATTTATCTCTCCCCACACCCACTATCCCCTTTGGTAACCACAGTTTGTTTTCTATGGCTGTGAGTCTACTTCTGTTTTGTAAATAAGTTCATTTGTATCATTTTTTAAGATTCCACATATCAGCAATATTATATATTTGTCTTTCTCTGTCTGACTTACTTCACTTAGTATGATAATCCCTAGGTCCATCCATGTTGCTGCAAATGGCATTATTTCATTCATTTTCATGGCTAATATTCCATTGCATATATATATATAAAATGTCACATCTTCTTTATCCATTCATCTGTCGATGGACACTTAGGTTGCTTGCATGTCTTGGCTTTTGTAAACAGTGCTGCTATGAATATTGGGGTACATGGGTATTTTCGATTTAGAGTTTTCTCTGGAGTTATGCCCAGGAATGAGACTGCTGGATCATATGGTAACTCTATTTTTAGTTTTTTAAGGAACCTCCATACTTTTCTCCATAGTGGCTGCACCAATTTAGACAGCTTTTATACTCTTGACATAAAGATACTCTTGACTTACGTCTTCCCAATTACCCATGTCCAAACATACACTCCCTCAGAGCTTTTGCATGTGGTTTGTTTCCTGATATCTTCTCATTATGCTTCCTAGAGGAACAGTGAGTCCTCATTACCTCAGACTGAGTCACCAGTGAGCAAAGCAAGCGGGGAGAGTTCTCCTTCTCTTACCTGTCCCATCATTGTCTCCTTATACTGTTTCTTCTGGGTCACTTTGATCGGAGGCAATTTTGTCACAGCAGACACCAGGAAATTCATGAGTATGTCCTCACAGTTGGCCAGCTGGTCCACCATGTTCTTCAGGCTGGCTGGCAGGTAATGAGTGTAAAGGTAGTGATAATATCTGTACAAACCAAAGACAGGAAATCCTGCTGGATTCTCCATGATTTAACTTGGGTAGATCTAAATGGTCTAATGGTTTTTGATTTCGTACATAGAGTACTGAGCTCTGTCCAAGATGAATAAAAGGACCCTGAGGTGTAGAAGAATAAATAGTGGAAGAAACAGAGGTCGGGATTCAATTCCAAGTTGTCTCTAATCCTGGGTGACTTCTGGCAATATGCTTAAATTCTCTGGGTCCTAGTTTTCTTACTTGTAAAAAGAGAAAGCTTATATTTTGCTGAAAGTATCTTTAGTAGTAATCGTTTGTGACGCAACACGGTATTTTACTTTGGCAAACGCTTTCATACGTCTGACCTCGACGCTGTGAGGTAGATTTCACCATTTCCATTTTAAAGACGAGACAATTGAGTTTTGGAAGGTAACTGACTTGCCTACAGCAAGGAAGTGCTGGCTCTAGAACTGAAAACCAAGTACTATGACTCCTCATCTGCCTCCACAATGCGCGTCCGACTCAAGAGCAGCCATGAGGAGGCTGTGTTGAGAGCATTACTAGCCACTCAATAAAACACCTAAAATAAACTTGCATAAATCCTCTTTAGGTCTTTAACTCTGGAGAAGAGACGTCTTTCTTATGCCACCTGGTAGGTCACAGGAGCGCTTTTATTTTTTTATAGAACTTTTATTGAAGTATAACTGTTGTGTTAGTTTCCGGTGTACAGCAAAGTGCTTCAGTTATACAGATATATATTCTTTTTTAGATTCTTTTCCATTATAGGTTATTACAAGATACTGAGTATTGTTCACTGTGCTAGACAGTAGGTCCTTGTTGTTTATCTATTTTATATACAGTAGTGTGTATCTGTTAAACCTAAACTCCTAATTTATCTCTCCCCACACCCACTATCCCCTTTGGTAACCACAGTTTGTTTTCTATGGCTGTGAGTCTACTTCTGTTTTGTAAATAAGTTCATTTGTATCATTTTTTAAGATTCCACATATCAGCAATATTATATATTTGTCTTTCTCTGTCTGACTTACTTCACTTAGTATGATAATCCCTAGGTCCATCCATGTTGCTGCAAATGGCATTATTTCATTCATTTTCATGGCTAATATTCCATTGCATATATATATATAAAATGTCACATCTTCTTTATCCATTCATCTGTCGATGGACACTTAGGTTGCTTGCATGTCTTGGCTTTTGTAAACAGTGCTGCTATGAATATTGGGGTACATGGGTATTTTCGATTTAGAGTTTTCTCTGGAGTTATGCCCAGGAATGAGACTGCTGGATCATATGGTAACTCTATTTTTAGTTTTTTAAGGAACCTCCATACTTTTCTCCATAGTGGCTGCACCAATTTAGACAGCTTTTATACTCTTGACATAAAGATACTCTTGACTTACGTCTTCCCAATTACCCATGTCCAAACATACACTCCCTCAGAGCTTTTGCATGTGGTTTGTTTCCTGATATCTTCTCATTATGCTTCCTAGAGGAACAGTGAGTCCTCATTACCTCAGACTGAGTCACCAGTGAGCAAAGCAAGCGGGGAGAGTTCTCCTTCTCTTACCTGTCCCATCATTGTCTCCTTATACTGTTTCTTCTGGGTCACTTTGATCGGAGGCAATTTTGTCACAGCAGACACCAGGAAATTCATGAGTATGTCCTCACAGTTGGCCAGCTGGTCCACCATGTTCTTCAGGCTGGCTGGCAGGTAATGAGTGTAAAGGTAGTGATAATATCTGTACAAACCAAAGACAGGATTCAGCAGGGGCCATCATTATAAAATAACAGGTGGTCTTCTTTGTCAGAGACCACATATTCATTCTCTGAATCCCTAAACATATCATGGTTGATGATGATGAAGACAATTGTCATTTATATGGTATATACTATATACCAGGTAATGTTCTAAAGTACTTTACAAGAAATGCCTCATCTAATCCTTAGAAGAAACCTATGACGTAGGTACTACAGATAAGGAAACAAGGCACAGAGAAACACACAGATGGAGCTATTGCTTGCCCAGGCTAACTTTAATATCAGGCTGGTTGGTTAGAAACCGAATACTTAGATGTCAGGAGAAGTTACTTACACGTGATCCACATATCATTACACGTTGCGTTACAATTTTAATTATTGGTTTAGTCAGAACTGTATTCAATGCTATCCCATGACTCTGAGTCCAACAGTATAACCATGCCATTTTTTCTGGCCTGTAAGCCATGTATTTCAACACTGTTAGAGCAAAACCCCACTCAATCTGGTGGTCAGTCACTATGGAGAACCCACAATTTATTTGAATTATTTCTCACCCTAGTATTTTTTTTGGAGGAATATATAGCATATGTTTATTGGAAAAATCATTTGAATGAATTTGATTCACTGAATGGTGGTGGTGGGAAGAAAGAGGTGGAGTCTTGAGATCAAAATTCAGTCACCCTAAATGCTTATACCTTGTGCATTTCCAACTCCATCCTTGAGATGACAGGATTCTCTATTTTTTTACTAAAAAAGACCAGGTTAAGATTGGTGTGTTTACCTTACTAAGGAGGGGATTTCAATAATGATTGAGTCAGGAACATCAGCCTTCTACACTCATGAATTTGGCCATCTTACCTGAGTCTCCTAGCTTTAAAGACCAAATCTATGCAAACAGCTCCCAAATTTATATCTCCATCCCTGACTTTTTCAACACTTTTAAATGTCCTTACATGCCCAAGACTGAACTCCTGTATTTTCCCTAATACCTATTCCATCTACGCCTTTCCCCAACTCTGTTGATGGCTTACTACTCTATACTTCTAGCTCTTCAGGTCAAAAACCCTGAGTCATCAAACCCTGTACCCAAACTGTCAGGACATCATGCTGGAGCATCTTCAAAATATGCCCACAATCTGATCACTACCTTCCCACATCTGTTGCTCACTTCCTGACCCAGGCTCCATCATCTCTTGCCTAGATAATGTCAGTCACCTCCTAATAAGTCTCCCTGCTTCTCCCATGGCCCCCTTCTAGTCTATCTTCACCACAGCCTTCACAGTAGATGCCTAAAACATAAGAAGGATTGCTCTGCTCACACCCCTGCACCGGCTCCCCACGTAACTTAGAAGACTGTCAAGTCCTCATGATGGAAAGCAGGGTCCTGCATCCGGGATCCCATGACCTCTCTCACCTGCTTGCCCCTCACTCCACTCTGGTCACATCGGTCTTCTGGATATTCCTCCAGCATCCTGTCTCAGGGCATCCTTTCACACTGTTCCCCACGCCAGAGCACTCCTCCTACAGGTGTTCTCCTGGCTGACTTCCTTTCTCCTTTCAAGTCTCCACTCAAATCTCATCCGTTCAGTGAGGATCACCCCCAACCTGCCCCTTCTCCACCTTTGCCCTGCTCTGCTTTGTCTTATCTCCTAAGAGATATATATTTTAATTAATTTATTTTTATTTTATTTATTTTTGGCTGTGTTGGGTCTTCGTTGCTGCACGCGGGCTTTCTCTAGTTGCAGCGAGCGGGGGCTACTCTTCATTGAGGAGCACGGGCTCTAGGCACACACGCTTCAGTAGTTGTGGCACGTGGGCTTCGGTAGTTGTGGTTCGTGGGCTCTAGAGCGCAGGCTCAGTAGTTGCAGTGCACAGGCTTAGTTGCTCCACTCCATGTGGGATCTTCCCAGACCAGGGCTCAAACCCGTGTCCCCTGCATGGGCAGGCGGATTTTTTTTTTTTTTTTTTGATACCCGGGCCTCTCACCTTTTTGGCCCTCC
>NW_020172779.1:3320755-3363979 GCF_003031525.2 Neophocaena asiaeorientalis asiaeorientalis
CGCGGGCCTCTCACTGTTGTGGCCTCTCCCGTTGCGGAGCACAGGCTCCAGACGCGCAGGCTTAGCGGCCGTGGCTCACGGGCCCAGCCGCTCCGCAGCATGTGGGATCTTCCCGGACCGGGGCACGAACCCGCGTCCCCTGCGTCGGCAGGCGGACTCTCAACCACTGTGCCACCAGGGAAGCCCGGCAGGCAGATTCTTAACCACTGCGCCACCAGGGAAGCCTCTCTCTTAATATATTATAGAATTATTATGTATGTTGCCTCTCCCCTTGTTAGAATACAAAACCTGTATGGGCAGATAATTTTTTTCCTATTTTACTCAGCGGTAAATCCTAAGCACCTAGAAGAGTGCTGGAGGTGCTCAATTAAGCGTTTCCTTTGTTGTTCTTCTACACATTCAGTTACTCAGTACACCCTGAGTACGTCTCCACACCTCAGAGTCGCTGAAGATGCTGCTCTACCACAGTTTCTAAAGATGCCATAAGCCAAGAGGTTTTACTGATTTCAAAGATACACGTTGGCCACATCAACAGAATTGAAATGGGGATTTTCCAAACTAATTTCCATTAAGGTTGTTAACAAGATTTGGCCCAAGTTCCCATCTCTGCAGCAGCCAGAAACTCATATAAAAAGCAATATAAGTCGTCCAAACTCCTCACTTGTGGTAAAGAGCAGCTCCCGTCAACACCATGGAGTAGTCGTTCGTCCACTTGGACGTGTAGCCCCACCGCTCTTTCGAGTTGTCCCAGAAATGGCTGCGTGCAGGGTACCCTACAATCCTCTCGGGGAAGCTCTGCCACACGGTGAACGCAAAATCCACCTGCAGGCAGAACACAAGCCAAACAAGCAATCAACGGTGTTAACAAATGTCAACAAAACATCACCTTCCCCCTGCTAATTCGTAATGTGAAATCCCGGGACTGTTGCGAAACATTAATTCCATGTCTTCATCAGCAAATTAAACTGACTGCTTGACATTTGGCCCCGTAATTATGCACATTTTAATGTTTTCTGTTAAAGAAACTTCAGATTAGTTTGGAAATGAAAGAAGGAAAAAAAATACATTGGTGGATATGTCCTTTAGAAATCCAGTCTACTCAAGCTAAAAAGTCAAAAAATCAGTTGCTCCCCCCCGCCCAACCTCCAAAAGATAAGTGACCACTGAGTGATGGCAGGCATAAATGCATCTGTTTTATAAACAGGAGCAGGTTTTCTATATACATCTACAGTATGAATATAGAGCATACATCATCACCAGCACACAGCAAAGCCAGAGTGACTAAAATCAAAGCATCCACTTAAAAGCCAGAGAAAAGATGTTTAAAAAGCACACGGGTTCTAACAGGCATACAAAGCAGATATCATCAAGAACAGTCATTCAGGCCTCTCAGGTGTGAAGATGCTCAGTGCGAGGACATTTAGAAAACACATCCACATTGAAGAATCACTAGGAATAAGTGCGGACAGGCCAAGATTATTTTTAAAGGAAATGCAGTGAAATGACCTCCTAGTGCTCAAAATAACCCAAAGCAAGTACTTCTGAACCTGCTACAAACTAACATGTGTAATTAACAAATAGTCTGTTTTCAAATGTATAAACTCACTTTTGACTTTCTATGATTCTTTGATGAATGACACACAAAACAACATACAGAAAGTAAAAACAAAACAACCCCCCCCAAAAAAACCCCAGTAACAGCAAACCATCATATAATCGTCATAATTGTGTAACGCTTATAATACAACAGGCATGGCTGTAAGAACTTACATATTTTAACTCATTTCATCCTCACAGTAGCCCTGTGAAGTAGGTAATTTTAGAGTGTCCAGTTTACAGAGAGGGAAGCTAAGGATATGGAGGTTCAAATAACTTTTCTGAGTTAGTAAGTGGCAGAGCCGAGATTTGAACCCAAGCCATCTGGTTTCAGATTTGGTGTGTACTGTTATCATGGCTTCCCTTCTTGCTCTGTGGCTACAGTGTTGAAAACAATTTATCTTACATAGGTTACACACGCACCCAACAACCTTTGCCCTATCTCTTCTTGATAAGCAAGGCATACGGAATTTTCATTTATTCCACAGATATTTCAAGTCTTGGCACTGTGATGGTGGCTGGGTGGCTGAGTGATGTTGGCGAGTCCAGTTCCTGACCTCCCAGGGGTTCAAAAGCAGAGCAAATAACTGTGCACAACAGCCCAAAGGTGGAAACAACCCAAGTGCCATCAGCTCATCAATAAATAAACCAAACATGGTATATCCATTCACTGGAATATTACTCAGCTGTAGAAAGGAATGAAGCACTGATGCGTATGCATGCCACGACATGGACAGACCTTGAAAACACTATGCTGAGTGAAAGAAGCCACACACAAAAGGCCCCACATTGTATGATTCCACTTACAAGAAGTGTCCAGAATACACAAATCCATAGACATGGAAAACAGATTGGTGGTTCCAAAGGATAGGGACTGACTGATTAATGGATACAGGGTTTCCTTTTAGGGTAATGAAAACGTTTCAGAATGAAGTAGAGGTAATAAGCATGCAACACTGTGAAGGTGTTAAACGCCACTGAATCCTACATTTGAAGATGGTTAATTTTATGCTACGTGGATTTTACCTCAATTACAAGACAAAAGCAAATAAGCCTAGATCAGTATTTCCCAAGCTTTCACCATACGCATAACCATCATCGCTCCTTTTCCCACATTCCCACCACATATTCGATAACTTAGTTAATATTTTTCTTTAAATAGCATACTCTTTTTTTTTTTTTAAGCCTCATCCTAGGTAAACATGTCAGTGAAATCCTAGGTTTGGGAAACACTGGCCTGGGTGATCTGTAAGGGTCCTTTTATCTCTGAATTCTTGGGGCTTAGTTAGAAGACATGATTTTTGTAAACAGCCATGAATTTAAATTTTTATGGAGATTTAGTTTGGTGCCCTGACTCAAGATAAGAAAGCCTTAACAATATAGCTTTTCCCCCAAAGCTATAATACCTGGGGGGGAAAAAAGAAGGGTGTTGGGACACACATTAAGGAAGCGTGGTGGGGTAAGGGGCGTCTCAAAGTTAAAAGATAGCAGGGGAGTGGACAGTATTTGCCAAAAAACTGAAAGCAGGTCATGATAACCTGCACATCATCACTGGCATTCAATACTAATGGTGCCAACTGATGGGATAGTACATTATGCAGGCCGTCGTCAAAGAATCAGCCTGGCTGTCAGCACTCTTTGGCGTTTTCCATTATCCTCTGAAAAGGAGATGCATACACCGATGGGGCGTTTTCATCACATGAATTCCTTACTATCTCAAAGCCATTTCAAGTCATTTCAAAGCAACTCAAAAGTAAATTCCAGTAAAACTATGATTCTTGTGATAGTTCTGCTTTCATACAGCTCATTAACACATCAAAGGAGGCAAAGGTCAGCTTACGGCCTCTTAAAAACTAACATCGGTTTTCTTTTGAGAATTTGAAGCAACCCAGATAAATGTAAATAACTATAAACCAACTCTATCTAATACCCTTTATAGGACACTGTTTAAAAATCTATCCTTAATACTACAGCGAGGCATTTAAACAAGCTAAGAGTCCTTAGAGAGGAAATAAAATGAACCAACATCTATTCATCTAAAAAAAAAAGAGAAACCCTTGTCCTCCACGATGTCAGGCAACACGACTGCTCCACTGTTCAGCCAGAAAAGTAAACAAACCAGACGGCCAGCCTCTTAAATTTCCATCTCATGCTCAACCCATGCTGACTTCTAATTGCTCCACATACAGCACAAGTTCTTCCCAGCATGCACTGAGAGGCTGGAATTGCTATTCTTTGAAAAGCAATTCACCAGCACGTGGCTACATCACAGCAGCTGAAAGTTGTTTCACCGTGGGACAGAGAGAAACAAATCCGAGTGTGAGATCAATTGCTCTGTGCCCAGCGGAAGATGAGAGATCAATCAATACTTCAGGTCATAGGGTAACGATTCAGGTATATGCTGTAGTCTTGACTATACGTTTCACATGGCAACGTGCTGCCTTTCCTCTGTTTGCTCTCCGAGATCCACTCTCCGCTCTTCTTGCCATGCCCTACGCCTGAGACAATGGAACTCTGTGGACTGCATAACCTGGTCCTCCTTGCCAGCTGGTCGTTGATTGGGGTAGGTCAATGCGTGTTGCTGGCAGGAAAATGGAGGTGGGACAGAGAGAGGACAGTATTTCTCCCCTGCTTCCCACCCCAGCTTTGGCCCCAGAGTTCCGGTAGGTGCCACACCCCTCGATGGTCATAGCTCGTGTAGGGCAGCCTCTTCTCCCTAGTTCCGCCTCTCAGGGACACCAGAAACACTGTTTCCTTCCTTCACTCCTTCAGGCCTAGAAGTAGGAGCTGCTTCTAGCTCGTGCCACTCCCCAGGTGCCTCTCCCTCTCCTGTGTCGTCCTTTAACCCCACTCACCTCCCTAAGTCGTACTAAAACCCTTCATTTGAGTCACCTGATTTGAATTGTTTGCTGCCAGGACTCTGGCGGCTACAGGCAGGAACTGTGCAATCAAAGTACCTGGCAGAGACCAGAACAAAGACATCCCTCAATAAATACCTGTTGAATGAATTTGTTCCGGGGATGCCAGCCTCCCTTGCAGGAAGCAGGAGAAAAAACGCAGGCTGGAGCGACCCGTTCCTTGTGTTCCATTGCAGTCATTCTCCTTGAACATTAAGCATCTCTCCCCTTCCCCCCACCGCTGCTTTCTCCTGCCGACTCACACGTGACACAATTGGCTGTGTGCTCACACTTTAATCTGCGCAGCACGCATCCCTCCGACATCACTCATTCACCAAGTATTTATAGACCTTTGGCTGCATAGAAAGACTTTGACCAAGGTGAGGTGCAGGACATGTTGTCCTGGGGTGATTTTGGTTGCCCTTACACAGAACGTCTGCTGAACTCCATTTGATGGAGACTTGAAGCATCCACGGAATTTGAAGAGACACAGAGACTGCTAGCCCAAGTCACCATGAGTCCTGGCTATGTGGGCAGCGGGCCGTTAGAATCAGACTGCCAACCAGGAAAACGCCTGCTGGTAAGTGTCGACATTTATATTGAAAAGAAAATGATTACGAATAAAAAGGAATAAAAGAAGGGGAACAGGATAAGTAGCTAAGTCTCCAAGCTTTTTAGCAGCTACCATGAATAATGTATTTGCGATCTACTACATTTTTGTGTAACTGTCTTTTGTCCCCTCTACGGTTTTAAGTGCGGTTTCAGAGATCAATACTCATTCGAGTTGTAAAAATTGGTTTTCCAGCATAGCTATCTTTCCTCTTCTCTCCCTCCCCCTCACACATTGCTCTGTGCAGTCTTATTTTGGGGCACAAATATCTGAACATCTGAAATAGCAGGGATCTCCATCTCAGCCTTCAAGTGAAACCGTTTGCTCTCGTGTGGGTTGAAGAAAATGCACACTTCCAACCCAGATGGAAAAGCTGCCTTTAGAACCCAGAATAGTGTGTTCCCCAACAGAGTCAACACACGCCCACACAGGCGTTAGAAGAATCAGGAAAGATGGGCTCCCGGAGCGTAGTTTCAAGAAAATGCTGAACAGGTGCCCCTGCCCGCCTCCCCTGGGTCCCTCTGCACACCCGCCTGCACCTGCACTGTTTAAAAACAAACAAACAACAAACAAAAGGAGGGAGGGGTGAGGTGAGGTGCAGCCTCGCAAATGAGGAACCGATTAGCAGAGGAAACAAGGGGGAAAATGCCCTCATCAGGGCGCCAGGTGGCGACAAGGTGCTCACAGGAACCGGGTTGATTCAAACCAACTCTGCAGGAAGTTTTGAAAAACGTTTTGGACTTGGCCAAGGCAAGGGCAAAAGAGGCGCCGGCACCTTGGGGTTTGAGGCGACTGCCCGCAAGGCACTCCGCCCCTCCTTGGTGAGGCTGCTTACCTCTGTGGTTGAAAGCACAGTGTCCTCGTCAAGGCTGAGCACGGCGTCTGTGATGATGTTGTCATAGGGCAGAAAACGGCTGCTCATAACCTGGGAGGCGGGGGAAAGCAGGCAGGAGGGAAGGAATTGGGGAAAAGAGAGGTAAATGGACAGTCTTGTTTTCAGGAAAATTTCCCCCATCGTCAACTTCACAAAGGACGCTCCACCACCATGTCACCTCTCGACATAGAAGGCTTCCATTTCCCATCTGTGGAGATTCATTTGGTTCCACCATTACTGGGCACCTACTGTGTACAGACACCTTGCTAGTTGAAGGGAGTACAGAGGTGAGTAAGATACATTCTCTGTCTTGGAGGAGTTCATAGTCTGCAGGGAGACCAAGATGACCAAGAGAACAAGACGTGAATGATCGGTCCTCGTCTGATACGAGAACTGCCAGGAGACCAGAGGATGCAGCAACCAGCTGCTTGGAAGAGCAATGAAAGCCTCAGAGTCACATTGAATCAGGACCTTGATGGCCAGGAATCCACTGGGGATAAATAGAAATGAGGCCTAACAGAAAGAGGGCTCAGTAGATGCAAAGGCACAGAGGGGAGAGCCAGCACTCTGAGGCCAGGGAAGAGTGGATGGACGGAGCAGTGATTCCAAGTGTGGGACACACACCACTGGAAGGCCAGGGCCTTTTAGGAGGTGCAGAGACAAACATTTAAAAATTCTACTCTTTATTAATTTTAGCTCAGAGAAGCAAAAATATATACACATATATATTAGTAGCTATAGCAATAAAAGGTACTAGTAGAATTATTCAAAAATAGTTTCATTAAAGTGAAAAGTAAGCTGATTTAAAGAAAAATACTAAACAATAGAACACGTGGTCCATGGATTTAGGAAAATTGTGAAGGCAATTTTCTGGTGTTGTTGGGCAACACCAGGAAAAGGCATGGTGAGGTGAGTGTACATGTGTGTGTGTGTGTGGGGGGGTGAGGGTTTGGGGGGTGAGGGGATCAGTCGAAAAATTGAGACCGAAGAGACTACCCTATGACAGTCCCAGCATGAACTTCTGTGTTGAAGTTTCTGTAGAATACCTAATAAGAAGGATGATTTAAGAATAACTAACATTTTTTTAAAACATTTACTCTGTGTCAGGGAATGTTCCACGTTCTTATTTATTTATTTAGGCTGTGCCGGGTCTTAGTTGCAGCATGCAGGATCTTCATTTTGTGACATGCGGGATCTAGTTCCCCGACCAGGGATCGCACCTGGGCCCCCTGTATCGGGAGTGCGGAGTCCTACCCACTGGACCACCAGGGAAGTCCCGGAAATGTTCCAAGTTCTTTATGTACATCATCTCATTTCATCTGTATAACAAACCCGTTTTATAGGTGAGAAAACTAAGGTACAGGATGGACCCACCATCGTACCATCCCAGATGGTGTGATTCTGTAGAGCACCTCAGCCCTATGCTATACCTGTCTCGGGGTTGAAAGGACCTCAAAAGTGAATGTGGGCACACATGGCAATCTCACATTCACCACTTCCTCTGGAAGGTATGTTAACTGTTGTGCCATCCTCTCTCAATTCCTACGCGGAGACTGAGAGAGGAGACACTTGCCATCAACTTTCAAGGCACAAAGGCCAGGGAATGAAGCAGTTGGATGCTAGAGACAAAGGGAAGAGGGAGGCACTTAGCCCAGCCGCCAAGGCTCACAAATCTAAGGGCCCCTCCCCACACCACCCCAAAGAAGCCCAAGCTATATTTACATCAGGGAGCCAGCTCATCTGCAAGCCTCATCTCAGATTTGGTTTACGTGCCGCAGAAGCTACTGGAGGGCTCACGTCATTAAAGGATGGAAAATGCCCACGAGAACCCATCTGTGGGAGCTCAAGGGATATACCTACACTCCAGGCTCTGCTCCTACCCCTCTGCCACCTGGGTCAAGTGTTCTTTTCTCTTTCTCAGTCTTCCAAAATAAAATACAAAAGCGATCAGCGACCCCACATACACAGGGCTAGAAATCTCAGCCTGAAGCAATTCTCCCGACACTGTTTACATGTCCACTAACTAAGGCAGGAGTTATTAGTTGCCAGCTCAGGGATGCCCTGACCTTTCCCTTGTTAAGCCTACAGGGGAGAGCTGCAGTGACAAGGCCTATAAATTCAAAATAGAATTTTCCAACCAAAGCAGCAAACACATCAATTTTAAACTCAAGGCTAGACATGGAAATTTTAAATGAGGAAGGAGGAGGATATATGACTTCTTTCGCCGTTATGGGCCCAACCACTGGGTTTAAAAGGATCCATTTCCTTTTTCTGAACTTGCTCCATCAATAAGAGTTAAGAGCCCATAAGTCAGCCACTTCTAAACCTAGTGTACAAACTAGAGGCTCTCTTTCAAATACCCTGCCTCAGCTACGTTCCAAAAGTTCAGTGGATTAGCATGAAAGGAGCCAGTGTCCTTACAAAGTCAATCCTGAGGGAGCTGGGTTTTCCTTGTTAGCTCATTTAAGAAATACTAAGCTACCAGGTAACAGCCCAAACCCTTCTAGAATGAACAAACACAACTAGGAAATGACCTAGGTTCAAGAAGTTCCCCGTCTAGTAGGGAAGATAAGAAATGTTCATAAGTAATAATACAAAGCACAATGAGAGGTGACGTTTTTCATGCACCTGCCATGTGCACCCACACTCCTAAGCCCATAATACAAACCATCACTTTACAATGCCCCCTGCCCAGAAGAGGAGCTGACATTTACTGAATGCTGAGTGTAGAACAGTACAGGGCTGAGCACCTGTAATGCAGTATCTCATTCCATCATCAAAATGGGCCCAAGTCTTAGCCCAGGTGCCCTAGAATACAGAGTCTAAAGCAAGACTTAAGTGCAAATGCTTTACCAGGTGGTGCAGTCCCGACAAGGGAAAAGGAACCACGTGACTGACTGGATTCAGTGGCCAAGGTGAAGTCTAGGACTCAACAAATGGCCAGAAGCCCAGACATAAATACGGCTGGGAGAATGGGAGGTATCTTATAAGACACATCTGATAAAGCCTTCAAGAAAGGTACTATTATTAGCATCTTCATCTTAGAAATAAAGAAACTGGGACTACTAGCTGGGAGTGAGAGTACAAAATCAATCAATGAGTCTGTGCATAAAAATGCAATACTAACCATAGGAGTCAGAATGGATCCTGTTTGAATATCCTGACATATTCAGAGAGAGACTTATCTACCAGAAGGAGATCTAGTCACCCATGGAAGCATAAAAAAACAAAGAATTTCCAAGTGCAAAGTGAAGAGAACCCATCTGAGCACTGTTCAGGGCCTCAGGCATTGGAACTGGGGAGACAGATATATGGGGTTATAGGCAGGAGATTTTTCTGTGCCAGTCCCTTTTGTGAAACCATACCTATTGGTGAGATGAATCCATAAGGGTAAGTAAGACCGATGCCAAGAGGCATGTGGTTATTCTCATTAAGTGCTTACCAATCAGCTCTCTGATAACCACACTGCTTGACTCCAGTCCTATGAGGGCTGTGACTGTATCTGTCACATTCACCACTGTGTTTCCTCATGTTGCCCAGCACACAGTAGGCAGCCTACACTGGAATTCAATAGATAATGCACGGATCACCTTGTCCACGCATGTGACAGTTACAATTCTCAGTGCAGCCTGTTGAACTATATGAACTGGCCACTTGTAGCCACCCAAATGATGATTTCAAATGGTGTAACCTAATACCTTGATCGTTCTTATTCTGGCTCAAAGAGGGTTTACTTAGTGTGAGACAGTCTCTCGTGACCTAACTCTCTGGGGACTGACGGAGGAAGTCTCTTAGATGACAATTGCAGTGTCATTTAATAGAGACTAATTTCCTCACAATGGATAAGATCTATAAGAAAGCCACCAGCAGAAGCTTGAGAAAAAAGAATTCACCTCTGGCAGCAAAGAGGAGGGAGCATGTGAACCAGGGCTTAAAGAATATATGGGAATTTCAATAACAGAAATGAACAGCTGAGGAAGGAGGGTCAAGACTTACAGCAAACGGGAAAGACAACACTTAGGGGTAGGAAGGGACACAGTGCTGTTAACTGTGACTGATGAAATCTATAGAGGAAAAGCAATGAGAGAGAAGACTGGGAAGGCCGGCTAAGGCCAGATTATACATGGCCTCTGATGTTAGTTGAAAGCATTAGCAAAAAGACTCCCTTAAGGGCCATGAGATGATTAAGAAGATCATTCCATTCTAGGCAAAATGAACTGGAGAAGGGAAGCAGGGGCCAGCTAGGCAGCCAGCACCCCTGAGAATCTCTGATGGACACCTCAAAACAAAAGTAAGGTGGAAATGTCCTTTTTAAGATAAATGTTACGAAGAACCACTACTCTCAAAAGACACAACTAACTCAGATCAATCAGCTAAGCAACCCTCATGCATCACCACCACCATCACGACCTCATCATCATCTTCATCACGTCCAGAAAGATTACCATTGCCAGGCCCTGAACTTATTTACTCCTCAGAGTACCCCATGTGGTATGTGTTATTATTTCCATTTTGTAGATGAGGAAACTGAGGCTCAGAGAAAGAAGGTATAGTCAGGGTCACACATCTCCTGAAGAGTTAGTATTAGGACCCAATTCAAAAGCCTACGGCTGTCACTATGGAAAACAGTATGGAGGTTCCTTAAAAAACTAAAAATACAGCTGCCATATGATCCAGCAATCCCAGTCCTGGGCATATATCCAGATGAAACTATAATTCAGGAAGATACATGCACCTCTATGTTCATAGCAGCACTATTCACAATAGCCAAGACATGGAAACAACCTAAATGTCCATCAACAGATGAATGGATAAAGATGTGATACACATGTGCACGCATGTGCGCGCGCACACACACACACACACACACACACACAGTGGGATACTACTCAGCCATTAAAAAGAATGAAATAATGCCATTTGCAGCAATATGGATGGACCTAGAGATTATCATACTAAGTGAAGTCAGTCAGAAAGAGGAAAACAAATACCATATGATAACACTTACAAGTGGGATCTAAAATATGACACAGGGACTTCCCTGGTGGCGCAGTGGTTAAGAATCCGCCTGCCAGTGCAGGGGACATGGGTTTGATCCCTGGTCCCGGAAGATCCCACATGCCACGGAGCAACTAAGCCCGTGCGCCACAACTACTGAGCCTGCGCTCTAGAGCCCACGAGCCACAACTACGGAGCCTGTGTGCCACAACTACTGAAGCCTGAGCTCTAGAGCCCATGCTCCACAACAGGAGAGAAGCCACCGCAGTGAGAAGCCTGCACATCGCAACAAAGTGTAGCCCCCACTCGCCGCAACTAGAGAAAGCCCACGCGCAGCAATGAAGACCCAACACAACCAAAAATAAATATCTTTTAAAAAGTTTTAAAAAAATGACACAAATGAACTTATCTACAAAACAGAAATAGACTCACAGAAATAGAGAACACACTTGTAGTTGCCAAGAGGGAGGGGGGTAGAGGAGGGAAGGAACGGGAGTTTGGGATTAGCAGATGCAAACTACTATTTATAGGATGGATAAACAATAAGGTCCTACTGTATAGCACAGGGAACTATATTCAATATCCTGTGATAAACCATAATGGAAAAGAATATGAAAAAGAATATATTTATGTATAGTTGAGTCATGTTGCTGTACAGTAGTAATTAAAACAACATTGTAAATCAACTATACTTCAATAAAATTAAAAAAAAAAAGCCTATGGCTGTCAAAGCAGAGGACATTCAGAGACAGGTATGGTTTTAGAAAAACAGTCCAGGCCAGCACTTCCCAGGAGGAAGACGGCTAAGACCAACACCCATGGTGCCCCACTGAAGACATGAAGATTCCACACTGATTCCACAGTGAAGTCCCCTCTGGTCCTACCTTGCTTTCTCCTTCAATCACGATGACAGGCACGGCAGTGGCAGGCCAGCGGTGTTTGGCTGGGAGAGGCTTGTCACAATTCCATAGAACTATGATCTGAAAGGGACAGGGGGTCGTGAGATGGCTTGGTAAGGCTAGATTTACATAGGCCTCCAACCCCAAGTTTCTTCTTACAGACAGAGAGAGAGGAAACGGGGATATAAGCAAGGCAGGATGGCAGACCTCAAAACTGAATTTAAAGTGAGTCCACTCCCCTCTGTACACCCGAAACTAACACAACATTGTAAATCAACTATCCTCCAATAAAAATTAAAAAAACGAAAGTGAGTCCACTCCTACACAACCCTTAGAACCCGATCACTCTAACAACCAAAGAGAGGGGACAAAAAGAGTAACCTAAGGAAAACTGTGTCAAGGCGGTAGGACAAAGCTGGGGAGGAAAGAAGTCATTTCAGGGTTGCTGGTTTTTAACAAAGTGTTTTTCTGAATTCTGATGTCTTATGATGACGAGTAAGATAACAACGCTGATCCAATTGAATAAAAACGCACACTGAGTGTCTGCGATGCATTCACGCTACACCAGGCAACATGGGAGAAAGGAGAGAATTCAAGATAGGACTGGCGTGAGCTCATGTTTTGGACTCTCCAGGATGGTTGCTGATTTCCTGTGATCCTGTTATTTCCAATAAAAACGTTTAGCTCCAAAATGCATACTTCCACGTGATTCCATTCTTTTGTCGTGTGTAAACCTTCTTGTGTAATTTACAATTCAGAAAAACCACCGTTAAGAGTAGGAGAGCGATACTAATTTGGAAAACATGATTACCATAGGTATCATCTTCCTTTCCCAATTTCATAATTAGTCACGGTGGCCGTGAAAGAAAAGTTGAAGCCTCCTGACACCAACAGATTGGTTTCTGCTGTGGAATCTGAGTTTTCTGGGTCCTCTCAGTGGCCTTTCTGATGTTCCTTTATCACTCTGACACGTAAGAATGAAAGAATGTGCCTATGTATTCTTTAAAGAGTGTATTGGTATATATCAGGCTGGCCAAAAAGTTCGCTCAGGTCTTTCCGAAAGATGTTAGAAGAACCCGAATGAACTTTTGGGCCAACCCAATATTTAACTCTACCCCAGGGCCAAGATCTCTTTGTAACCCACCCCTTACCTGGACCAGATTTCACTTCCAAGAACCTCTAAGCTGATGAAAAGGGCGTAAC
Source organism: Neophocaena asiaeorientalis asiaeorientalis (assembly GCF_003031525.2). Lineage (NCBI taxonomy): Eukaryota > Metazoa > Chordata > Mammalia > Artiodactyla > Phocoenidae > Neophocaena > Neophocaena asiaeorientalis. The sequence continues at coordinate 3,333,833 of NW_020172779.1, forward strand.
GGGGCGTGACAAAGGAAAGGGGAGCAACGGGGCCCGACGTGGGGAGCACAGCGTGTAGCCGGGAAGGCACAGGGACGGCTGGGGGGCTCTGGTCCACTGAGAAGGAGGGCGCAGGCGCCGTGGTCAACACGGCCACTCACCTGAGCACAGTACTGGGATTTGGCGGCAGCCACGAGGAGTTTCAACACTGGCTGGGACTGAGAGACCAGGGGGGTCACCGCGTGGATGACTGCAGTGAATTTGGAGGGGGGCTTTAAACCTGAAACAGAAAGGGCAGGGAGGCCTAATGAAGCACTGAAAAACAAGACTTAGAAAATTAGTCCTCTCTGCTCTGCCTCGCCCTGGAGCTAATGTTCCCTTCTAGTGTATTTTCCCTGTGCCTCTCGTGTCCTGACAGAACAAAAACAAGGTGAAAAGCTGCTAGTTAAGGGCTATGCTGCCCGAGTCTAGGGACCTGGATGATTGGCGGTTCAATGCCCATTTCCAGATTCTTCCTTTGACAGTCATTTCCTTCCTCCCTCGGGGAGGCATCTTTGATCTCCCTTCTGTTTTCTAGGCACCCAAGGTCTAATTATGCACACACACCACTACTCACCACTCTCTACCCAAGAAAGGATCTAAGTCCAGTCACTTCCGTCTTAGGATGGATTTTTGTAAATGTGCTCTCTCTTCCAGGATATGTGCATGTGTCTTACTCTTAATTATGTAGTTAAGGGGTTTTTGCCTGTTTGATACTATTTCAGATAATAACCAGCAAGTGGTAAAGGTTAAAAGAACAACATCCAGAGCACGAGTGTCTATGTCTGAAGCTCAGTTCCACCAGAGTGGTGGTGGGATCTTGGAAAAATTACTTAACCCTCTGTGCTTCCACAGCTGTGAAATGGGGCTGATAGCCACAGTATCAAAGTTACGGAGTTGTTATGAGAATTAAATTAAATGAGTTAATGCATACAGAGCACTTAGAACAGGACCTGCAGACAGCAAGTACTCAGCATGAGCTTACCGCTATCATAATCACCATCATCACTATTTCAGAGTAGAAGCTGCTCTACTCCCAAGAATCTCTTCTTTGTGTACCAGTGACACAGCTGAGAGGAAAAGTATGTGGTCCAGACCTCTGCCAACTGTGCGCTCTAAGGCCCGAGGTGGAAAGGTACTATAAATGTACAAAATAACAACTTCCACCAAAGAGAAAGCAGTGAGATGGCTTCTCCCGCAAAATGAGTTTTTCCATGAGAACCCACTAAGAAATTGGAGACAGGTTAAAAAGGCTCCTTAAGGGCTTCCCTGGTGGCGCAGTGGTTGGGAGTCCGCCTGCCGATGCAGGGGATGTGGGTTCGTGCCCCGGTCCGGGAAGATCCCACATGCCGCGGAGCGGCTGGGCCCGTGAGCCATGGCCGCTGAGCCTGCGCGTCCAGAGCCTGTGCTCCGCAACGGGAGACGCCACAACAGTGAGAGGCCCGCGTACCACAAAAAAAAAAAAAAAGGCTCCTAAAACTTCATTAGTTTAGAGCCACTAATTTCACATTTTAGTAGTTCAAATATGAACAAGACAGTGCAGGGACATTCAACTTAAGCTTTGGTAGTGACTGGATAAAGGCAAGAATCAGACTATATATATCTCAAAGGATTATACGAACGTTTTGCAGGGCAAATTATACCATCCGACTAGTACTTTAATTGCATGTTAGAAAGAAGCTAGCTTTCCCACTATCTAGATACACATTCAAGGCTTTGCCAAGTAAGAAGAATAAATATGATGGAGGGGGTTCCCTTTTTTAACAGTGAGGACAAGTCAGTGCTTTAAGACTTTCCTCTAACAGTTTAAGAAGCATCAATTACATACTTCTAATGTGCTAACTCTGCTAACTCCACACAAGAATCTGGAGTCTTTTTGCCATATCGACTTGAAAGATGCTTTATTATCCCAGGGTTTCTCAAATTTGGAACTATGAATGAGGAGAAGTGTCCAAGATGTTACTAACACTAGAGCGAACGGGGCTCCAAAGACGTATACGTCTATGGCGGTTACAGCCTTTTGTAAAGCTTCGTCCCTCTGCCGGTTCCCTTCTCCCCGTTATGACTAGACTAAAAGCTGCTTGAGAACAGAGCTTGTATCTATCTCCTTTGACTTTTTATTTCTACCACCTAGCATTGCATTAACATGGCAAAGAAGATGAGCACAATAAACGTTGAATGAAGTGAATAAGTTTCTCCCCTATCATATATTCTTAAATCTTTTTCCTTTCCGTTTATTAGTTTGGATTTTCTTTGGTCTGAGACAGAGAAGTTGGGATTGTGGAGAAAAACAAAAAGTAGGGAGAGCTCTCCTAACTCCATTTTATATAAGATGAGACTTAAAATTATAGTGAACCCATTGTCATGTTCAAAATGATCTGTAATTTGGGAAGCCTATTTCTCAAAAAGAAATGACTCTGCTAAATGTAAAGTACAGCGGCTCAGGTAAGAAAGGAGTTTCTCACTTTGCAATGCTCTGCTGGTCAAGAATTTATAATTCTTGACCTTGATACACCGTTTAGGACAGGGCTCTAGAAAGCAGTCTCCAACACAGGATGTTGCAAAGACACCGCAGTGGAATCGAAAAATCAAGGGACTTTAGTTCTGAATGACACCTGGCAGGTACACCAGAATAACTCCCTGGAAGGCACTCACTTACCTAAATTAGCATAGTAGTAAGGGAAATCTCCCAGATAAGATGAATACTGTGGTAGGACGAACAATCCTCCAGGATGTTTGTTCCATATTAAACTGTTACGGGATATGTGCTTGAATATTCTGTCCTGAATAATCTAGAAAATGAAAACATGGCACATGGTGAGAGGAGACTGACGGTATCAGACGAGGAACACAGTCAATCAAAATTTGAGGGCTGATGGCACTCAAAGTAGTGAGTCTCCTCCCCCACCCCCAACCTGATTCTTCACTGATTCTCTGACACAGAGTGACAGAGCAATGGAAAAGAGTGAGAGAGACAGACAGAGAGAGAGAGAGAGAGAGAGAGAGAGATGAATAATGGCCAATCCAATTTCCTAATTAAACTGCAGTTTCACCATAAATTCTATCTTGTCTTTCTATAATAATAAGTCCACACCCATGTCAAATTAGAGTGTGTAGAAGAGTTTCCCTGATGGCTGAGATCTAGCAGTGCTTCCAGATCCACAACAGGAAGATCTGTTCTCAGGGCACAGCGATGTCCATATAGAGACTGAGCTGGGAGCATATGGAATCCCGAAGCAGCTGAGGTTTTGACCTGTTCCTTTAATTCAGGAGGCAGATTTATTTGCTTGACATATCTCATTGTCCTTTCAAATTCAAGTATAGGACTTTGGGGTACTAGTTAGCTGAAGTTTTTCTACTTTTCATCTCAAAAAGTAGTGACTTAACAATTGCTCAAAACATCCTACATAACAGGACAAGAACCATGGCATATGGAGAATGATGATAGCCAAGCTAGTTCATTAGTTTCTTTGGACTTGAAGACCTTGCAGATCATTAAATTCTACATTTAGAGTCAAACATTCTCCCATCCCGAATCATTTGTCAGATGAATGCGATTAGTCCACTTTACAGTGGACTTTCAAACTCTTGTAATTATACCATCCACTCATTAAGATATGAGTTGGCAAATAATTAACTTGATACAGAATTTCATGTTTTCAGCAGTTTTTTTGTACTTTAAAAAAAAAAAAAGCCTGGCATATATCTTTAGAGATTTAAGACCTAAATCATCATTTTCCAGGTCCCCATTTAATGCAATGTGATTTTAAGTACAGACCATTTTAAATGGAGTTGTATTATTTGCTAAGGTTATTACCACCCTCATCTCATCCCACATGGTGACTACACAAGTAATAAAATCAGCTGCATTTATCTTTGCAAACCTGATTGTGTTTATATTTCTTAATGAGAGAGAAGGAAGCAAGGAGGAAATTTAGAAGAACTCAAATATCTCTGTTCAATGATTTCTGCATTTTCTCTTTTCCCCAGATCAAAACTGCTCATTTTATATGGATTGGCAGAGGTTTCTAATTTGGGGAAGATTTTAGGAACCCTGCTCAAGCGTTAATGTTTGTGCTTTGTGGTTCAACAGAGATGTGTTAAAATGCTATTGTCTAGGCATTAATTGTAAGAAAATCGTCATGGTTGTGCAGGGTTTTTACATGGCTAGCAACTTCACTTTGTACACCATTTATTCCAGTTTTTAATTATTTGTACCTTCCAATTCTACTGTCTACTTATTTTCCTTTATAGGTTTCCATTTAGAACCTCCCTTTTTTTGCTTTCCAAATTCATGTCCCTTCTAGCATGTGGCTGCTTAAATAAGTTTGGATATCAAGACACAGAAAACATTGACAATGGATGGTGTCATAAATCCGACTTACATACAAGTGACATGGAAGTCAGAGATGTCACAAATTGGGTCCCTATTCACTTTGGGTCTCTGGGTGGTGTGATTCTCAATGTCACTGACTCTTTTTGATTCAGTATCACAACATTGTCATCTTTTTGAAGTCAAGGATATAAGTTATAGTATTCCTCGGAAGTTTCAAAAAGCATTTTATATTCTCTTCAAACAGGGTGATATCAGCAAAGGTATAAGAGCAATAGCAAATGTGGAATTTAACTCAGGTCAAGCAATTTGCCACCTTTATGACTTACTATCCTCATATGTAACAAGCAGTAAATTATCACATTAATTATAACAACGTTTCAGAATCTGTTAGGAAAAGTTGCCTAAATCTTCATACTTAAGACTTGATTTTTTTTAGAAATCTCATTCCTGTGTTCATTTTCTAGGCATGGATTTTTCCATTTCTATTTTTACACAGCTATACTATCACAGATATTATATATTATAGATCTTTCCATATTATTCATAGCATTCATGGTTTACTTATCCTAAATGTCCAACAATAGTGCAATTATTTACATGCAAAGCAATGAACATATTTATAAGTTAAAACTTTCCACGTTTAGGACTGATGCTTTAGGATTTTGTCAAAGGGTATGAACACTTTAAAGGCTGTTCATACGTATTACCAAATGTCTTTCTGAAATGTTGATATCAACCTGCCTTACCAAAAGACTGACAGAGTATGGATCTCATTTCACCAAACAGAAAGGTCATTTTGTCCCTCTCCTAATGTCCAATTCTCCCTATTGCTACAATGGACAGCTCCTAGGAGCCTTTCAGGGCCCTTAGTACTCACTCTCAAACGCTGTGAATGAAGACACCATATTGAAACGTTGGACACTATAAAGAAAATCAACACATACATACACGCAAACACAGGCACAAAAAGTTTACACAAAAGTTTTTTCCTTACAGCCCCAAATGGCACCCTCAATAAGGATGATATTTCTTATTAACATGAATTCAAAGGGAAGAATGACAGGCTCCTTATTTTTCATTTTTATGTGCCATCTATTTTTAAAATAATGGACAATTGATTATAGGTTCCAGTCATTCTAGGTGGCCTTGACTCTGTCTCTTTTTTTTTTTTTTTTGCAGTACGCGGGCCTCTCACTGTTGTGGCCTCTCCCGCTGCGGAGCACAGGCTCCGGACGTGCAGGCTCAGCGGCCATGGCTCACGGGCCCAGCCGCTCCACGGCATGTGGGATCCTCCCGGATCGGGGCATGAACCCGTGTCCCCTGCATCGGCAGGCGGACTCTCAACCACTGCGCCACCAGGGAAGCCCTGACTCTGTCTTTTGACTAATACAATGTTGCCTAATACACGCAGTGCCACCATATGCCACCTCATTCCAAACCAAAGCAAAATCTCCTATTTCTATTCTCTCACTGATTTTAGACTTTCCTTACACAACGGCATCAATAATACTATGGTCTGAATGTGCATATGGTTAGACAAGTGAAGAGAGAAACAGAGAACCCTTCATAAAACAGCACTTACAATTGTGTTTCCAAGCTACTGTGAGCTGTTTTCGTATGTCATTACCATCGCATGCCATGTTCTTTTCCTCAGCCTGATTCTCACCGAGCTCCTAAGGTTCAATCCTTAGTGCCAGGTTACTGTTGTGCAGTATTCCGACAAATAATGGAATCCAAGAACACTGTCTTTGCAGTATTTGATCATTGTCTCTATCATTACTTCTCAATTTGCACCCAATAATGAGCCCCAAAGAGCCTAGCTCTTACTAAAGAGCCCCTTAATTCCAAGGTGCAGAATTAGGAAGTTTCAAGCAGACTAGAAATACTAGGCAAATCCCAAGCAGGAGAGAGTGCAGCACGGTTGAATGTACTAACAACTTGACCCTGGCGTTGGAAAGAAAGATGAGGTGTCCTGTTTCCAACGGTATCTAAGCACTACCTACAGCTCTAAGGCTCATAATCACCAAAGAGCAAGTAATGCCCTTCCCGTTACTCAGAATACAGCACGTAAGGAAGAAAGAGTTTCCGGGTAGAGCATCCCCAAAGCAAGGGATCTTCAAATGTACGTTGTCCAAGGGTAATGCTGCATTACCCTGACCATAGGCACTCCAGCAGGAACTGAAGGACATATTATCTCAAGTAGGAATTTTTGATTTGTGATAGTTAAATCGTTCTTATGAACATATTGGCTGTTTATCTGGGTATGTGGATGGCATTTTTTGGTATTTTTCTCTGCTTTTCTGTTTACATTGGATCCTGGGGTAATCTAAGCTCTGGATTAAAAAGGGAAACTGGATGGTATCTCTCATGCAATTCAGTTGAGAGGTCAAATTGTTAAAATCCAATTTTGGAACTATATGAGGAGTTTTTGTCAGTTGCAATAAATTTGAATGAAGTACATGGTTAGAGTTTTCTAAAAACAACTGTGCTCCAGGCCGCATGGGTCCTTGGGGGCATAGGAGGGCGTTTGCCCTGCCCACTCGGGCCTGGGGAGCCTGCTGAGCTCCCAGGCTGGTCCCCTGCCCTCCAAGTTCCCCCCTCCATCCAGCCACATTGGTCCTGGGGGCATAGGAGGGAGGCCAGGGGAGATCAGGAGAGGTAGGCCGGAGGGGCTCTCTGGGACCGGAGGAGCAGGAGAGGAGAGGAGGGCATTTGCCCCAACCACTCAAGCCCAGGAAGCCTGCTGGGCTCCCAGGTGAGGTCCCCCATCCTCTGAGACCAGGGTGGGGGGCATAGCTGGGTCCCTTCTGTTCCTTCAGCCTAAGCCCGACTTCCCACAGGCCCCAGGGCCTTTTCCAGCCCTGTGGGTCCTGAGCATTGGCCCCGCCCACTGCCCAAACCTCACCCTTGCTTAGGCCCCACCCTGCACAGCCAAGGCCTCCCCCGACTTTTTTTCCCCCTCCTCTTCTTTTTCACTATTATGGTACTGCTGTACCTGCCGGTTGTTGATTCACCTATATTTTTATTTTCATATTCTTTCTAACATATCTGTTAGTTTCCTAGTCTAATCTTATTTTTTACTTTGTTATGTTCTCTCTCTTTTTTTTTTTTTTTTGGTTCACAAGAAGGGGATTGGGCCGAAGCTCCTGCGGTGGGAGCTCTGAGTCCGAACCACTGGACTAACAGAGAACCTCAGACCCCAGGGAGTATTCATCGGACTGAGGTCTCACAGAGGTCCTCATCTCAGCACCAAGACCCAGCTCTACCCAATAGCCTACAAACTCCAGTGTTGGAATCCACAGGCCAAACAACCAATAAGACAGGAACACAATCCCACTCAAAAAATAAAGAGAGAGAGAGGGAGGGCAAAAAATTATGTCACAGATGAAGGAGCAAGGTAAAAACCTACAAGACCAAATAAATGAAGAGGAAATAGGCAATCTACCTGAAAAAGACTCCAGAGTAATGATAGTAAAGATGATAAGGATCTCGGAAATAGAATGGAGGCATGGATTGAGAAAATACAAGAAATGTTTAACAAAGATATAGAAGAACTAAAGAACAAACAAACAGAGATGAACAACACCATAACTGAAATGAAAAATACACTAGAAGGAAACAATAACAGAATAACTGCGGCAGAACAAGTAAGTGAGCTGGAAGATAAAATGGTGGAAATAACTGCCAAGGACCAGAATAAAGAAAAAAGAATGAAAAGAATTGAAGAAAATCTCAGAGACATCTGGGACAATGCTAAAAGCACCAACTTTCAAATTATAGGGGCCCCAGAAGAAGAGAAAAAGAAAGGGTCTGAGAAAATATTTGAAGAGATTATAGTCAAAAACTTCCCTAACATGGGAAAGGAAATAGTCACCCAAGTCCAGGAAGCACAGAGAGTCCCATACAGGATAACCCTAGGAAAAATACACCAAGACACATATTAATCAAACTAACAAAAATTAAATTTAAAGAAAAAATATTAAAAGCAGCAAGGGAAAAACAAAAAATAACATACAAAGGAATCCCCATAAGGTTATCAGCTGATTTTTCAGCAGAAACTCGGCAGGCCAGAAGGGAGTGGCAGGATATACTTAAAGTGATGAAGGGGAAGAAACTACAACCAAGATTACTCTACCCAGCAAGGATCTCATTCAGACTCGACAGAGAACTTAAAAGCTTTTCAGACAAGCAAAAGCTAAGAGAATTCAGCACCACTAAACCAGCTTTACAACAAATGCTAAAGACACTTCTCTACGTGGGAAACACAAGAGAAGAAGACCCACAAAAACAAACCCAAAACAATTAAGAAAATGGTAATAGGAACATACATATCGATAATAATCTTGAATGCAAATAGATTAAATGCCCTAACCAAAAGACACATACTGAATGGATACAAAAACAAGACCCATATATATGCTGTCTACAAGAGACCCACTTCAGACCTAGGGACACATAAGGCTGAATATTAAAAAAAAACAAACAACCCAATCATAAATGGGCTGGAGACCTAAATAGACATTTCTCCAAAGAAGACATGCAGATGGCCAAGAAGCACATGAAAAGCTACTCAACATCACTCATTATTAGAGAAATGCAAATCAAAACTACAATGAGGTATCATCTCACACCAATTAGAATATGCATCATCAGAAAATCTAGAAACAACAAATGCTGGAGGGGGTGTGCAGAAAAGGGAACCCTCCTGCAGTGATGGTGGGAATGTAAATTGATACACCCACTATGGAGAACAGTATGGAGGTTCCTTAAAAAACTAAAAATAGAATTACCATATGACCCAGCAATCCCACTCCTGGGCATATACCCAGAGAAAACCATAATTCAAAAAGACACATGCACCCCAATGTTCATTGCAGCCCTATTCACAATAGCCAGGTCATGGAAGCAACTTAAATGTCCACTGACAGACGAATGGATAAAGAAGATGTGGTACATATATACAATAGAATATTACTCAGCCATAAAAAGGAACGAAATTGGGTCATTTATAGAGACGTGGATGGATCTAGAGACTGTCATACAGAGTGAAGTAAGTCAGAAAGAGAAAAACAAATATCGTATATTAACGCATATATGTGGAACCTAGAAAAGTGGTACAGATGAACCAGTTTGCAGGGCAGAAATAGAGACACAGATGTAGAGAACAAACGTATGGACACCAAGGTGGGAAAGTGGCGGAGGGGTGTGGTGGGATAAATTGTGAGAGTGGGATTGACATATATACACTAATATGTATACAGTGGTTAACTAATAAGAACCTGTTGTATAAAAAAATAAATAAAATAAAATTCAAAAATTAAAAAAAAAAATAGAGAGAGACATGTACATGCATGGCTCAAACAGAAGGCGAAGGCGGCTTTCCAGTCACAGAGATGAAAACAGCTTGACTTAAGATCCTACGCTGGTGACTATAACACATCCAACAGTTATTATAAGATAATTGAGTTCTGCTAACGTAATAGGCAAGAGACCAGAGCTATGCAATAAACCATACTCAAAAGAAATGTAATTAATGAGATACCATCTTTCATCTGGTGAATTAACAAAGCTGTGTGTGTGTTTTAATTATGATTCTGAAGGCTGACAAGGATACAGTAAGAGAGGGTGTCCCCCAGATGGCCTGTGAGAATCTAGATTGATTCAACCTCTTTGAAGAGTAATTTGGGAATACCTATCATGAGTCTTAGTCATGCCTGGACTCTTGGGTTGAGTAATCTCATTTCAAGGACCCCATCTAAAGAAATAAAGACATAGTCTAAGATACATGTAGAAGGGCATGGTTGGATAAAGGTATCTCTATCTCTAAAAAAGAAATAATTAGAAACAACATTAATAGTCAACAAGAGCAGATTGGTTAAATAAATAGAGGTTCACTAAGGGATGGAATATAGGGTGAAAAAATGAAAACATGTGGTCTGGATGTATAGCCAAAGATGCATAAAAGTGACATGTGAAAACACTGAGGAAAGAATAACTTAAGAAATGTATCAGGGGAATTCCCTGGCAGTCCAGTGGTTAGGACCCTGTGCTCTCACTGCCGAGGGCCTGGATTCAATCCCTGGTCCGGGAACTAAGATCCCATAAGCTGTGTGGTATGGCAAAAAAAAAAAAAGGAAATGTATTGGAGCAACTGCAGAAAAATTTGTCAAAAAAAAAAAAAAGTTTAGCTTTTTCAACACAGACCATATATAAAAGTAAATTGGATTAAATAGTTAAATGTAAAAAATTAACCATGAAAGTACTAGAAAATACTAATGTGTACGTGTGTTGCACATAAATAAAATTATGGGTCAAAAAGTCCTTTCTAAACAGTAGCAAATGGAAAAGCTGGAGATGAAAAGATTGCCCCATGATAAACAAAACAGAAAGCATACCACAAATTGGGGAGAAATATTTGCTACAAAAGAATCAAAGGTTAATCTTTTTAAATCTAATGAGCTCTTAAAAATTAATGAGAAAAGTGGGACAACATTGTGGCCATTTCTATTTCTTTCTTTGTGAGCTGCCTGACCAAGAAACATACAAGAAATATTCATTCTTACTAAGATCTTAAGAAAATAATGACTTATCATTTTTAAGGATATAATGTCCAATATGGTGAAAGTGAAAAAAATAATATAATTAAAATAGGTTCTCTCATATAAGCTGGAGGGAATATAAATTAGTTGAATTCTATTGCAGGAAAACTGACAGTTCATATTCGAAATCTCAGCATTTGGCATATTGTTTGAGCCAGGACTTTGAATTCAAGGAATTTATCCTAAGGAAGTAATCTTGAGTCTGCACAACAATTTGGCACTGAGGCTATTAGCTTCAATGATGTATATAATAATTGAAAACCAGAAACAATTTTAATAGCCTCAAACTGGGGATTAATTAACGGAATTAAGTGACATCATGAATGGAATATTATATAGCCACTAAAATAACTGTAGAAAAATCTAATGAGATACTAGGAATAATTATTAAGCAGAAAAAACAGGTTATAAACTAAGTATAGAAAGACTCCTCTTTAAATTAAAAGTGACAACATATTTATGCATTTGCATAGAAAAACATGAATATGTTTATGTGTGTGTATATATGTCAATGGTGATTTGTATGGGTAGATTATTTTATTTTTGTGCTATAAGTATTTTCTATGATTTTCTAAAAGGAATATGCACTTCTTTGATAAAAAGCACTCATTCCAAAAAGCAAACAAATAAACAAACAAAACCCAAAACAAGTGACATTCAACTTTCCTTAAGAAGGGCCTAGGAAGGGTCTTAGACGGAAGACAGGATCAAAGAAAAGGTTCGAATTTATTACATATTCAAATCTGCTGCTATGTACAGAAGTAAAAACCCAATCAATTTTCATTGAGGTGAGTGCATTTCCAAAAAGCAAACAAACAAAACCCAAAACAAGTGACATTCAACTTTCCTTAAGAAGGGCCTAGGAAGGGTCTTAGACGGAAGACAGGATCAAAGAAAAGGTTCGAATTTATTACATATTCAAATCTGCTGCTATGTACAGAAGTAAAAACCCAATCAATTTTCATTGAGGTGAGTGCTTCTGGAGGAATAAGAGAAATTTGCTTGTAATAAGGAAGCCCTTGGAAGGCATTCTACCCTATCCCCTTTCATGGGGAAACCTGGGTCCTAAATAGCCCTTTTCACTTAGTTCCAGGATGAAAACGACACAACCCATTTACAAGAGGACACTGGGATAGAGCCTGGCCCCGCAAAAGCAGGAGGCCCAGGCTAGGCTCAGGGTAGGTAAGCCCCACAGTGTGCCTGGGGTATGACCAGAGTTGGCTCTGGTACCCAGGATGGCAAGACAACAGCAACGGCACAAAAGAGAATGACTTCAGTTTTCTTGGTATTTTTCAGACTTAGCATAGTGTATACTCCCAATTACATAAGCTTTTGGAGCAGTAATAACTTTTCCAAAGAAAATATTTCAAAAGTGAGGCCACAAATGCCCCTACTTCTCGTGGTGGACACCTCAGAATCACCTTGATGCTGTGCGTCACCTGAGGACCTCTGCTCTCCTTCCTGTAATTCATGAGTGTGCAGATCCAGAAATCTTTTCTCAGCTCTTTGTGCTACTTTGGTGTAGCCTCAGGCCATCACTATCTGCTCTACTTCCAAAGGTTTTAATCATCTCCATGCTTCCCTTTCCTTTTTTCCTCCTGCCTTAAAAAAGGCAACTCGAAGATGGGCACCCATCTGTCTAGAATAGTTTCTGATCTCATAAAGTTTAACACTTTCTGTACCAGATGGGTGTAATCCTGATTTTCTTCTTAACACATCCTTGCAGCAATGATGCTAGCTGGGTTGCATATGTTTTGAGAATAAATTTGGCTGTATCCTAATGCCATTGGACTACAGTACCCAGTAAACTATTCATATTTTTAGAATGGGAGAAGATTTTCCCCTACTTGGTCACTATCTGTTTCCTAAGTGGGCTCCAGAAATATGCTTTCAAAGGATGCCCTTGAGTGTGAATGACAGGAGGACAGTCATTAGCTACCTGTCTCTGAAATGCTGTAAGACAGAGCCCATCTCTGTGTCAAGGAGTGTAATTTCTCCTATGTCAGCTTTCCTCATTGGAGTTTGTCAAGAATGGAGGTCTTTGCTTGGGCACGGCAGAGCAGGTAAAAAGGGGTTAACTGACACATTCAAGTACAGAAGGTTCGGTTTCGCCCCATTTGACCAATTACACATCACTAATAGCAAAAGAGAAGGCTGAGGGAAACATAAAGGACCATTATTCCAGACCAAGAACCAAGTGGTCTCACTTACCTCTAGTGTAGTTAATACAATCTTCTCAACTGAAGAAAAATAAGCCTCCCACAAGAATTGTGTCTGCTGTCTAAGTGCTAGGATTTTATCCTGATGAATAGACCTGATTGTAGAAGGAATCTGTAACACAAAGTGAACACATAATAACTATAACCGGATAACAATAAGATGCCATTTGATCAAAATAACCCACTTGGGTTAGGCTTTATTCTTCATAGCCTTCAGCTTCTAGCACACAGATCTACTAAAAATCACCAACCCCTAAATTGAAAGGCCCTTCAGAGGTGTCGGCTACAAACAGCACTTACTGGGAATCAGCTTTAAGGACCTTAAATGCACGAGAGTTGGAGCTCGCTTCTAAGGTTTGGTAGCAGCTTATCAGTTGCTTAGGGTGTTCCTACAGTAGTCTTTGCTGTTTTTTCTCCTCAGATTCCCACACATCCTTGATCCTGCCCATGGACAACCAAGTACTACAGAGAAGGAGCTACAGCCTTGCAGCAAGGCTGAGAGACATCATCCGCCAAGCACTTCTAAGGCGCACCACGCCAGGGACTACAAATGATCTACGAAAAGGCTTTTTAGGGAATGTCTCTGAGTCTCTCCATTTAATATGCAGCTGGGGTAGTCATTTCTATGTGCATGTATCTCCTACCTCTCCCTGAGAGCTTTCTGCTCCCCAGGCTTCTCTTTGTGGCTGCAGCACTTACACCAAACTAACACAATCTGTCATACATGTTTAACCATCACTGCTCTCTACCAGGCTGCACAATTTTTAAGGGGGGATCTATGCTCTGTCCATCCTGCTACACATTTTATAGCTAGGAGAGTGGCTTTTATGTGTAGGTACACCTCAGAGACACTGTGTGTTCAGCTCTAGACCAACACAATAAAACAAATATCGCAATAAAGTGAGTCACACAAAACTTGTGTGGTTTCCCAGTGCATATAAAAGTTATGTTACACTACAGTCTATTAAGTGTGCGATAGCCTAATGTCTAAAAGCACAAGGTAACTACCTTAATTAAAAATACTTATTACTAAAAAAACCCCACTAACCATCATCTGACAACACAGGGTTGACACAAACCTTCAATCTGTTATATATATATAAAAAAAAGCATCTACGAAGCCTAAGATAAGCGAGGTATGCCTGTTGTAGTTATTCAATAAATAGAAGTGGAATTGAACGTGGCCATCTGAAGCCACCAAAGGGATATCATTATTTTCACTAGCAGTATAACTCAGTGGTTAAGCACAGGAACATGGGAGTTAGACCACAGTGGGAGTCTTGGCTCTGCCATTTACCAGCCCTGCTTCCCTGGACAAGTTACATGATCTCTCCAAGATTTCATTTCTTCACTTATAAAATGGGGATATAGTACTAACATCCTGAGGCTGTTATGAAGATCACATAAGTGCTTCGCACAATGCCTAGCACATGGGAAGCTTTATTAACAAAGCAATTATTACCACTACTATTATTATTGACTTAAGGGTGATGATATTCAAAGACAGACCAATTCCTTAATGTCTGCATGTGAACTTGCTTGGGTCTGGAGCTCTGAAATGTACTTCCTGGGTGTCTGGTGAGTCTCCTTGGTTTGCTCCCTATCTTCACCTATAGCCCAAAGGCTATTTTATTTATGGAGTCTATACTTAGGGGAGATTCCTTGTGATTAGCAACTGTCCTTTTGTGCTCACCTCTTTCTGCATGCTTGCCTCCCTAATGTGTAATTAATCAGACAGGCATGGGAGCCTGGACTGAAGCAGGAATGCTCCGCTAGCTGCTTTAGTAAGAAAGTTACCCATGGCATTGTGACTAAGACTACATCTGAATTTCCAGTGGTGGCGAAGGAAGTAGCATATTTTTTTTTTTTTCTTTTTTTTTTGCGGCACACAGGCCTCTCACTGTTGTGGCCTCTCCTGTTGCGGAGCACAGGCTCCGGACGCGCAGGCTCAGCGGCCATGGCTCACGGGCCCAGCTGCTCCGCGGCATGTGGGATCTTCTTGGACCAGGGCACGAACCCGCGTCCCCTGCATCAGCAGGCGGACTCTCAACCACTGCTCCACCAGGGAAGCCCTGGAGCATACCGTTTGATTCAAGACCACACTTACGGGAAGCCATAGAACTGCTTCACAGTATCTACATAAGGACAAGTTCACTTGCTTTGGCAATGTCCAGAAGCAAATACTAAATCTGCAGCCCCAAAGTGTGTATCTGGATTCCCAACACTGAAGCAGCATATGGAGGCAACAGGTAAAGGAGAAACATTAGCCTGAAACCAGAGCTCAAGGTCAAGTGGAAATAAAATATCCTTGAAGAAGGTAGAGAAACCATTCAGATCATGGATGCTTCATAAGCCAAAGAACATTTATTTTTATTTATGGAGAAAATTACTCAGATTGCCCGAGAAAGACTAGAAAAAAATTACCCTCCTCAATTTTCATAATCATGCCCTCTTCTGAATGTCAGTGGGATTTTCTAAGAGTCATACAGGTAGACTGTTTCATTATGAGCATGAGGAGCCAGTCCATTAGAAAAGTGTCAAAAGCTATCAGCACTATGTGCTCTCCAGAAAACTGAGTAGGCTGTGGTTATGAAGGCAGAAAGGGATACACAGATGAGCCTACCAATACAGCCCCTCTCTTCTATTAGCCACATCTTGATGTTACTATGTCAAGTGAAATATATCCTACCCATTTGTGCATATGATACAAGTGTCTGACAGCATTCTTCAAAGTGCTCTGGAAGATAATTCCAATGATTAAAAAGACAGAGTTCCAAATTTTAATGGCATTTGGCTACTGGTTCTTAATCTGCTTGTCCCGAGAGACAGGTATGGGAAAATGATAAATTAATTCCAATTTGGCCGGATTGTTCAAAGTTGCAGAACTCAGTGAAGTCTTAATAAAAGGTCATGCGTGGTAACGGGACTAATGGAATCTACCAAGATAGATATAGGAAAGCAACAGTAAGCTCTCTTGGTGACATGACAACAAGAATATATGCAAATAAAAACACCTGAGCTGTTCTAAAACAGGAAATGAAAAATGGTAACATAATAAAAACATTTCCCAGGGCAGACATTTGGGCTGGGTGCCAGTTCTTTAAAACCATTGTCAATGACAGTGCAGTCATCATTCAATATGGAGGCAGCTGTGCAAAGACAGACTGCATATGAGAGAGGAAAATGCCAGCAAGTTTGAGTAGGTGCAGAATGAAAAACGAAATCCCCAGCATCAGGCCAAAATGTTGCCTCAGAAGGTGAAATGCTTCTGGGGAGTCAACTCTGCTGAAATGGTAGAGACCAGACAACCACAATTCAGTATCCTGGAACATGCTCCATTCTCAAAGACAAACTCCCAACTTAGTCACATCAAATTCACTGGAGCACTGGTACATAAATGGAGAAATTATGGCTGGTATTTTTTATTCCCTTTCTTTCCTAAATTTCCTTTAATGAGCATGCATTATTTATTAAAAATCGTAAGAGAGGGCTTCCCTGGTGGCGCAGTGGTTGAGAGTCCGCCTGCCGATGCAGGGGACACGGGTTCGTGCCCCGGTCCGGGAAGATCCCACATGCCGCGGAGAGGCTAGGCCCATAAGCCATGGCCGCTGAGCCTGTGCGTCTGGAGCCTGTGCTCCGCAATGGGAGAGGCTACAACAGTGAGAGGCCCACGTACCGCAAAAAAAAAAAAAAAAAAAATCACAGGAGGAAGGAAAAAGGCAATGTGGAAAAGAACCACATCTATCACTTTTGTTTGGCCTGTCATGAGTGAATGTTTTAGGCACACACCATCTCTGTGTGGGGAGAACTATACTAGATCACGTGTCCTCCTCTTGCTTCTGAGGTCCCAGGGGCCTTGGAAATCACAGATCTGAGTAGCAGACACAAGGCATGTTTTAGGAGCTGCGTTCAGCTTGGCTTGCCTAATTCATGGCCCTCTTGGTTACAGATATTCCACTGTTACTTTAGGGAGAGTACTGAGTTATTTCACCAGCCAGTTAGCAGACTGGCCAGCAGCACAGAAGTAGAATTAATGATACAGTTAGAAACTGAATTTCCTGAATATCAAAAAAAGGACATTAAAAAATATCATTTTACAAATATTTGTGGTAGTTCAAGATAAAGTACAATGCCATGAAATAAAAGCATTAAAATATTCCATCATTTTAGAGAAAGGAGTATGGCAATTTATGTTGAAGCTAAAACATTATTGCGCAAAGGGTCTTTAGAAATTCTCAGTGACTAAGTATTCCTGCCCCAGGATTTTTCTGTGAGTATCATATCCCCCTTCCCAGGCAGCTCTTGAGAAGTTTAAACTTTTATTAGGCATCCTTGTGGAAGATTGGTTGATGTATATGTGTGGATTTATTTCTTAGCTCTGTATTCTGGTCCATTAGTCTATATATCTGTCTTTATGCCAGCACCATACTGTTTTGATGACTGGAGCTTTATAATATATTTTGAAATTAGGGACTATAATTCCTTGGTTTTGTTCTTTTTCCTCAAGATTGATTTGGCTATTTGGGGTCTCTTCTGGCTCCATATGGATTTTAGAGCTGTTTTTCTATTTCTGTAAAAAACAAATGCCATTAGGATTTTGGCAGAAATTGCCTTGAATCTGTGGATCACGTTGGGTAATACGGACATTTTAATAATTAGTAAGTCTTAATTCTGCAATAGAAGACAACATGGATGAACCTTGAGGACACTACACTAAGTGAAATAAACCAGTCACAGAAAGACAAATAATTCATGAGTCCACTTATAAGAGATATCTAAAATAATCAAATTCATAGAATTAAAGAGTAGAATGGGTGGTGACCAGGGGTTGGGGGATGGGAAGTGAGGAATTACTAGTGTGGGCATAAAGCTTCAGTTAAGCAAGCTGAATAAGCTTTAGAGACCTGCTGTAGCACATTGTACCTACACTCAACCATAATGAGTACACGTCAAAATTTGTTAAACGAGTAGATTTCATATTACATGTTCTTACAACAATAAAATTAAATGGAAAAAAATCTAAATGGCCAAAAATACATTTAAAAAAAACATACATTTGCATTTGAGGCTGCTCTTTTAAATATACATCTTAAAGATAACATTCACTCACGTACCCAGACTAGATCATTTGAGCAATGATAACACTAATTATAAGAATCAGCCCTAGAGACCTCTCTCTTTCTGAAAATTAATCTGAAGGCAGATACAGAATTGGGAAAGGAGTACAAAGTGGCAACAGGATGGTACAAAAACTCTCTGGTATAGTTTCTAAACATTCTGAATATTGAGGGGGGTAGATACACACCTCTTCTCAGTATCAAAGTTCAGTGTGGTCTAACTGCAACTTCTCCTTCTCTGAATATATTCCCTGGACCTGAGCAGATTGTGTGTTGGGAAGTGAACGATGTCATGTTAAATGACTTCATATTCACCATAACACAGGCAATTTTCTCCTGAGAAAATTTCTTTTACAGAGCTGATCTTTTGGATTCATCTTCTTTGAAAGTCTGGACGGGGGCAACAATAATCCACTGATCTGTTGAAGGCCACCACCACCCCTTCCTTACCTGTAATAACAATCTCTCATCACCTATGACGGCAGCTTGGTTCCAATTAATCACTTCAGAGAATGGCAACTCCCATCCATTGCTGAGCATCACAGGGACACAGGCGGCCTGTGCAAAGAAGGCGACTTCGTGAGTGTGAGGAATATGGCAGCAGGAACCCTTCCAATCAGAGGTGAAATGGGTACAAATTCAATTACTGGCATGAATCCTGGACTGCTGAGGTCAGAAGAAAAGTGGGCTTTTATGAATTATCAAGTCACATGAAGTTTGTCTGTATCCAGCTGAGATTTTGCTATTTGCAAGTCTTGCCCTAGAATGCGAAAACCCCATTTCTATTCTTGTACATGGTTTGGCTGACCTTACCTCTATGCAGGCAACTGGCCTCCGCTGAAGAAGGTTTACTGACGTAACAAAATCATTCACCAATAAAATCCTAGCGTAAAACCCACCTTGAACATGAACAGCCTTGTCAGTGTAACTGCCATAGCCCACTTGCAAAGTGGTTCACCCCAATGTCCTGAGCAACAAAGAACAGTTCAGCATTCCTGATAAAGCGTTTTGTGGACTAAACTGTTACAGGGTGCTCACCTTTCCCTAGCCATGTAAACATCTGAACTTTGTTCCCTTCAGTGTGGAGGGATCCCAACCACTGTCGTACCAATTTATTACCCACACAGGGACCTAAGAGCCAAGAAACACCACGCTAATGACAAAATTCTGGTTGCAAATAACTCAGAATCCAAAGCAGAGAACAATTGGCTCCATGCAACATCCCAAGAGGCTAGGGGAATGTCAGGAATGGTATGGTTCATAGAACATGCCAGAAAAGACTTTCAAGAGAAGGAAGCTCTCCTGTCAGAGGACACGACAGAATGACGGCAATTAAGAAGCACTGCGACAAAAGCACAGATTCAGCCGGGGCAGAGCACAGAGGAAGAAAGGACACGGTAGCAAGGGGTCCAGGAGCTGAGAGAGGTGGAGGGCGTGCTTTCTAGCCAACAAGCAAGGCTGGTTGCAACTTCCAGGTGGGAAGTGTGGAGAACTGTCTCAGCAGGTGAAGGCATTTCTGCAAAGTGAAGATTAATAGCAGAGACCCAGCAGCTCCAGGACCTCTGAACTTCAGAGCCTGGGAGGAGCTGGGCTGAGTGTGTGCCTCTACCTTGCAGGGTATCAGACTCAGCATTTAGAGGAACTGAGTGACGACTGAGATGGGGACAGAACTGACGATTTTGCTTTTGGGAAACACCACCCATCAGCCATTTTCATTGCTCTTGAGACTGGCTTCCAGGAGGAGGGCTGAGTCTCCGTGGAGCCCAGGTCGGCTGCCTGGTGGGCAAGCAGATCTGCCCTCTGTTTGTAAACACGTCTCTGAAGAACCCACCCTCCCTTGAGAGTCCCATCGGATCTCCTCATGTCCAAAGGCAGGGAGTAAATCCTCCCTCCGTCCGCCCCCCCACCCCAACTCATAAAAATGTTGCAGATTTTCTTGGGAAAACAGATTTCAGGTGTTTAAGGCAAACCACACGTTCGGCTTAGACCCCAGGAGAAGTGCTACGGTTAAACTCCGCCCCAGTCTGATGTTGAGTCCTCAGCCCTATTCTGGGGAGGATCAGGGTCTCTTACCTGCAGAGCCTCCAGGAACCTGAAAGACCCAAGCCTGCGACCACGAGGAACCAGACAGAAAGTGGCATTGTGCAGCATTTCCCGATAATCATACCTAGAAAAAGAGGAAGAGCCATCAGCAAATAAAGACGCGTTAGGAATGGGGCAGGGGAGAGGGTCGGGGGAGGGGTGAATCAACACACCTGGGGTGGGTGCACACCTACCAGAAATTACCCAGAGCAACTCGGGCGATATACAGGCAAGCCTCACTTTTCCAGGGAAGGAGGTGGGCAGGGTTGTTGCATGAAGGAGAAGAAATGTGAACCATCACACTGGACAAAGCAATTAGGGCCTTTTGCAAACAGCACATAAAAGACAAGTCTGATGGTCCCAGCAAAATTTTGGCTTGCCCAGCCTTTGCTTCCCAAATCAGATTTTTGTCTTGGATGAAAATAGGTTGCCCCCATAAGCTTAAAAAGTACTCACCGCTAGTTGTTCTTTTTTAATGCCATGTCATTCAATAAAATGAAGGCTGTTCTTGTTTCCTACCCCACAAACCCATGCTACTAAAACCTACTCAGGAAACCTCCATTCTAAGCACAAAACATTTAGTTTCTCCTTCAAGCTGGAGTTTCTACTTTTAACCAAGAACATTTTGTTACCCCAGACAAACACTCCTGTATAAGAATGGTTGGCATGGAGGTGAGAGAGAAGGAGCCAGCCCAAGAAATGGGGAAAGAGGAATAACAGGAAAAAAAACAAAAAAAAACGGTGGGGCCTGTGGGAACCTGGGCAGCAGAAGAGATGATTTCTTCCTCAAACACCATTTAGTTGTATCACACTGTTTCTACACTTGAAAAAATGCAAAATGTAATATGAATGTCACCTGTCTCTTTATACCGGTGAAGTGCAGGAAAGGTAACAAGCATCTCATTTTATTCAGGGCTAGCACTTTAAAAATGATTTCCAGGGACTTCCCTGGCAGTCCAGTGCTTAAGACTCTGCACTCCCAACGTAGGGTACACGAGTTCAATCCCTGGTCAGGGAACTAAGATCTCGCAGGCCGCAGAGCATGGCCAAATTAATTAATTAATTAAACTAGAAATCTTTTAAAAATAAATAAATAAATAAAAATAAAAATGATTTCCACAAATACATTCCTAAACACACAGTTGAAATTTCATTTGGAGCTTAAGAAAACTTGGGAAACTGGAGATGGCTCAGGTCCTGTGAAGGCCCAGTTTCTCAGAGCCAGGATGAAAACACTCTCCTTTTTCAAGAGCCTCCCAGGCTCGGCAGACAGGTGACTTTGACAGTAGCATATGTCACCAGCACTTTCTGACTCTAATAGTCTAATTTAATCATAGCCTGAAGGCATTGGATTCTTCCCTCCTCTTTTGGGGATACTGATATATATACATTTATATTTTTCAAGTCCACATCTATTTTTATATTCTCACACAAACTAGGCATATGGGAATAAGCCAATTTTCGATTATAAACCCATCATTAAGAAGAGACGTCATGCAAAGGACCGTTTACTTAAACAAGCGTGTACAATTAATTTGCACAAGGAAAGGTCACCGTGAATGGATTATCTCCATTGAGAGTAAAATTTAAAAAAAAAAAAGAAAAAGAAAAAAAAGAAAATCCTTGCTACATTAATTAAACTGCAAAATAGACCTCAAAGTAGAAAAGATTTTTAAGAGGGCTCAAACCTAGCTATATGAAAATAATAATAAATTATGATAGTAATGGCTTCTCTTCCTTACCAAACATAGGGAAATAATTGACAAGTATCTTCAAGTTCAACTGTTGATAATGTCTGAATATCTACCTCATCAGTGGAGAAGAGTGAAATATGTACATACACACAATATATATGTATAAAGTTCAAACTGAAACTTTTTTTAATATAAAAAGGTCAAATATACTTGAGGCTACAGCAAAGTTTAATAAATGCCCAGAATCGAAACCCCTGAGGGGCTAGAACAGAAGGCCCTACCTCCTTATCATTAGGCTGCTAAAATGTAAAACCCTATTAATGTGCTGGATTGTAGCAAGTTTCAAAGTTGCCAGTTGCAAAATTTACTTTAGGGAAGGAGTGGGCGAGAGGAAAGGCAGAAAACTTGTAGGAAAAATTCAAATGACAGCTATTCAAGCTATTGATTTTTAAGTGGTTGTATAGGAAGATTTGCTGATGTAGTGAATAAAGCTTCATGATTGAAACTTGTGTTCATTCACGTAATAGGTAACAGAAGATGAGGGACAATCATTCTTGCTGGAATCAGGAACCCACTAGGTAAGCTGTGAGATTAAGAACAAACCGATGGGCTCTCTGGGCCTCAGTTTCCTCATCTGCAAAATGAGTCAGTTGGGCAAGATGCCTAAAGATGGTTTTGAACATTCCATTATTCTTTATGTTATCATGTTTAGGTAAGAAAGAAGAATGTCCCTTTGAGAGTATCCCACTGCTCCAAAAGTTTCCATAACCACTGTATGTATGCGTGTATATGTGTCTACAGAAATCTGCTCGTGTACACAATGTGTAATGTGTGTATTTATATTGACACACAAAGACATACAGAAACATAATCACTCATAACCTGAAACAATGATTTTTGGATTTCTAATCATGCTCAACCCATGAACCAGCCTCATTCTTGGGCTTTAGTGACAGTGAACCTATGAATTACTGTGTACTACAATTGAAGAAGTAATGATGCCTGCAAAGAGGACAATCTCTCTAATTGAGCCACGTATGTATTTGGTACCCTCCCACTCAGCTCTCTGATGTTCTCCCATGCCCCACGTCTACCTCCTTCTAGGTGCTTAAACTTGTTCATTTATTCAATCATTCTTTTAAGAAATACTGTGTTCCAGGCACTGTTCTAGTCTTGCAGATGTTGTGTAGAGAAGATGCTTCTTCAGCTGCTAAATCTACCAAAGACTCATCGGATAACTAGAAAAGACTGATGAGGACTTCAGGTGTAACATTACCTGAGGGCATTTGTATTAAGTACACTGTGGAAGCCTGGCCTTCCAGAATGACACACTAACGAATTCTGAGGACACTCTTCCCAGCAAAACAACAATTTAACTGGTACAAATTATAAGAGCATCATTGAAAGTTTCTGGAAATTGTCCTAAGGTCATGATGACAAATGGAAAAACATTTGTTCAAGAAAATCTACCAAATCTCAGCAAGAACTGAGAACGTCTGGAGCATCTGAGCCGAGATCTGCTCCATCACCAACCCCCATCAGCTCTGCCTAATAGAAGTTCTAACGTAGGCGAGTACAGCTGAGAAGACCGGTCTCCCTCTACCCCCAGCTCCCATCGAGAAAGTGAAAATACAACCTATAGAAGAGAGAAAATATTTGCAAATCATAAATCTGACGAGGGGCTTTTATCCAGAAAAGGTAAAGAACTCTTACAACCCAACAATCAAAAGACAAATAATCCAATTTAAAAACAGGCAAACGGGAGCTTCCCTGGTGGCACAGTGGTTAAGAATCCACCTGCCAATGCAGGGAACACGGGTTCGAGCCCTGGTCCAGGAAGATCCCACATGCCACGGAACAACTAAGCCCGTGCGCCACAACTACTGAACCTGAGCTCTAGAGCCTGTGAGCCACAACTACTGAGCCCACATGCCTAGAGCCCATGCTCCACAACAAGAGAAGCCACCACAATGAGAAGCCCGTGCACCACAACTAAGAGTAGCCCCCGCTCACCGCAACTAGAGAAAAGCCCGCACACGGCAGCAAAGACCCAACGCAGTCAAAATAAATAAATAAATAAATTTATAAAAACAGGCAAAGGATGTGAATAGACATTGTTCCGAAGAAAATATACGAAGTGCCAATAAGCACATGAAAAGATACTTAACCATTAGTCTTTAGGGAAATGCAAATCGAAACAACGAAATATCACTTTACAGCAAGTAGGACGGCTATAATCAAGAGGACACATGACAACAGGTGCTGATGTGGCTGCAGAGACACTGGAACACTCGTGTACTGCTGGTGGGATGGTAAACTGGGGCGGCCACGTTGGAAAATGGTTTGGCAATTTCTTTTAGAACTAAAAATGGGCTTAGCACCCAGCAATTGCACTCTTGGGCATTTATCCCAGAGAAATGAAAACTTGTTTTCACGCAGAAACTTGTCCACGAATGTTCACAGCAGCTTTATCCTTAATAGCCCCAAACTGGAAACCATCCAAATATCCTTCAGTGGGTGAATCATTCAACCAACTGTGGTACATGTACAGCTTAGAATACTTCTTAGCAATAAAAGGAAATGAACTATTGATACACACAACCACCTCAAGAAAATTATCCTAAGTGAAAAAGCCAATCCCAAAAGGACATATTCTGAATTAGTCCATTTATATAGTGTTCATGAAATGACATAATTACAGAGATGGAGAACAGGTTGGTGGTAACCAGTGGATAGGGACTGGGGAACAAGATGTGGAGACGACAGGTCAAGTGAGGGGGACAGTCTTTTTAGAGACCAATTCTTCCCTATGACTTAAGCTTAGAAATATAGATCACATCAAAATCATAAACTTCTTAAAAACAAGAAATAACGAACATATGAGATCCTAAGCAAGAAGGTAAGTAGATGAGGGAGGCAACTAATCTCAGAGAACTTTCAGCTTTATTAATAACAGTTTTGGTACCCTTTTCAGATGGCCATTAAGTCCCCTGCTGTATAGGTGATGACACAGAAGACAGAACAGTTTCCATAAACTACTTCAATGAAAAATGCAATAAAAATAACATGACCCTGTATTTAACCTAGAAACCAAAC
Source organism: Neophocaena asiaeorientalis asiaeorientalis (assembly GCF_003031525.2). Lineage (NCBI taxonomy): Eukaryota > Metazoa > Chordata > Mammalia > Artiodactyla > Phocoenidae > Neophocaena > Neophocaena asiaeorientalis. The sequence continues at coordinate 3,358,994 of NW_020172779.1, forward strand.
CCGTTCTACGGCCGAAATAATCCACTACAACAACCTTAAAGTTGCAGTGAATAATGTATGGGATACACCCCATTTAAAATGGGCCATACAATAATGCATAATTGAAGCCCTTCCCCTTCATATGAAACTTTTTTTTTTTTTTTTTGGGCTGGGAGCAATTCAGTGCAACCAGCATATGGGTGGAGGGCGATGTGGCATTAGCGCTGGGGTCCTCAAAGTACACTCTTCCAACTAGTAGCATCATCTGGGAAACTGGTAGAAATGTACATTCTCGGCCTCACCCAGGCCTGCTGAATCAGAAACCCTGCGGGAAGGGCCCAGGATTCTGTTTTAACAAGCCCTCCAGATAATTAAGATGCGCCCTAAATTTTGAGAACCACTGGCACGGTGGTTAAGAGCTTAATGATTAAAAGCTCAGTTGTTAAGCAGCTTTAGACCCAGCCAAACCTGGGTTCCAATTTCACCTTGGCTATTCATAAGTTGAATGTTCTTGGGAAAGTTTTTTTTTTTTTTTTTTTTTGCGGTACGTGGGCCTCTCACCGCTGTGGCCTCTCCCGCTGCGGAGCACAGGCTCCGGACGCGCAGGCTCAGCGGCCATGGCTCACGGGCCCAGCCACCCCGCGGCATGTGGGATCTTCCCGGACCAGGGCACGAACCCGTGTCCCATGCATCGGCAGGCAGACTCTCAACCACTGCGCCACCAGGGAAGCCCTTGGGAAAGTTTTTAATTTGTCTAGATCTTAGTTTCTTGGTTGGCAAAATGGGGATAATACTTCTACTGTGAGGATGAAATGATACATTTTAACTAAGCCTGGGCACATTATAAGCAATCCATAAATGGTAGCTATGATTGGAAGGGAGGTGACCGAATATAACGGAAAATACAGCCGGTTTACGTAGGAAAACCTGGGATGAAGAACTTGGCTTCTGGATCTACCACTTTCTGTGTGCCCCTGTGCAGATTCTCTAGCTTCTCTGGGCCTCAAAGATGTGAAGATTAAATGAGATCGCGTGCATACAGCAGAAACTGCAAGGCACTGTGTGATCGTAAATTTCTGTATAAACTACAGCAGTTCAAGAGGAATACAAACATTTCAAAAATGTAACAAACAAACAGAAGAGGAACGGATTCCCCAAGACAGAGCCAGGGAGCCGTGTAGAGCAGACCCTTGAAAATAAAATGAAAACAGAAGCTGTGAATCACAACAGCAGTTTCTAATTGAAAGGATTTTGCCTTATTATCAAACGCTCCATAGCCACGGATGATGCTGGTGCGGTGTGCCCACGGGTCCAGCTGTGCTTCCCACAATTCCCTGGTAGGCTCAGTTCCACGTGAGCCTGCTTTCTGCTAATCAAAGAGGATAGAGAAGACGTGAGCCAGGCCCTCCTCCCTGTAGCCACACAATTCTAGTGCCCCCCTGATGCTGCTACGGTTTGTCTCACGTACTGATTTATAAAGTGAACATCTACAGCTGATATGCTCCCTCTCAGCCTCCATCCTCATAAGTACTTAATCTTCTTTGCTTGCCCCCAGGTTAGAATCACATCCCTGAAAAAAAAAAAAACAAAGAACGCAAAAACAACTTCTGACTGTTGTAGCTGCACAAAGTGCTCTGGGATAAGGGAAATAAAATAGCTTCCTTGGCACCTCCTCTGTGCTTTCTTTCATGCATTCAACAAACATTAGTTGAACGCCTAATGCCTAGTACCATGTGTCAAATACTGTTCAAGGAACTGATGGTCCAGGGAGAAGGCAGATGTGTTATCAAATGATTGTCATTCGTTGAGGGAAATGGGAGGATGGAGGCAAGGGCTGGGAGTTATGTAGAGAAGAGAAAAAAACAGGCACAGCTTGGCTTCGGTGGGGAACGTGAGAAGCAGGGATGCCTCTTGGAGGACGGGAGATTCTGAGCTAATATTAAAGGAAGAGCAAGAATCAGTCCGGCAAAGAGCTGAGAGGAGGTGACAGGCGTCTCTGGGGGTAGAGGTAGCAGAGCAGGAACAGAAACACCAAGGTGAGACACACTGCCCAGAGTCTGGGGTGTGCCAGACGGGGAGGAGAGATGAGGCTGCTGGTACAGGCAGGGTCCCCCTGGGAGGATCTCCTGGACCTCAGATGTGACCCTGTGCAGGTGGTCGTGAGTCCCTGAAGGGCTCAAGCAGAAGAGTGACAGGTCACCAAAGGAACGCTGAGGACTTGATATAAGCCAACTTCACAGGCAGATATGAAGTTTGCACAGCCCGATAACCTTGCCAACGTAGGTCACAGCTGTGGAGCCACCGGGGCTCCAGCTCCAGGCTTTCTGATTCTAAAGGGCCTTTGCTCTGTACTACATGATACCGTCTCCTCGGCAGCTCACACAAATGGAGTGTCTGAAAGTTATGTTTCTTACACGGTGAAGTCCTAAACCTTTCACCTACTTTCAAGCATTGGCAACAAAAGGCTACCATTTAAAAGGACTCTTTCTCCCCTACTCAAAACTCCACCCCCTGTCACACCAGGAGTTCAGTCCAAGATGGTGCTCTGTTATTTAATATCTATGTTGCCTTAGGCCCTTTCTTGGACTATCACAGATTTGATGCTTAAAAGTTCAATTATTTTTGAGAAAACCCCAAAATCCATAGCATGTAATAAAATGAAATTGGCCCAAGGCACAGATTTGAACTGAGAAAACCATGAGTGGGAGCCAAACTTTTAGCTGGAAAATGGGTCCATTGGCCACCATTCTATCTCTATTTGTTGTCTACACAGAAAAGTACAGGCCCCAGTGGTCTTTGTGAATTCACGGGATTCACTGAGCCTCAGTTTCTTCACGCCATCTGCTCATACAGTGTCTGTGCCCACGAATGAGCTACGCTATGTTCCGGAGTCAGGGAAATGCAGATGGATTATCCTAGTGTGTGGCGCTGGTGACCAGAGTGACTGCAGCCTCAGGGACTCAGTAGCTCCCAGCGGGAAGGCCCTCACTATCTGGAGAAGGCGAGATGCCTAACACAGGCCACTCTGCCCTGAGCACTGCCGGCTGCTCGAACCTCTGGGGCACCCGGTCAGGCCAAGGATTAGGAAATGATTTCTTTGTGGTGCTCCTCTGAATGACCCTGCCGATCCCAAGCTGTCCACCGTTTCACACTTCCTGGCTTTCCACTTAAGACCATCTTCTTTTTATGCCCATTTAAAATCCATTTCAACATCGGGAAGGGAGGGAGGAAGAGTGTATGGGCTCTGGCTGGGGCGGGAGGCCCCAGGGGAGGTACTGACTCTTTCGCACACATTATCTCATTTAAGCTTCACAGCCACCCCAGGAGGTGGATATGGTTACACCTGCTTTTCACAGGGAAGAAAGAGTTGGCTGCATCCTTGGAATCAAACCCTGTGTCTGAACACACTGGATCATGATCCCATATCAAGTCTAAACTGCCCCACCCCATCTCTACCGTAAACATCCACTGACAGCTAAGAACTGTAAACCTGGACCAGGTGGTAACCCTCCCCTGCACGTATTAATGAACTGAACATGTACCAGGTACACCATAGAGAAGACCATGCCGGTTCCCGCCCATTACATAGCAGCTCAATGGCTAATACGTAAAAGCAAGTGACAAAAATAGGACAGCCATTGATGATAACAATTATAATAATCATCCCCCCACTGATTACATGTTTCCCATGGGTGGGGCAACAATCCGTGTTCATTCCTGCCATTTCTCTCTACAACCACACATGAAGTGGCCCCATTTTACAGATGATGAAGTTGAGTAGCAGAGTTGTACTTCGTGAGGCTTGTACAAGAAGGGCTCTGTTGTCTCCCAGAGCTGCCTCGAAGGAAGGAGTAACTTCCCCACAAAAGGGGAAAATGAAAGATTTTGAATATATTGTGCCAGGGGCCGTGAACCTCAGGAAGCTATCGGAAGGAGGTGAGATTTTGGAGCACCGGCTTTTCTGCTCGGCAATACCACATTTCAAAGTGCTCTGAGATAAACGCAATTCCAGGACGTGTGGGTCTAAATTCTCTGGTTGGAAATAAAGCGCTTCTAAAAGTGCTAAATAAGGGGCTCTCTGGGTACAGGGAGGGAAAGGGAAGGGAGTGACAATTGAGGAGCCAGCAGCAGCTGTGACCTCAGATGGATAAATGGGTCCACAAGAGGCACACCAAGGTCCCGACTGCGGGAGCTAAATGTCTGGGACAGACCGGAGGGCAACTGGGAAACTCAAGGTCATTATCTTACCATTAACCTTTCATCAGGCTCTGCGCCACGAAGACAAGCCAGCCAAGTGCAGCGGGGCCAGGAAGTGTGGACTGAAGCTGCGGGGCCAGCACCGTGGGGTGTCAAGCCTCGATGGTGACTCCTCGGGGACAGGCCAGTCCCAGGGAGCAGCCTGTGGACAGGGTACTTCCTCACACACCCTTCTTCCCTTCCACCCCGGAGGAAACCTTCCCCGATCCCTAAGTCTCACCCAGAGGCCCTCTTGCTGCTCACATGGCACCCAGGATTCCCTGTCTACTACTCCCTCTGGATCCAGTTGCCCATTTTCTTGTTTCCCTTCCACTGGGCTCCAGGAGGGAGGACCACGGTCCTACTTTCTGTTGAACCAACACCTACCCCCAGGGCCTGGCCTGCAGGAGCCACTCAAAACATAGGTATGAAATAGATGAAAAGTACTCAGTATCCACTGGTTTGCAGGGGGGCGGGAGGGGCTGTAGAAACAACAGAGACACAAAGAAGAGACATGAGCCCTTCGTTACAACCACCTCTGCTTAGCTCATAACAATACGTCTGACTCTTGATTATGCCAGTCCTTCCTAGTATGATGTTCACTCCTGTGTTTAGGCTGAGCCCAACTGACTTAGAGAATGGAAAAGAGTGTCTTTTATATACAGTGTCTTCCTTTTGTACATTTTGTATCCCGTCTCTGTCTTTATTTCCAAAGGCCTGGCATCTTGTTAAAAGTTCTGACCTCTCTGCACACTGATGAAGGGTGGGGGG